>NC_133920.1:1826724-2156459 GCF_964199755.1 Larus michahellis
TCTCCGTTTGCCGCAACAAGAAGTTTCACTCGGCCATGTACATCTTCATCGGGAACTTGGCTTTCTCCGATCTCTTGGCCGGGTTGGCCTTCATGGTCAACATCTTGCTCTCCGGAGCCACCACCTTCAACCTGACGCCGGTACAGTGGTTCGTCCGGGAAGGCACGGCCTTCGCCACGTTGGCCGCCTCCGTCTTCAGCTTGTTGGCCATCGCCATCGAGCGCCACGTGGCCATCACCAAGGTCAAGGTCTACAGCAGCGACAAGAACTGTCGGATGGTGCTGCTCATCGGGGCGTGTTGGGTGATCGCCGCCGCCATCGGCAGCCTCCCCATCATGGGTTGGAACTGCATGAGCGACCTGCGGGATTGCTCCACCGTCCTCCCCCTCTACTCCAAACGTTACATCCTCTTCGTCATCACCATCTTCACCCTCATCCTCCTCGCCATCGTGGGGCTCTACACCCGCATCTACTGCATCGTGCGCTCCAGCCACGCCGAGATCGCCACCGCCCAGACCTTGGCCTTGCTCAAGACGGTCACCATCGTGCTGGGAGCCTTCATCGTCTGCTGGCTGCCCGCCTTCATCATCCTCCTCATGGACGCTTCTTGCCCCGTCCGGGCGTGTCGGATCCTTTATAAGGCGAACTATTTTTTTGCCTTCGCCACCCTCAACTCGGCCGCCAACCCCATCATCTACACCTTGAGGAGCAAGGACATGCGCCGGGAGTTCCTGCGGGTGCTTTGCTGTTGCGGGGCCGGGCGCCGGGACCAGCCCCCCGGCCGCTGCGGCCTCCCGCTCCGCACCTCCAGCTCCTTGGACCGTTGCACCCCCAAATACGAGTTACCCACCTCGCCCATCACCCGCGAGTGTACCACCTCCGTCTAGGAGGTCCTGCCCCCCCCCCCCCCAACCCCACGGCTGCCCCATGCCTGCCCCACGGCAGCGGTACGAAGGGAGCGGGGTCGGGGTGGGCGTTTTTCCAGGTACGGATGGACAATTGCACCTTCATCCCGGGCAATTCCCCCCTCCGCCCCCAGCACCAACCCCGGGGCATCCCCGGCGGCGATGCTGCCGTTCCGGGCCGGGATTGCCGTGACCGGTGCGTGTACGCGGGCACGGACACGCGTGTTGCTCTTCCCACGCCCTGCCCGAGCCCCGGGGCCCCCGCGGGACCTGTCAGACGGGTCCCGGGGCCCCTCCCCGCACCCCCACCCCCCCCGCGGCACCCATGGCGCCAGTGGCAAATCCTCTGCCCCCGGCTGCTCCCCGCCACCGTGGGTGGCTCCGACCGCTGCTCCGGCTGGGGGGAGCCGGGAAGGGGTGGGGTGGGGGGGAAGTTTGCCAGGAAAACGGGACCCGGGGCACACAACTCGGCAGGGGGGGGGACGGGGGGGACGACACAAACAGGGGGACCCCCGTATCCTCAAGCTCGGCTGCATGGTCCCGCCGCGTGCTGGCGCGCGGAGTGTGTGTGGGGGGGTGCTCGTCGCAGCCGGCTCTGCCGGGGCCCCCCCCTCCCCAATCACTGTGACCCCCCCCCCAGAAGCCCCCCCCCCCCCTCCAGCGACCCCCCCACCTCGGAGCCGACGGTTGTATTAAAACGGCGTTTTTCCATCTGCCTCCACCTCCTTCCTGGCCCGGGATGGGGACCACCGAGTCCCCCCCCCTTCGTCACAATTCCATGGTGTGGCTTGGAGAGGGATGGGGGGGGACACACACACGGTGGGACACACACACACACCCCCCCGCCCCCCAAATTTGGCTGGATGGGGATGTTTGACGCTGGGGCAGCCCCCTCCCCGCTCCGGGAATGGGGGCAGGTGCTTTGCCCCATGTCCCGGGTTGGATGGGGGGGGGGGGGGGGGTGTCTGGGGGGGGGGTGTGGGGGGGTGGGGGTCGGGGTGAAGGGGTGGGGGGAAGTCGGGCCATGGATCTTCGCCCTCGCCCGGATTTTGGCCGCCATCGTCCCGGGGCAGACGTTTCGGGTTCGACCGCGGCGGCGTTTCGGGGAAAACCCTGGGCCATGATTGGGGCGGGGAGGGGGGGGGGGGGGGTAAAGTGGGGGGACACGTGTGTGTGTGTGTGTGTGTCCCCGCCCCATGTCCCTCCAGACCCCCCCCTCCTCGCCCCTTCCCTCCCCTTCCAGCCCCCTCGACCCTCCGTGCTGCCCCGGTGCCGGTTCGGGCTCGGCGCAGGCGACGCCAAACCATTTTACGCCCCAATTTGGCCCCGTTTCCTCCCTCGGAGGGTGCAGAGGAAATGCGGGGGGGGGGGGGGTTTCGCTTCCTTTCTCCCCCCCCCCCCCCCCCCCCAGCCCCCGCCGCCGCCGCCGTCGGGGATGGGTCCCCATTTCGGCGCCCCGGCGGTGACCCCGCGGCGTTTCGGCCCCCCCCGCGGCACCGGGGGCCCCCAACACCGGCCCCGCCGACCGGCGCCGTGAGTGATCGTGGGGGGAGCGAGAGCTCCCCATGTCGTGACCCCCCGTGGGACCCCCCCCCCCCCCCGGGAGGCGGAGGGCGGCTCTTGGCGGGGATGGTGATGGATGGGGGAATCCCGCGGGAAGGGGAAGGGCCGTGATTCATCCCAACCAGGCGGGAGGCTCTTGGCGGGGGGGGGGGGGGAAGGGGGGGGTGTCAAGGGGCTGATCCAGCCATGAGGGTCTCGCCAAGGGGCGGGGGGCGTCCCTGCTGCCCCACGGCTGGGTCCCACCCTGCGGGGGGGGGGGACGACAGGGGGCTGGGGGGCGTAGAGCAGCCCTGGGGCTACACCCCCCCGTCCCTGCCATGGTACAGCCCGTCCCCCCGTCCCCCCCCCCATCCCTGCCATGGTACGGCCTGTCGCCCCCCCCCCCCAGTGTATGGTATGGTGTCATGGTGTTCCCTCCCTTGTTACAACCCACACCCCCATCCCCATAGTGGTACAGCCCATTCCCCCCCTTCCCCACAGTGGTACAGCCCACCCCCCGCTGTGATAAGGCCTGTGATGTCGTGTCCCCTTACCCCCCCCCGTCCCATGGTGGTACGGCCCGTTGACCCCCCCCCCGCAGTGGTACGGTCTTCCCTGTCCCTGCAGTGGTACATCCCCCCCTGTCCCAGCAATGGTACATCCCTCCCTGTCGTTCCCCCCCCCCCGCCTCGCAGTGGTACATCCCCCCCCGCCGCCCCGCAGTGGTACGGTCCCACCTGGTCGTCGTCCCCCCGCCCCGCAGTGGTACATCCCTCCCTGTCCCCCCCCGCCCCGTAGTGGTACGGTCCTATCTGTATCGTTCCCCCCCTCCCCCCCCGCCCCGCAGTGGTACGGTCCCCCCTCAGGCGGCCCCGCTCCCCCCGCTCCGCCCGCCCCCGCCCCGGTACCGGCTCGGTACCCGCCCCCCCCCCCCCCCCCACCTTCCCGGTGTGTGTGTGGTCCCCCCGCTCTGCGGACCCCCGGTAACTCCCCCCCCCACCCGCCCCAATCCGTCCGTGCGTCCCCGCGGAATAATGGTGTCTCCCGCCCTGGCCCGGCCCCCCCCGCCGCCATGGTCTCGCCCGGCGCCGCCCCGCCCCCGCCGCTGGTTTCCGCGCGAATCCGCCGCTCCCGGCCCCGCCGCTCCCGCCGCCGCCGCCGCCCCGATGCCGGCCCGGGCCGCCCCGTTGCCCCCGGCCCCGCTGCCCGCCGAGCTCCGCCGACGGTGAGTCCCCGGCACCGGCAGCGGAACCCCTTTCCCCTGGCTCCCGCCTCGGCCCGGGCCCGGCGCTGCCCGGCCCCGAGAGGCGCTGACATCCCCCCCCCTCCCGGCGCTGACACCCCGGCACCGACACCCTCCCCCCCGGCACTGACACCCCCAGGACTGCTCTGACACCCCCCCCCCCCACGGCACCGCACTGACACCCATCCCCCCCTAGCGCTGACACCCCCCTCCCCGGCACTGACACCCCCCCCCCGCCCCCCCCGGCACAGCACTGACGCCCCCCAGGGCTGACACCCCAACCCCGTCCCGGCACTGACGCCCCCCCCGCCCCATCTCCGGGGCTGACACCCCCCAGTACAGCACTGACACCCCCCAGGGCTGCCCTGACGCCCCCCCAGCACGGCACTGCATTGCCCTGGACCCCCCCCCCCCAGGACTGCACTGTCCTGACATCCCCCCCCCCGGCATGGCACTGACAGCCCCCCAGCACAGCACTGCACTACCCTGGACCCCCCCCCCCCCCACAGCGAGAACTGCGCTGACACCGCGCCCTACCCCCCCACCCCCCCAAAACTGCCCTGAGTTCTCCCCCCCCTCCCCCCCCCAGCATGGCACTGCATTGCCATGGGCACCCCGGCACTGATCTGGACACACCCCCCCCCCCCCCCCCCATCCCTTCCAGCCCAGCTCTGACCCCCCCGCCCTGGTATTGCACTGCCCTGGCACCCCCCTGGTGTTGCACTGCGCTGCCCTGGGCCCCCCGCCCCACGCACTGCACTGTATTGACCCCCCCCAGGGCTGCCCTGACACACCCCCCCCCCCAGCACTGTACTGCACTGCATTGCCATGGGCACCCTGGCACTGCCCTGACCCCCCCCCCCCCCCCCCCACTGCACTGTATTACCCTGGACCCCCCCCCTTCCCCGACTACTGCACTGCACCAACCTGACCCCCCCTCCCAGCACTGGACTGCCCCCCCCCCCCCCCCCCTCCAATATTGCCCTGCCCTGACCCCCACCCTCCCCCCCCTGCAGACAGGGGAGCCTGGTGCTGCGCTGACAGCCCGCTCCCCCCCCCCCCAGCACAGCACTGCCCTGATGTCCCCCCCCCCCCCAGCATTGCACTGCAGTTGTGTGTGTCCCCCCCCCCCCCCCCCCCAGATTTGCAGCCCCTGCAGTGTGGGGAGCTGCACTGTACCCCCCCACTTTGCGATGCTGTGCATTACGCTACACACACTCGCCCCCCCCCCCCCACCGCCGCCCCCAGCCCCCAATTCATCAATGCCCAGCCGTGCACTGCACCCCACTGCACCGCCCTGACACCCCACCCCCCCAGTGCAGTGCCCTGACCCCCCCCCAGCGCTGCCCCGAACCCCCAGTGCAGTGCACTGCCACCCCCCCGCCCCCCATACATTGCATGCCCCCCCCCCAGCACTGTCCTAAACTACCAGTGCAGTGCACTGCCCTCCCGTGCATGTATGACCCACCCCAGTGCAGTGCCCTGACCCCCCCCAGCACTGCCCTGACACACCCCCCCCAGTGCAGTTTACAGGCCCCCCGAGCACTGCCCTGACCCCCCCAACCCCTGCCCTGACGCCCCCATACAGTGTACTGGCCCCCCCAGCCGCTGCCCTGACCCCCCCAGTGCAGTGCATTGGCCCCCCAACCCCTGCCCTCCCCCCTAGCACTGCCCTGACCCCCCCTCCATGCTGACACCGCCCCCCCAGCACCCCGCTCCACGGCCCCCCACGCCCCCCAGCACCCCTCTGAGCCCCACCACAGCTCAGCAAGGCACCACACTCGGGGTCCCCACGGCCCCCCCTGCCCCACGGGACAGCCCTGACCCCCGGCTGTGGGGTGGGGGGCTCCCTGGGTGGTGGTGGGGGGCCATCAGGGTGCTCTGGCCCCACGTGGCGGTGGGGACACCCGGCTTGGCCCCCGTGTGGCTTTGTCCCCACGCTGCCGCGGGGAGCGAAGCTGCACCCAGCCGGGGTTGGGGGGACGCTGGGTGGCCCCCGCCTTTCTCTGGGGTGTGTGGGGGGGGACGACGACACAAAATCCCTTCCTGGGTTGGGGTGGGGGGGGACACAGTGGGGACAATCCCTTCCCCCTGGGGCGGGGGGTTCCGAGCTCCGGAGGGATCCGGCACCGTCCCCGTGTGTGTGTGTGTGCGTCCCCCTGGCTCTCGCCGCAGTGGGGAGGGCACATGGAGGGCTTGGCGTTTCCTGCGCCGTATTCCCCGCCGGCTATTGTCCCTTCCGCTCGCCTCCCGGCATCCCCTGGCTGGCGGGAAGGGGGGGGCCCACGCTCGCCGGCGGCCGCCGAGCCGTTCTCCGGTTTGGCTACCCCTCTTCCGGTGCGGCGGCCGCGCGGCACAGCCTTGGCGCGCCCCGACCTTTCCCCGTCCGCCGTTGAGCGCCACCGGAGCTCCGGCTGCATGGCCGTCCTCAAATCCAGGTGCCCGTGATGGGATTTATCACCCTCCTGGATTTTTCGGGGGGTGGCGGCGGTGGGGGACCCTCTTTCCCTCCCCGCTGGCCCCGGTGCGATGGAAACGGTGGCGGCGTGGGGGCAGGAAGCCGAAAAAAGCGGGCGGGCGGAGGTGAGATGGGAACGAACGGAGCCGGTGCTGGACACGCCGGTGGCACCGGAGAGGTCCCATCCCGTGTCCCTGCAGACGGAAGCGTTCTCGGGGGGCGGCTGCATGGCCCTGATCCGGCGGACGGACGTTTTGGCGGGAGAGCTACGGTGAACCGGGTCGGGGGGGAGCGCCGGGGTTGCGCCGAGCCCCCGGTAGCGGTGGCGGGGACGGCGTTTTCCCCACGCCGGGGGCCTGGGGGCTGTCCCCGCCGCGCAGGGGCCGCGCCGGCTGCTTCCCCCCACCCTCCATCGCCGCTTTGTGCCGCCGGCGCCGTGGGGAGACGACACGTGGCTTCTCCTCCGTGTTTTTTTTGCCGTCTCCACGCCGGGGTAGGGCACGGGTGGGCAACGAGCCCCCACCGCTCCTTCAGGGTGTCCCTTGGCCACTGACATCCTGTTACCGGCCCCCCCTTATTCCGTGTCTGGGAGCCGAGCATCCCGCTCGCTCCGAGGGAGTTTAGCCCTGCTTTGCGGTCACCGCTCCGTCGCCGGGTGCCGTTTCTGGAGCCATTGAGGCAATTTTGGGGTCTGTCCCGGTTGCCCCTGCCCGTCGGTGTGTTGTGTCGTGTCCCCCCACCCCCGTCGTCACCCCGTGGCCCGTGATCTGACCCCCAACGCTCTTCTCTTGCAGGCTGCGGGACTTGGAGAGGGATGAAGACAGCCTGAGCGAGAAGGTGAGTGGCCCCGGATCGCCGGGAACCGCGTTTCCACCCACCCTTGACTCCCATTTGGGCGCCGCCATTCTGTGCCGTCACCGCCGGTCCCACATCTGGCTGGGAATGCTCCGGCTTGCGGCGGTGGGAGCTGGCGGGGTGCCGGAGCCGAATCCTGGATGCTCGGTGCGGACGTGACTCCGGTGCTGAGCAGGGAACTGTGATTCAAGCCTCTTGGTTCCGTGTTGCAAGGGTGGGGGGGGTCTGGAGCCCCCCGGCGTGGGGTGGCGGGGACAGGGACGGCGTGGCGAGCTGGCCAAACGAGACCCCCGTGTCTCCCTTGGTGGCCCGGCTCCTTGGAGCTGGTGGGGTTGTAGTCCCGGTGTCGGCGTTGTCTGTTGTCACATGGAAAAACCGCCGTCACCCCCTCTCCGGAGGGTGCCCCCGAGTTGGGTGAGCGGCACCCGGATTCGGAGCCGCCGGCGGTTCGGCTGAGCCCAAGCACCTCTGGAGACGCCGCTCCGCCGAGCCTCATGGGGAGCGTCACCGCTATCCCCTCCATCCCCGCAGGAGTGCGTCAAGGAGAAGCTGAGCCTCATCCATGGCTTCCTCCAAGCCGACGTCCAGAACCAGTTGAGCGAACTGGAAGCCAAACTCCACTGCGAGGAGCTGTCGGAGGTGAGACCCAGGTTTTCGGTGAGCCGGCGCCAGCTCCGAGGTGCCATGGTTCACCGGAGCCGGTTCCGTGGTGCCACAGTTCATCGGAGCCGGGCCGTTTAACCGATGCTCTTCCCTCCCAGGAGAGGTACCTGGCAAAGGTGAAGGCCCTGCTGCACCAAGAGCTCTCGGCGGAGAACGGGGACGCGGCGTCGCCGGTGCAGGCGTCCAATGGGTGCTCCAAAAATGGCGCCTACGGGAGCGACGAGGACTCGGAGCGAGCGGGACCCGATGGGGAAGAAGACAGTGCCATGGAGATGGAGGAAGCAGCCGCCTCGTCCTCATCCTCTTCGTCCGTCCCCGTGCCGCGGGCTCGCAAGGCCAGGAGGAGCCGATCCAACGGGGAAAGCAAAAGTAACGGCGGCACCGGGAGTGATTTGGTTTTCCATCCTCTTTTCTGACACGCTTAAATTAAATAATATATTACTGTTAAATAAAAGCGGGAACGCGGCGATTCCCAGAGGGATCCCCCCGGGAAGGATTTTGGGCTCTCCTTGCCTTGCTCTGGGGTGATGGGGTGCGGGGAGAAGGGTGCTGTCACCCACGGTGGCCCCGTGGGGTGTTGCAGGAGGAGAAGGGTAATGAGTCCCCATCGTTAACGTCATCCTTCGTCATCTTCCGAACAGAGTCTCCCGCCAGTTCCCGGGCCACTCGGAGCTCCGGCCGGCAACCGTCCATCCTGAGCATGTTCTCCAAAGGGTCAGTACCGCGACGGGGCTGGCACCCGGAGCCTTCACCCTCTTCTTCCTCTCTCCGTTGATGGGTTCGATGCCAAAACCCGCGGTTCCCCATCAGACTGGGACCTGCCGGGCGCTTGTTTCCCTCTGCGTTGAGGATGTTGGACCCCTCGGATTGATCCTTTACTGTTTCAAAACCGGCAGGTCCAACAAACGGAAATCGGAGGAGGTGAACGGGGAAGCGAAGCAGGAGGCCATGAGCGTGGAGAAGGAGGAAGAGGAGCTGGAGGAGAAGGTGGGTGCTGGCGCCGTTGGCGGCCGAGGTTTTGGCCGGTGGCTTTGCCGAGTCAAATTGCATTATCCCGGAGGGTGTCGTGCTCTCTCCAGCCTCCCCTTAGACCCCTTTGTTTCTCCCTCAAGGAACAAGATGAGAAAAGGATTAAAATCGAAACCAAAGAAGGGTAAGGAGGAAGGAGGGGGTGCCCGTCGGTGCCTCCACCGCGGCCTCGTTAGCGTGGGGAGGACGCTGCCGTTAACGCTGCTCCATGCCTTCATCCCTTTGTGTTTTCTTACCCCCAGGTCAGAGATAAAAGATGAAATTACTCAGGTTAAAACCACAACACCTGCGAAAGTAAGTCCCTTTTCCTCCATCTCAGCGTTTTGGGGGCTTTTTTTTTTTTTTTTTAATATTTTTTTAACTCTTCCAAAGAGCGGTTAGATTTCCTTAAAGTGAGGGTAAAGCCACTTCTGGCTGTGCCGCCATCCAGAGAGACCTGGCCAGGCTGGAGAGTTGGGCAAAGAGGAACCTTCTGGAATTCAAGAGGGGCAAGCGCAGGGTGCTGCACCCGGGGAGGAATAACCCCCCGCAGCAGGACAGGTCGGGGGTGACCTGCTGGAGAGCAGCTCGGTGGGGAGAGACCTGGGAGTGCTGGGGGCCGACGGGACGGCCATGAGGCAGCGATGGGCCCTGGTGGCCAAGAAGGCCAGTGGCATCGTGGGGGGCATGAAGAAGAGCGTGGCCGGCAGGTGGAGGGAGGTCATCCTCCCCCTCTGCTCTGCCCTGGGGAGGCCGCAGCTGGAGTTGTGGGTCCAGTTCTGGGCTCCCCGGGTCAAGAGGGACAGGGAACTGCTGGAGAGGGGACAGCAAAGGGCTACCGAGATGCTGAGGGGACGGGAACGTCTCTCTGCTGAAGAAAGGCCGAGGGATTTGGGGCTTTTTGTCTGGAAAAAAGACGGCTGAGGGGGGATCTTAAAGGGTGGGTGTGAGGAGGATGGGGCCAGGCTCTTCTCAGTGGTGCCCGGGGACAGGACAAGGGGTAACGGGCACAAACGTGAGCATGGGAAGTTCCGCCTAAACACGAGGAGGAACTTCTTGACTCTGCGGGTGGCAGAGCCCTGGCACAGGCTGCCCAGAGAGGTGGGGGAGTCTCCGTCTGTGGAGACATCCCAAACCCGCCTGGACGCGTTCCTGTGCCGCCTGCTCTGGGTGACCCTGCTCTGGAGGGGGTTGGAGGAGATGATCTCCAGAGGGCCCTTCCAACCCTATGATTCCATGATTTCCAGCCCACCCAGTGTCCAAAAATCATGTCCCCCCCCAACAAGGTGTGGAGCAGCGGAGCCTGTACGAGCTCAGGCCGCTTTCGAAGCGAGGGCAGCGGTTGCCGCTTTGCTGCCTGGACGCTTTAAAAACGAGGGTTGTGCTAACGAATGGGACCGTTTGGGGAAGGAGCTTTGGGTCTGATCATGGGCTGAAGCTCGTGGTGGCGGCGGCGGGGGGAGGAAAAAGCTGACGCCGTCCCCCCCCCCTGTCTTGCAGACCACCCCTCCCAAGTGCGTCGACTGCAGACAGTACCTCGACGATCCTGACCTCAAATTCTTCCAAGGGGATCCCGACGATGCCGTAAGGGATTTAATGCTCCTTCTCCGGGGCCGGGGAGAGCTGTCGCGCTAACGAGGGGATGCTCGTTAAACATCTCCTGCTCTCTCCCTCGCTCAGCTGGAGGAGCCCGAAATGCTGACGGACGAGCGCTTGTCCATCTTCGACGCGAACGAAGACGGCTTTGAGAGCTACGAGGACCTGCCGCAGCACAAAGTCACCTCGTTTAGGTGAGCTCTAGGAGACGGGGGCTAGAAAAACCCGCCGGATTTGCAAATCCCGCAGGGCAACGCCTCAAACTACAACCTCTGTCCCCTGCCAGCGTCTACGACAAGCGAGGTCACTTGTGCCCCTTCGACACCGGCCTGATCGAGAGGAACATCGAGCTGTATTTCAGCGGTGCCGTGAAGCCCATCTACGACGATAACCCTTGCCTGGACGGTGAGTCGGGATGCAGAGGAGCCTCAAAGAGCCGCAGGGACGGTGCTTTGTCACCTTAAATTTCAGCTCAACAGCGCAAAATGTTGTTGGGTCCGGGTGGCGCTTTATCACCCCCCCCATCTGCTTGGGAATTTGTGGTTTGTTGTTTTTTGTTTTTTTTTTTTGGGGGGGTGCGGAAGGCTGAAATTTGAGTTTGCTCGCTTTCAGGTGGGGTGAGAGCCAAGAAGTTGGGACCCATCAACGCCTGGTGGATCACGGGGTTCGACGGAGGGGAGAAGGCTTTGATCGGCTTCACCACAGGTGGGTGGGCGAGGACGGGGACGGTCGGGCTCGGGGAGCGCGCGTGCCTCGGGATTTAAGTCTCTGCTGCGTGGCCGGCTTTAGTTGGGTTCGTGGGTTTTGCCGCCGGCAGGACCTTGCGCTGTGGAGGACCCGTGCCGAAGCTTCTCGGGGTTTATTTAGCTCAGCACCACCCAGGCTTGTGTTAAATACATATAAAACCTCCTGCTGAGCTGGCGGCTGCCAGCGGTGCCCCGCTCCGAGCCGCGACAAGGAAGGTGACTCGAAGGCGGTGTGTCCCTGCCAGTCTTTTCCAGGCAGGATTCGTCCTCCCGGTCCCTCATCTGCGGGAGGTGCAACGCGGGGCCGGGTCAGGGTCACCCTCGGAGGGAGTTTTCTCATTGCTCTTGACCTCTTGGCCCCCTTTGCAGGGCTCTGATGCTTTCTTGCTCTACTCCCCGGGTTTTTTGGACAGGTTCGTGTTGAGAAAGGTCTTGGAGGAACGCCCAATCCCGGCCAGCCCCTGGCTCTGTGTCCCAGCTGTTTTTTTTTTTTCACTCTCTAGCCAACTTGGGGACGGGGCTGGGGGAAAGGCTGGTATTTGGTGGGGTTTAAGAGCTTTTTCCCTTCACGGTTTCTGCAAGGAACCCTTCCGATAACCTGGTGATATCAGAGGAGGACTTAACTTCTCCTGTGCATCAGCAAATGGAGTTTGTAGTGACAGGAAAAAAAAAAACAACCAAACCCACCCTGGATTGTCTTTGCTTTCTAATTAGGTAACAGCAAAAATAAAAGGTGTGGATAGTGTGCCCCCCATCACGTCCCCACTGCCCCCTCGCTTTGGTGGTGATAGCTGAGTGACCGTGGGGCCTGGCTTGTGGTAGAGCTTCCCCCGTGCCCTTTTAGGTCCTGGTGCTGTAGCAGCCTTCCCGGCTCGTCGTTAAAATACCATTAAATTCCCCCCTATTTAACCGCCCCCCGCAATCTCTCCGCCGCAGCCTTCGCGGATTACATCCTGATGGAGCCCAGCGAGGAGTACGCTCCCATCTTCGCCCTCATGCAAGAGAAGATCTACATGAGCAAAATTGTCGTGGAGTTCCTGCAGAACAACCGCGACGTCAGCTACGAGGATCTGCTCAATAAAATCGAGGTGAAAAGCCGATGGCGGCGGTATCCCGGGGGCCTGGGGGGTTGCTCTGTTGCCCTTTTCCCTAACCGCCCCCCTCCTCGCAGACCACCGTACCTCCCGCGGGGCTCAACTTCAACCGCTTCACAGAAGACTCGCTCCTGCGACATGCCCAGTTCGTGGTGGAGCAGGTGGAAAGCTACGACGAAGCCGGCGACAGCGACGAACCCCCCGTCCTCATCACGCCCTGCATGAGGGACTTGATCAAATTGGCCGGTGTCACCCTGGGGAAGAGGTGAGCCCTGTGTCCCCACGTAGATGCTCTCTTGGGGGGGCACTTGGCGTTGCAGCGTCCCACAGGAGCCCGGCAGGTTGGATTCCCGTCGGCTTTGCACAGAAAAAACCCTTTTTGCTTGTTCCCAGCTGGGATGACCTGAGGATTTAGGCTCGGTGGCCTGGGCAGTACTGGGAGATCGGAGCAGAAATCCTCCCCAAACTGGGAAAACCCTCTGCCTAGCGCTGCCCCGAGGGAGGAAAAGGTGCTGGGTTGGATCCCTGGAGCCTGGCTTTGCTCTTTGTCCTGCTTGTAGCATCCCTTTGGGACCCCGTGCCAGCCACAAGGACATGCCTGGGTGCCCGTTGGGGTATCCCACTGTGGTCCTCGGCTGTTGGGTGCCCTGGGGAGAGCTCTTTTCCCTGGAGAACCTCCCCGGGGGCCAGGTTGGTCGTTGTGGCTGTAGCTGTCAGCGATAGGAGGCACAGGGTCCCCTCTCACCGCTCTCACCTTGGTTTGCAGGCGAGCTGTCAGGCGGCAAGCCATCCGGCACCCTACCAAAATAGACAAGGACAAGGGTCCCACCAAAGCCACCACCACCAAGCTGGTGTACCTCATCTTCGACACCTTCTTCTCGGAGCAGATCGAGAAGGATGAGAGGGAAGACGACAAGGAGAACGCCATGAAGCGCCGGCGCTGCGGCGTTTGCGAGGTATTGGGGGGGCTGGCGTGGAGCCGAAGTGACCCGATCCCTCCACCCTGTCCCCTTCATCCTACCTGAATGATCCCTTCTGGGGTCATTCCCTTGGGGCAGGGGAGCGATTTCCTGAGGCCACCGAGTTCCCCGTCCCTCCTGCCTGGGCTCCCCATCTCCGCTGCGTCTGCCCGTGCTCAGCCTGTCCCCTGTCCCTGCTCCAGGTCTGCCAGCAGCCCGAGTGCGGGAAGTGCAAGGCTTGCCAAAACATGGTGAAGTTTGGGGGCAGCGGACGGAGCAAACAGGCTTGTTTGCAGAGAAGGTGCGTCCCCACCCGCAGCGATGTCTCCTGCTGAAGTCCTCTCTACCTCCAGAGAGAGGGGACGTGGGCCCCGTGCTGTGTCCTCCTGTAGTGACGGTCCCTATGTCCCCAGGTGTCCCAACCTTGCTGTCCGGGAAGCTGATGAGGACGAGGAGGTGGACGACAACATCCCTGAGATGCCGTCACCCAAGAAGATGCTGCAGGGCAGGAAGAAGAAGCAGAACAAGAGTCGTATCTCCTGGGTGGGGGAACCCATTAAGGTGAGGCTGGGCCAAGACCCCGCTCCCCTCCCGCTGTTGGGGCTGGGATGGGCATTTGGGCTATGGAGGGGGCAGCGTCGCTCGCCGGCGTGGGGATTGAAGTGCTCTCCTCTGTCCTTCTGCTGCTGCAGAGCGATGGGAAGAAGGACTACTACCAGAGGGTCTGCATTGACTCGGAGACCCTGGAGGTGGGAGACTGCGTCTCCGTCAGCCCCGATGATCCCACCAAGCCCCTCTACCTCGCCAGGTCGGTGCCGTGGTGATGAAGGGGACAAGTTTCTGCTCCTGCTGGGGTGGACGTGTGTGGGGACAGCTGACGTTCCCAATTAGAGAACCCTAATTGCTTGGCCGTGTTGCTGTCTGAGGACTCTGGAGCTCCGGCAAGGCTCAAGAGCAGCTCAGCCCTTTCCTGGTGCCCCATAACCCTGGCTCCTTCCCCCCTCAGGGTGACAGCCATGTGGGAGGACAGCAGTGGCCAGATGTTCCACGCGCACTGGTTCTGCCCCGGCTCGGACACTGTCCTGGGGGCCACCTCTGACCCCCTGGAGCTCTTCTTGGTGGATGAGTGCGAGGACATGCAGCTCTCCTACATCCATGGCAAAGTCAAAGTGATTTACAAGGCGCCTTCGGAGAACTGGTCCATGGAGGTGGGTGACAGCCCTGCAAACCCCGGCTGGCCCGGGCCTGGCGCGGCGCGGGGGCAGCAGCACCGATTATTGTGAAACGCCTCTCTCCTAGCAGGGCGGGCTGGACATGGAGATCAAGATGGTGGAAGACGACGGAAGAACTTATTTTTATCAGATGTGGTACGACCAGGAGTACGCTCGGTTCGAATCCCCACCGAAAACTCAGCCCACCGAAGACAACAAATACAAGTGAGCGTGCGCAGGCTGGCACCTCCCGGGATCTGCTCTGCCCAAAACAGGCAGCAGGAACCTCTCGGCTCCCGGCAACACCGTGGATGGCGTCAGCAGGGTCCCCGTCGCCACGCTCTGCTGTCCCTTTTCACGCAGGTTCTGCATGAGCTGCACGCGCCTGGACGAGGTGAGGCACAAGGAGATCCCCAAAGTGGCTGAGCCCCTGGAGGAAGGGGATGGCAAGATGTTCTACGCCATGGCCACTAAGAACGGAGTGCAGTACAGGGTGGGAGACGGCGTCTACCTCCTGCCAGAAGCCTTTTCCTTCAGGTTGGTGCTTGCAAGGGGCTGTAAACGCTTCTCAGGATGCTCTTCGGTCAGGCTTTTGGTAGCGGAGGACATAGTCTGCGGGTAGTGAATCCCACCTGTAAACGAAGCACCTATCCCCCTAATTTCCAAAAGCTCAGTGTAGAAATAAAGGTGTCTCTGACTTCAGTTTCACCTCCCGTCCTTAAACTGAGCGACTTCTCCCCGATGGGACACGCTGTGTTTTGGTAGATGAATCAGAATCCTTTTGCGCGTCGCTTTGCTTTTCTTCAAAAGAACGAGCCTGGGTAGATGAAAGGTGAAACGAGAGCCCGCCTGTAATGACGGGAGGAGAAATGACAAACCTCTTGGGGAAGAGGGCTGGGGCAAGCAACGCGTGGGCACCTTATTTTGCAGCCGTGCACAGTTATGTGATGGTCTGGCTGTAAAATGCTCGTGCTGCGGAGCAGGAGGCTTGGTGCCCACCCTGCACCGAGGAGGAAGCAGGCAGGTCAGGCAGCAAAGAGGATGTTCTGTGCTGCTAGGGGCTCTTTTTTTTTTTTTTTTTTTTTTTTTTTGGCGGGGGGGGAAGGGATAACTCAACCTCTTTCCCTCTCCTTTTCCCCAGCATGAAACCCGCCAGCCCAGCCAAGCGCCCCAAAAAGGAGGCGGTGGACGAGGAGCTGCACCCGGAGCACTACCGCAAGTACTCGGAGTACATCAAGGGCAGCAACCTGGATGCCCCCGACCCTTACCGCGTGGGCCGCATCAAAGAGATCTTCTGCAACATCCGCAGCAACGGCAAACCCAACGAGGCCGACATCAAACTGCGCATCTACAAGTTCTACAGGTGGGGGCTGCGTTACGGGGGTGCAGAGCTCCCCGACTGGGCTGCAGGGCTCCCCCTGAGGTCTTGGGTGCTGGGAAAAAGCTCTGCACCATCAGCTCAAGGTCGTGCCGGAGCTGGGTGACTCGAGCGCGGCGGCGTGGTCGGTCGGTGCAGCGTTGGGCACTGCTCAAAGGGGCTCATCACCGCGGCGGTCAGGGCTCAGACCCGGTGCTGAGCCGCAGCCCCAGCGCCATGCCGGGGCGTGGGTGTTTACCCAAATATTTGCAGGCTCTTAGTCATCTCCCCCACACCACGCAGGGATGCACGCGAAGAGCCTTGGCAGCGGGAGAGGAATGTGCTGATGCTCAGACCTGTGTGTTTTGGGCCTAACAGCTCCTCGATTTACATCTCTTTGCCTTTAAATTCACTTGCCAGCTCCAGTGCCAATTCCTTCTCCTTCCTCTAAGAACCACCCCCCCCCCCCCCCAAAAAAAAACTCCCTTTGGTATGAAACAAATCATCCCTTTGGTGCTGTGCCCAGGCCATGCCAGCGAACACGTGCAGCTGGAGGAAACAAACCCTCCTGTCTCTGGGGACACGGAGTGATGCGAGCGCCAGAGGCTAGACCGGGGTGAGGATCTTGCCGAAAACGTTTTTTTTTTTTTCCTTTCCCCGCAGACCCGAAAACACGCACAAGTCCATGAAAGCCAGCTACCACGCAGACATCAACCTCCTGTACTGGAGCGACGAGGAGACGACGGTCGACTTCCGCGCTGTGCAGGGCCGTTGCACGGTGGTGTACGGGGAGGATCTGACGGAGAGCATCCAGGATTATTCCGCCGGTGGGCTCGACCGCTTCTACTTCTTGGAGGTGAGGGAGCTGGGGTTCAAGGGGTCTGGCTGTGTCCCTGGCGCAGGCTGTCCTACCTCTCCGCGGGTGTTTTGCACAGAGGAGCCGCTGTGCAGAGTGAGAATTGGTAGCTCGTTGGAATCTCTTGGCGAAATAAGTCTCAGATGCAAAGGGAGCTTTAATTTGAGCATCACCAAGAGCTGGCTGAAGCGCTCCCTATGGAGCTGAGGGGACAAATTCGGATGCCCAGGTGGCCTCCCCAGCCCTCTGAGGCAATGGAGAGGGGGGAGATGGACCCCCTGTGGCCCCCAGCCTGTGTCCCTATCGGAGCTGTGAAACCAAAGGGCGGGTGTTGGCAACGCCTTAGCCATTCCTGAGCTAGAAAAGCTCGTTGTGTTCAAGCGTCCTGACCCCTTTCGCTTCCCCAGGCTTACAACGCAAAAACCAAGAGCTTTGAAGATCCTCCCAACCACGCTCGGAGCTCGGGCAATAAAGGGAAGGGGAAGGGCAAAGGGAAAGGTAAGTCTGCTTGGGGGGAGAGGTCTCGGGTGGGTGAACCGGTTTGTGTCTGCCGTTACACGCTGCCGAGCAGAGATAAGACGTGCTGCCGACCAGATGTTTCTGCGCTGTCCTTGCTCCGACGCTCTGGCAGGATGCAGCGATGTGGCCTGTTTGGTTTTTTTTTTTTTAAGGCACCTCATCTTTGCCAAATAAACCTTGCAGCGAGAGCACCTGGTCCCTGAGAGATTTCAAAGCTTTTCACTTGCCAGCCCCCTGCTAGGGGCTGGCCGCTCGGTAGCGTAGGGCTTTGTAGCCTGCTCCCAACGCGGGGAGCTGCCCTCCGAGTTATCCCGCCGCCCGTCTGACCCTCAGAAACTCTCTGCCTGTGCCCACGGGCTCTTGGCTGGAAAGGTATCGCATGGGGGAAAGATGAGAAGCTTCCCTTCCAAATGCCAGGGTGTATTCTGGCAGCGGAGGCGAAACAAGTAAGGGGAAGAAAGGTGCTTGAAGCTGATGTTTTAACTGCTGCGGAGGAGGGGGAGAAGAATTTGCCTCGTAAGCACTAAGAGGAGGAAATGACTTTGCCTTTTGATGTGAGCGGGGCTCTGTTCACAGGCAAAGGCAAAGGGAAGTCGTCGGTGAGCTGCGAGCAAAGCGAGCAGGAGCCGGCCGAGCTGAAGCTCCCCAAGCTGCGCACCCTGGATGTCTTCTCTGGCTGCGGAGGGCTGTCCGAGGGCTTCCACCAGGCAGGTGAGCGGCAGAGCGAGGACAACGGTGGGGTGACAAGCAGAGCCCACGGGGAGACGGGCAGCAGTGCCGGCCGCTCGGTTCCTCAGAGCTGGTGGTTGTGTTTGGCATGTGCCGGCTCGGGGTGCGAGCCAGCGCTCTGCTCCTCCGCACAGGCTCAAGATCCTCCGCTTTGTCTCCCCAGGCGTGTCGGAGACGCTCTGGGCCATCGAGATGTGGGAACCGGCCGCCCAGGCTTTCCGGCTGAACAATCCCGGCACTACTGTCTTCACGGAGGATTGTAACGTCCTGCTGAAGCTGGTCATGTCCGGCGAGAAGACCAACTCGCTGGGGCAGAAGCTGCCGCAGAAAGGGGATGTGGAGATGCTGTGCGGTGGTCCCCCCTGCCAGGGCTTCAGCGGCATGAACCGCTTCAACTCCCGCACCTACTCCAAGTTCAAGAACTCCCTGGTGGTCTCCTTCCTCAGGTGAGCAGAGGAGGTGGCGAGGAGCTGTGTTGGGGTGCCAGCGTGGCCCCCCCACCTCAAATGTCGCTCTGTGTCGCTCGCGTGTCCCTCTCCCTCCTCGCAGCTACTGCGACTACTACAGACCGCGGTTCTTCCTTCTGGAGAACGTCAGGAACTTTGTGTCCTTCAAGCGTTCCATGGTGCTGAAGCTCACTCTGCGCTGCCTTGTCCGCATGGGTTACCAGTGCACCTTCGGGGTCCTACAGGTAGGGTGCTGGGTGACCTTAATTGGTCACAAAGACAGTTAATTGGGGTGAAAACCCTTCTTCTCTCACCCAACTCTGCTGTGAACCGTCCCTGAAGGAGCAGTTGGCTGCGTTGCTCCTTGGCTTCCCTGGGTGGCTTGGAGGACATTCCCAGCTCTTCGAGGACACAGACTGGGTGGAGATGCTCCAACCTCCTTCAGGAGTTGTCCCTTCCATTCTCAGGCTGGCCAGTACGGCGTGGCCCAGACGCGGCGGAGAGCCATCGTCCTTGCCGCAGCTCCTGGCGAGAAGCTGCCCATGTTCCCCGAGCCTTTGCACGTGTTTGCACCCCGTGCCTGTCAGCTGAGCGTTGTGGTGGACGACAAGAAGTTCGTTAGCAATATCACCCGGTGAGCCTTTGGAGCCATGCCGGGGCTGGCGAGGGGGAAGTCTCGGCTGCTCACGGCTCCCTCCTTTCTCCCAGGACATATTCCGGCCCCTTCCGCACCATCACCGTGCGGGACACCATGTCGGACCTGCCGGAGGTCAGGAACGGTGCCTCTGCCCTGGAGATCTCCTACAACGGAGAGCCCCAGTCCTGGTTCCAGCGGCAGATCCGGGGCTCCCAGTATCAGCCCATCCTCAGGGACCATATCTGCAAGGTACGGATGCCAGGGTCTCAATGCGGGCGGCCGGGTTGCACTCAGACCCCCCTAGACGCAAACCAAGATGGGGGTCAAGGGCGGGTTGGATGTGAGGTGGGGTGAGAGGGACCATCTCCAAGCCCTCCCGGGTTAACTTCCCCAAAGATGAGGCCGTCAGAGCTGTTGGGACTCATCCCTCTCCCTCAGCCTTCCCTGCAGCGAGGATCAGGGCTCTTGGGGTGGCTGGAGTCCCTCTGTGTCCCTTGCGGGTGACGGCGGGCTTGTTGTTGGCAGGACATGAGTGCCCTGGTCGCAGCCCGGATGAGACACATCCCCTTGGCCCCGGGTTCCGATTGGCGTGACCTGCCCAACATCGAGGTGCGGCTGTCGGACGGCACGACCACGCGCAAGCTGCGATACACGCACCACGAGAAGAAAAACGGCCGCAGCAGCTCCGGGGCGCTGCGGGGGGTCTGCTCCTGCGCCGAAGGTAGGTGCTGGCTCCCCAGAAACACCTGTGGCCGCCTCTCCGCCTCCTCCTCACCCTCTCCATCTCTGCAGGCAAGCCCTGCGACCCCGCGGACCGGCAATTCAACACCCTCATCCCCTGGTGCCTGCCTCATACCGGCAACCGACACAACCACTGGGCCGGGCTCTACGGGCGCCTGGAGTGGGACGGCTTCTTCAGCACCACCGTCACCAACCCTGAGCCCATGGGCAAGCAGGTGGGTGCCGCCGGATCCGTCCCCTCCGCTGGGAAGAGGCGGGCATTGCCAAACGGACACTGTGGTCATAGAATCATAGACTGGTTTGGGTTGGAAGGGACCTTTAAAGGCCATCTAGTCCCAGCTCCCTGCCATGGGCAGGGACACCCCCACCTAGATCAGGTCGTTCAAAGCCCCATCCTGGCCTTGAATGTTTCCAGCCTCTCTGGGCAGCCTGGGCCAGCATTTCACCACCCTCAACGTGAAGAATTTCTTCTCTCTCATCTAAATCTCCCCTCTTCCAGTTCAAAACCGTTTCCCCTCGTCCTGTGGTTTCCCTCCCTGATCCAGAGTCCCTCCCCGGCTTTGCTGGAGCCCCTTTAAGGGACTGAAAGGTCTCACCAGAGCGGAGCAGAGGGGCAGAATCCACCCCCTCACCCTGCTGGCCACGCTTCTTTTGATGCAGCCCAGGTTGCCGGTGGCTTTCTGGGCTACCAGCGCACATTGCCAGCTCCTGTTGAGCTTCTCCCCCACCAACACCCCCAAGTGCTTCTCCTCAGGGCTGCTCTCCAGCCCTTCATCCCCACAGCCTGTCTTGATACCGGGGGTTGCCCCGACCCAGGTGCAGGACCCTGCCTTTGGCCTTGTTGACCCTCATGAGGTTCACATGGACCCACCTCTCAAGCCTGTCCAGGCCCCTCTGGATGGCATCCCTCCCCTCAGGCGTGTCATTGCACCACGCAGCTTGGTGTCATCGGAAATCTTGGGGAGGGTGTCCTTAATCCCACTATCCACGCCATTGATGAAGGTATTGAACAGTGCTGGTCCCAGTATGGACCTCTGAGGGACACCACTGGTCACCCATCTTTATCTGGGCATTGAGGCGTTGACCACCACCCTCTGGATGCCTCCATCCAGCCAGTTCCTCATCCAACAGTCCACCATCAAATCCTTATCTCCAATTTAGAGAGGAGCATGTCGGGGAGGACCCTGGCCAGGGCCTGACGGTTGGTTTTCCTTTGCTGCCGTAGGGTCGGGTACTGCACCCAGAGCAGCACCGGGTGGTGAGCGTGAGGGAGTGCGCCCGCTCCCAGGGCTTTCCCGACACCTATCGCCTCTTCGGGAACATCCTTGACAAGCACAGACAGGTCAGCGCCGGTGGCAAACCCCTCGCTGGTGCCGCAGTGCTGGTGGCCTTGCTGGTGGCAAACCCCTTGCTGGCGGCAGACCCCTCGCTGGTGCCATTGCTAGCGTCAAACCCCTCGCTGGCGGCATTGCTGGTGACAAACGCCTCGCCGGTGCCATTGCTGGCATCATGGCGGAGCCGGTGCCCAGCGTTAACGCTCTCTCTCTCACAGGTCGGTAACGCAGTGCCTCCTCCTCTAGCCAAAGCCATCGGGCTGGAGATCAAGTCGTGCATGTTGGCGAAGCTGAGGGAAGACACGGCGGGTAGGTGGCGTGCCGGCAGCTGCCGTCGTCCCCTCCCTGCACCACGGAGTTGGATACACCGTCCCCTGCTTGGTCAGGGGGCTCCTGGGTTGGGGTGCGGCGGCGTCACCCCCTCTTCTCTCTCCCACCAGACCTCAGCGCCCTGGAGAAGATGGAGACCGTGGAGAAGATGGAGATCATGGAAACCGCCGACTGACGCGCGGCTTCTCCTCCGGCACCAGGACTCCCAAACATGCACTGATTTATTTTAAACCCTTTTTTTTTTTTTTTTTTGGTTTGTTTTATTTGATTTTTTTTTGTTTGTGTTTTTTTTTTTTTGTTTTTTTTTGTTTTTTTAAATTCCTGGCCCAGGGGGGACACACCGTGGCTCATCCCCCCCCCTCCCCGGCCCTGCTCGTGTCTCCCTCCTGGCTGCCCTCTGCCGCTCTCTGTGATGGTCGAACTCCACTACCCCCCTGGCAGAGCCCTCTGGGGCCCCGCTCCCTGTTTTTATGCCGCATTGTATTGAAAATAATCGGCCGCTTTGTACAAGTGGGAATTGATACTTTATGTAGTTTTTATATGTTGTAATATTTCTTCAAATAAATCTCTCCTATGACTTATAAACCCCTTTTCCTTGCTCCCGGCCTAGCGCAGGCCTCGGCTCCGCGGGCCCCACTGAGACGTTGCTTAGCAACTGTCTCCCGGCATGCAACGCGGCTCGTCCTGCCCCGCCCCTTCCGTCTCTGCGACGCCGGAAGTGGCGCAGCGCCCCCGGAAGTGCGGCGCCTCCTTCCGGTGGCCGTGCGTGAGGGCGGTGGGAGCGCGATGCCGACGGGCGACTACGAGTGAGGAGACGGGGACGAACCCGGGCGGGGGGGACCGGGCGTTGGACCTGGGCTTGGCCCAGCGCCGCGGGGGAGAACGACCTTGGGGGGAGCGGGGCTGGGGCCTGGCGGTAGCCGGCGGGCCCCGGGTGTGGGGCCTGGCCGGCCCTGGGTGTGGGGCCTGGCCGGCCCTGGGTGTGGGGCCTGGCCGGCCCTGGGTGTGGGGCCTGGCCGGCCCCGGGGGCGCTTCGGGGCTGTGATGGGTGAGGGGAAGGGGGCAGTGGCGGTGCTGGGGGCCGAGTGCAGAGGGAGCGGCGAGGGGGAGCGTAGGGGTGGCCGGGGCCCGGGTCTGAGGGGACAGCGGGGCGGCCGGGGCCTGGAGCCCGGGGCTGAGGGGACAGCAGGGTGGCCGGGGCCTGGCGCTGAGGGGACAGTGGGGTGGGCGCAGCCCGGGTCTGAGGGGACAGCAGGGCGGCCGGGGCCTGGAGCCCAGGGCTGAGGGGACAGCGGGGTGGCCGCAGCCCGGGGCTGAGGGGATAGCGCAGCTGGGTGGCTGGAGCCTGGCGCTGAGGGGACAGCGGGATGGCCAGAGCCTGGGGCTGAGGGGACAGTGGGGCAGGTGGAGCCCTGGGATGAGTGGACAGTGGGGTGGCCGGAGCCTAGGGCTGAGGGGACAGTGGTGTGGCTGGCAGGGGACAGCGGATTTAAGGCTCTGCTCTCTCTCCGCAGCTCAAAGCCCAGCTGGGCCGACCAGGTGGAAGAGGAGGGTGGAGAGGATGGTGAGTGACTCCTGCTGCAGGCCAGTTCCCTCCCCCTTTTTCCTCTGTCGCTCCTCCTGCTGGTAACCGCAGAATTTTTCTGGAGAAAAAGAGCAGCTGCTTTTCTAAAATCAGCCCAGAGACGTGCCTGCTCTTTGTCCAGGGCTCAGAACAGGTTCCCAGGCTCTTCTCCGAGGCCGATCCTTGCGAGCAGAGCGTTCCTGACCTGGAACAGGGAGCAGGATCCTTCTCACTGTCCTTATTCCATCCATTTTAGGGGCTGAGGAAGCCCAGGGAGTTGGAGCAGCTGAGATTTCTTGGCTCTTTGGCGTTTTCCAAGGGGGAGAAAAGCAGGGCACCTCCTCCCTGCGGGGAGAGGCTGTGTGGGGGCGTGGGGCTCCTTCCCCCTCAGCCGGGCTGTCCCCAAGCGAGGGGGTGTCTGTCCCCCTTCTCTCCCCACAGACAAATGCATCACCAGCGAGCTGCTGAAGGACATCCCCCTGCCAGGGGTGCTGGGGGGCACCCTGAGCGCTGAGGCCGAGCTTCTGAAAGGAGGTGAGAGCTGGGTGAGAGGCCAGGGGGGAAGCTGTTTTTTCCTGCCGCCTCCCCCGAGTCGGACACTGTCCCACTGTCCCCCCTCCCTGCAGGCCCGCTCCCCTCCCCAAAGGAACTTATCAATGGGAACATCAAAACCATCACGGAGTATCGCGAGGAGGAGGATGGGCGCAAAGTGAAGGTGAGTAATGTGTCCTGAGCTGCCATTTTGGCTTCTTCCTCCTGCCGAGCCCCCACTTTTTCCCTCCCAGAGCCCTCGGCTCTGCCCTGGCGCAGGGTCGGGCAGCACCAGGCAGCCACGGGCAGCAGGGACGTCCCATCAGAGCCCCATTTCGACTCTGCTGCTTTGGGCAGCCCCAAACTTGGACGTGTCGGGTGGAGGTACGTCTGCCATCCTTCGTCCTGCGTTGATCATTTCTTTTGCCCTTTTACAGATCATCCGTACTTTCCGCATCGAAACCAGGAAGGCCTCCAAGGCAGTGGCCCGTCGGAAGGTGAGCGTCTCCTGCGGGAATGGAGAGGGAGGGAGGGAGGGAAGGAAATCTGCACTCCAGCAGGAACCGTTTCATCTCCCAGCCCTTTGCTTCTGTCCGTTCCTTCTCAATCTCCCAGCGACCCCATGGTCACTGCTTTTTCTTTTTCCCTTCCTGCTGGTTGCTTCTGTTCTGTATCCAGTAATTTCTTGGGGACGTGCCATGCGAGTGGCTCCCCATTGCTCCCCATTTTCTCCCCAGAACTGGAAGAAATTTGGCAACTCGGAGTTTGATGCCCCCGGACCGAACGTGGCCACCACCACCGTGAGTGACGATGTCTTCATGACCTTCATCACCAGCAAGGAGGTGGGTCAGGTGCGCTGGAAACTTTTAGACGAGGGGGGAGCCCCCCAGTGACGCCGTGCCTGAGCGAGTAGTGGATCCCACGGGACTCAGGAGTCTCCCTGTCCCCCAGGATCTGAACTGCCAGGAGGAGGAGGATCCCATGAACAAGCTGAAGGGGCAGAAGATTGTCTCGTGCCGTATCTGCAAGGGCGACCACTGGACCACCCGCTGTCCCTACAAGGACACCCTGGGGCCGATGCAGAAGGAGTTGGCCGAGCAGTTGGGGCTGTCCACAGGCGAGAAGGAGAAGCTGCCCGGAGGTACGGCACCCCTTTATCCTGAGAGGTTGAGGGAAGTCATCCTCCCCCTCTGCTCTGCCCTGGTGGAGTACCGGGTCCAGTTCTGGGCTCCCCAGTTCAGGAAAGACACGGAACTACTGTAGAGAGTCCAGTGGAGGCTACGAGGATGATGAGGGGATGAAGCATCTCTCTGCTGAGGAAAGGCTGAGGGACCTGGGGCTGTTTAGGCTGGAGAAGAGAAGCCCGGGAGGGGATCTCATCAATGCTGAGCGGTACCTATAGGGCAGGTGGCAAGAAGCACGGAGCCAGGCTCTTTCCAGTGGTGCCCAGTGACAGGATAAGGAGTAACAGGCTCAAACTGGAATATGGGAAATAAGGAAAATTTTACTTTGAGGGTGCCAGAGCCCTGGGACAGGCTGCCCAGGGGGTCTCCTCCTCCGGAGATATTCCAAACCTGCCTGGATGCGTTCCTGTGTACCCTGCTGTGGGTCACCCTGCTGTGGCAGGGGGTTGGACAAGATGATTTCCAGAGCTCCCTTCCAACCCTGACGAGTCTGTGACTCTGTGTGAGATGGGGGGACAAGGAGGGGGGGGGGTGTGTGTCACTGTCTGGCTGTGGGCAGCCTCACCCCCTGCCTGTCGCCTTTCCCGCCCTCAGAGCCGGAGCCGGTGCAGGCTCAGCAGAGCAAGACGGGCAAGTACGTCCCCCCCAGCCTGAGAGACGGAGCCAGCCGCCGCGGGGAGTCCATGCAGCCCAACCGCAGGGGTAAGGCGGGCGTCTCCTCGGGGTGGGGACACCCTCCCCGCTCCCCTCTGCGTGACGCCGGGCCTCCGCGGTGCCGTGTACGGCACACGCCGGCTCTCCCTGCAGTCCCACCAGTGGCCCTGACCCTCCTTGTCCTTCCCCTCCCCCCTGCCAGCTGATGACAATGCCACCATCCGTGTCACCAACCTGTCCGAGGACACGCGTGAGACTGATCTCCAGGAGCTGTTCCGGCCCTTCGGCTCCATCTCTAGGATCTATTTAGCCAAGGACAAGACCACTGGGCAGTCCAAGGTGGGCACGGAGGGATTTTCCCCTTTAGAGTCCCCTCGCCCCCGGCTTCCTCTCACCCTCTCGCTTTCCTCCCACCTCAGGGTTTCGCCTTCATCAGCTTCCACCGCCGGGAGGACGCGGCCCGGGCTATTGCCGGCGTCTCCGGATTTGGCTATGACCACCTGATCCTTAACGTGGAATGGGCCAAGTAAGTGCCGGCAGGGGGTGGCTTGGAGGATTGGGGGGGGTGACACATGCTCTGTCCCTCTGACCGGGTGCCGCACACCGTCTCCCCCCTCCTCACCGTCCTCTCCTCTCTCCTCGCCACACTCTCCCTTCTCCTTACCGCCCTCTTTTCCTTCTCCACAGACCCTCCACCAACTGAATCCGGCGCTGCCGGCGCCGCGCTGGCTCCCAGCGAGAGCGATCGGCGCTTCTAAATAAAGACGAGCGCTCTGGTATGCACCAAGGTGTCGATGTGAGCTGAGGGGAGGGTTCAGCAGCCCCCCATCCTTGTCCCCACGCTGAGGCTGTCCCCGACTCACCCCAACTCCAGGCACGTGGTGGGGCTGGCAGCGCCCGAGCCAGCGACGCGGGGAAGGGCACGGTGCCGCCGTTCCTTGTTTTTTAGTCTCAGCCCCAGCTTTTCAGTGAAGAAAAAGGGGGATCTCTGCCAAAAAAAGGTGACACGCGAGGCTGTGCTTGTGGTTTCGGCTTTAATCTCGCTTCTCCCATGTTACCGCTGCCCTTTGCAGGAGGGAAACATGTGCCCAAGGGCTACGCTGGGCCCTGTACTGGCTGCATTGGGCCACCCCGGGGGGCTCCTAGGTTGCCGGCCGCAGCTCCACGTGCTCAGCTGGCTCTTCGGCGGCAGAGCCGGTGCTGCAGCCGGCACCGCAGCAGCTCTGCATGCTGTCGGCCAGGGCGGTGTAGAGCAGCGGGTGCAGGCAGACGTTGAGGTTAACGAGGATCTTGCAGACCTGCGCGGTGGTGTGGATGGTTCTGGAAAAGGTGCAGTCCTCCGTGCCCCGGGGCAGCAGGCGCTGCCGCAAATTGAGGTTACGGAAAATATGGTAGGGCAAGTAGGAAAAGGCATAAAGAGCCACTCCCACCCCCACCAGTATTCCCACCTTGCGTTTTTCTGGCTGGCTGAGGTGAGGATTACGGAAAACGGTGCGGATAATGGCGGCGTAGCAGGAGGTGGTGAGCAGGAAGGGCAGCCCGCAGCCCAGCGCGGCCAGCACCAGGCTGTAGGGATAAAACTCCCGCAGCCGCCGCGGGACCGCGCTCCCCAAACACTCGATCGCACCCTCCGCTTCTTGCAGCTCCGCAAAAAAAAGGGTGGGTGCCGAAAACACCCCGGCCAGCACCCAAATAACCGCGCTCAGCACCTTGGCGTGGTGTGGCCGCAACCTCCCGTGGACCCGCAGCGGGTGAACGATGCCGAGGTAGCGGTTGAGGCTGATGCAGGTGACGAAGAAGATGCCGCCGTAGAGGTTGCAGTTGAAAAGGAAACGTTCCAGCTTGCACAGCACCGGTCCGTAGCGCCAGTGCTTGGGCGGGTAGTAATACGCCACCAGAAAGGGCAGGGAGAGGGAGTAGAGCATCCCGCTGACAGCCAGGTGGAAGGAATAGACGATGCCGCTGTGCCAGGAGCGCTCATGGGCGAGGAAACGGTAGACGGCGACGCCGTTACCCACCAGCGCCGCTGGGAATTGCACCGCCAGCACCGGCCACAGCGACTCCTGGAAGCCGCTGAAGTTCTTGCAGTGACTGAAGTTGGTGGCCATCTCGGGGGTGGGGGGGGGGGGTTCCTCCCGATGTCCCCCCCGGCCCCGCTTCTCTTTTTGGTGGCTGCAGGCAGGGGTGCAGTTTTGGTTGCGGGCAGCGAAGAGGCAGAGCGCGGCCACGAGGCACGGCTTGCAGGCAAATGGCTGCGCCAGGAAGTGGTGAGGGTTAATGAGAGCCGTCTGCCTCGCGCCGGCACCGAGGAGGTGTTGCAGTCCCACGTTGGGGACAGAATGTGTCCCCTCCTCTGTCGCCCCCGGCCCTTGCCTGGCTCCCAGGGTGCAGGCAGGGGCCCGTGCTGCCTGCAGCCGCTCCACTCGCCCCACTCACCCCGTCCTTCTTGGGGTCCGCGCTCGCCGCCGTCCTCTCCTGTCCCTCCCACCTTGGTGGCGATCACAGGGTCACATCCTGCCCCGTTTTCGGGACAGCGTGGGCAGAATGCTGTCAGGGGCGTGTTGTAAGCAGGGAAGGGCAGTTCCTCTTCTGAAGGGCAGCAGCCAGACAGAGCCTGGCATCTGCCTTCTGCCCTGGGCACCGAGGCAGAAGGAGCCGGGGCTGCCTGCTCTGCCCGACCGCATTGGGGCAGCATGGCAAGGGCCACCCTGGGTGGGAGACCCCACTTTTTATCATAGAAGGATTTGGGTTGGAAGGGACCTTAAAGGCCACCCAGTGCCATCCCCTGCCATGAGTGGGGACATCTTCAACCAGCCCAGGTTGCCCAAAGCCCCGGCCAACCTGGCCTTGAACCCCTCCAGGGATGGGGCGGCCACAGCTTCTCTGGGCAACCTGGGCCAGGGGCTCACCGCCCTCATAGTGAAAAATTTCTATATCTAAATCTCCCCTTTTTCAGCTTAAACCCATCCCCCCTCATCCCACGGTTCCCCTCCCTGATCCAGAGTCCCTTCCCGGCTTTCCCGGAGCCCCTTTAGGGACTGGAAGGGGCTCCAAGGTCTCCCCGGAGCCTTCTCTTCTCCAGGCTGAACCCCCCCAGCTGAGCCCGGCCCCACAGCAGAGGGGCTCCAGCCCTCGGATCATCTCCGGGGCCTCCTCCGGCCCCGCTCCCGCAGCTCCGCGTCCTTCCCATGGCCCCAGAGCTGGAGGCAGCGCCGCAGGGGGGTCTCCCCAGAGCGGAGCAGGGGGGCAGAATCCTCCCCCCTCGCCCCGCTGGGGATGCAGCCCAGGTTGCCGGTGGCTTTCTGGGCTACCAGCACACGTTGCCGGCTCCCGTTGAGTTTTTCCCCCACCAACACCCCCAAGTGCTTCTCCTCAGTGCTGCTCTCCAGCCCTTCATCCCCCAGCCCCTGTTGATACCGGGGCTTGCCCCAATCCAGGGGCAGGACCCCGCATTTGGTCCCCCCAAACCCAGCGCAGCCACGGGCGGTGGTTCCAAGCAGTGTATTACACAGGAACGGGGCAGGGGGCGGAGGGGGGGGCCATTTCCTCTTCCCCCCAACAGTCTTGGCGCGTGGCTGGCAGCTGGTGCCTCAGCGTTTTCCCTTCTTGGCACGTCCAGGCCGCCGGAAAATCATCTTCCCCTTTGTCAGCAGCTTCCCTCCTTGCCCCTTCGGCCTGGAGGGGGCACGACCGGAGCTGGGATGGGCCCCTTGCCGGCCTGGGTGCTCAGTTCCTCGGTGTAGCTTTCGGCCACCCGCCCCGTGCTTGGCCTTGCCGCGGTGCCGCGAATCCCTTGGTGCCGCTTCTCCCTTCCGCTGCTTCCCCGGTGCTGTGGGGCGAGGGTTGGGGGCGGCGGGATGCTCTGCTTGGCTTTGCCGTTGTCGCTTCCGTAGCGGGGCAGGGCCCGAGGAGCTTCGCTTCCTCTTGGTGCGGTCGGGGAACAGATCTTGGGGGGAGATAGAAACAAAAAAAGGGCTGTTGAGCGAAAAAGGGGGGACGGGGGGACGCCGTTGCGGCTGACGGATGTGTCAGTGCGTTTACTTTGAACCGAGATCATGGAGAACTCAAGGTTTTTTGCATCATCAGCCACTATCAGCAGGAGGAGGGGACAGCGGGGGCTCGGTCCCCTCCAGACTCACCTTTGTCCGGCTCCTCGCCCACCTCCTGCCGGTAATACTCGGCATCGCTCTCCTCCGACTGCTCGCCCGCATCCTGCTGCTCCGGCGCCCCGGGATCCTCGGCGTCACTGTCACCGTCCTGCTGCCGTTTCCTCCGAATCCCCACCAGGCTCTTCTCCCTGCGGTGCCACCATCGTGTCACCCTCTGCCGGATCGGTGCCGGATTCCGCCGCTGCCGGCCCCTGCCCTCACCTGTGAGCCTCCCGCTGCCGCCGCTTGCGTTCCACATCCGCCTCCTGCTTCTGCCGCCGCTCCGCCTTCAGCTGCAGCTTCGCCTCCTTCCGCGCCAGGATCTCCTTCACCTCCGCCTCCGTTTTGTGGACTTAAAACACACGGGGAAAGGGGTGAGATGCCGCGGTCGGAGCCCCCGCGTCGGCACCTTTACCGGAGACGGTGTTTTGCGGCACTTACTGAAGCCGTGGTAGAGGACGTTGCCCTGCGCCAGGCCCTCCTCCACCTTGATGAGCTGCAGAGTCATGCGGGGGCCGATCTGCAGGAATGGGGGGTGGGGGTGCGGAGAGCCCAGGTCAGGCTCGATGGCATCCCCGGGGCGATGGCAACCGCGGCGTCACCGCTGGCACCCACCTCGGTGAGGCGCACGGCGCTCTGCTGCGCTTTCATGTTGCCTCGGCCGGCGTACGCCTGCGGCAGCTCTAGGACGTTGTGGGTCCCGTCTTGCTCGGCCTCGCTCTCCGACAGGTTTATGTCCCTGCCAAGGGACAGGAACGCGTTTGGGGACAGGCCGGAAGGCACCTGTGGGACCCTTGTCCCCCTTGATGCCCCCCACACACTTCACCAGCAGCTCGCTGATGTCTTCCAGGCGGCTCATGTTGGGGAACTTCTCCTGCAGCAGCTTCTTCACGGCTTTGTTCATGCCCACAGGCACGACCTTCAGGCTGCTGTGAGGAGGAGGAGGAGGAGGAAGAGGTCAGTGCTGGGACACGGGGCGCAGGGTGTTCCCCCCGCCCCCCAGAATCAGGGGCACGACACTCACTAATGCCTGAAATCGAGGAGCTGCGTCTCTGCGTCGTAGCTGATGAGCAAACACCTCTTGATGTTGTTGAGGTTGACCTGTGGAAGAAGGAAGAGGAGTGGGGTGGGAATAGGAGAGGGAAGGGAAGGGAAGTGGAGAGGAGAAGGGGAGAAGGGAAGAGGGAAGGGAAGGAGAGGGAAGAGGAGAGGGAAGAGGGGAGGAGGGAAGGGAAGGAGAGGGGAGAAGAGAGAGGAGAAGGGAAGAGGAGAGGGAAGGGAAGAGAAGAGGAGAGGGAAAAGATTAGATTTCAGTCGGAAGGGCCCTACAACGATCACCTAGTCCGACTGTCTGACCAATTCAGGGCTGACCGAAAGTTAAAGCGTGTTTTTAAGGGCATTATCCAAACGCTTCTCAAACCCTGCCAGGCCTGGGGCATCGACCACCTCTCCAGGAAGGCTCTTCCAACCTCTCAGTAAAGAAACGCTTCCTAAAATCCAGTCTGAACCTCCCCAGGTGCAGCTTTGAACCATTCCCACGTGTCCAGCACCCCCAGATCCCTTCCTGCAGGGCTCCTTCTCCAGCCGCTTCTCTCCCAGTTCATCCCCGTGCCCAGCATTACTCCGTCCGTCCTGCGCAGAATCCGGCATTTGGACTTGTTAAATTAAACTTCGTCCCGTTAATCATAGCCCAGTGCTCCGATTTATCCAGATCCTTCTGCAAAGTCACTCAAGGGAGTCGACAAGCACCTCCCACTTGGGAATTCAACGCCCGCATCCAGATCGTCGATCAATATGTTGAACAGAATTGAACCCCGAGGAGCAGGGTTTGAAAAGTCGTGGCAGTCCGGTGAAGTTCCCGATGATTGGAAAAGGGGAAACATGACCCCTGTTTTTCAAAACTGGGAAAAAAGGATGACCCAGGGAACTACAGGCCGGTCAGTCTCACCTCCGTGCCCGGCAAGATCATGGAGCAGATCCTCCTGGAAACTCATGCTAAGGCACGTGGAAAATAAGGAGGTGACTGGTGACAGCCAACACGGCTTCCCCAAAGGCAAATCGCGCCTGACAAATTTGGTGGCCTTCTGCGATGTTGCCACAGCGTTGGTAGATAAGGGGAGAGCGACCGACGTCATCCACCTGGACTGACGCAAAGCGTTTTGACGCTGTCCCGCACGACATCCTGGTCTCTAAATTGGAAAAGCGTGGATTTGGTAAGGATAAGGAACTGGCTGGCTGGCCGCACTCAAAAGGGTTGCGGTCAACGGCTCGATGTCCACCTGGAAACCAGCGAGGAGCGGCGTTCCTCGGGGCTCGGTGCTGGGATCGGTGCCATTTAACATCTTTGTCGGAGACACGGACAGTGGGATTGAGGGCACCCCCTCACCAACTTTGCCGACGACACCAAGCTGCGCGGCGCCATCGACACGCTGGAGGGAAGGGATGCCATCCAGAGGGACCTGGACAGGCTGGAGAGGCGGGACCCCGCCAACCTCCTGAAGTTCAATGAGGCCAAGCGCAAGGTCCTGCACCTGGCTGATGGCAATCCCAGGCACAAATCCAGGTTGGGCGGAGAATGGCTGGAGAGCAGCCCTGAGGAGAAGGATTTGGGGGTGCTGGTGGGGGAGAAGCTCAACGCGAGCTGGCAACGTGCGCTGGCAGCCCAGAAAGCCACCGGCAACCTCGGCTGCATCAAAAGAAGCGTGGCCAGCAGGGCGAGGGAGGTGATTCTACCCCTCTGGTGATAACCCACCAGGAGTACTGCATCCAGCTCTGGAGTCCTCAGCACAAGAAGGACACGGAGCTGTGGGAGCGGGGCCGGAGGAGGCCCCAGAGATGCTGGGAGGGCTGGAGCCCCTCTGCTGTGGGGCCGGGCTGAGCTGGGGGGGTTCAGCCTGGAGAAGAGAAGGCTCCGGGGAGACCTTGGAGCCCCTTCCAGTCCCTAAAGGGGCTCCGGGAAAGCCGGGAAGGGACTCTGGATCAGGGAGGGGAGCCGTGGGACGAGGGAGGATGGGTTTAAACTGAAAGAGGGAAATTTAGATGAGATCTGGGGAAGAAATTCTTGGCTGTGAGGGGGGTGAGCCCCTGGCCCAGGTTGCCCAGAGAAGCTGTGGCTGCCCCATCCCTGGAGGGGTCCAAGGCCAGGTTGGCCGGGGCTTGGAGCGACCTGGGCTGGTGGGAGGTGGCCCTGCCCAGGGCAGGGGGTGGCACTGGGGGGGCTTTAAGGTCCCTTCCAACCCGAACCATTCTGTGAGCACAGGAGGTGGGTGCTGAGCCTCCCCCCGGCAGCGTGGGGACATCCCCATCCCCCCCCCCCCCCCCCAGCCTCACCTACCCTGTGGACGTTGATGGAAGGGAACATGTTTTGGAACATGCTGGCCATCAGCTTGACCTGGATCTGCTGGAGACCGAAATTGCTGAGGACCAGCAGCGGGTGGTGGGTAAACTGCTGCTCGTGCATGCGGTGCCGCTTGAGGGACGACACCACGTCCTTGATCAGCGAGTACTAGAGAGGAGAGGGGGGGGACACGTAGGAGGATGAGGAGGGGCCGAGACGCTGCCCTTCACGCCGGTGGGGAAGGGGGGGCTCTTTCCATCACCCACCTGCGTCACCTTGAACGTCAGCGTCGGGCCACCGGGCAGCCGGAAAAGCTTCTGGGGAGGGGGAGAGAAACGGTGCTCAATGCCGGGGGAAGCCACCGGTGCCGGGACGGACCCCCCCAGCCCCGGCCCTGGCGCAGACGCATCAGTGCGTTTACTTTGGATAGAATCACAGCGCGAACTCAGCGGGATTTTGTCATCCTCTGCGTCTGCAAACGGGGTGGAAACCCTCCCCCAAAAAAGGTGCCGGCGCCCCATAGGGGAGCACAGTCGCTGCGGAGGGGGACCCCCAAACCCCAGGAGCCTGGGGGTGGTGGGGGGGGCAGACCCGGAGGACGTGGCGGGGGGTTTGTGCTACTCACAAAATTGATGCTGGAGGATGATTTGCTGAAGACCAAGAAATGCGTCACCCCCAGGGGCCCGGCCACGGCGACAAAATCCTTCAGGGAGTTGTTTTTCCGCACCTGCAGCACAAAAATGGCCAAGCCCTTGAGACCCCCATGTTCCAAACCACCTCCCGGCTGCGAGGGCTCCGCGTCAGCCTGGGGAGGGGGCAGGATTTCCCCCCCCCCCGCCCCCCACAGGGCAGAGGATCGTCCCCCGAGCTCACCTTGAGGGCTCTGGCGGTGTAGGGCTCCATCACCTTCCTGACGTCGGCGATCAGCTGCCGCACGTTCTTGCCGACGCGGCCGCGGTTGAAGACGAAGGAGTGGGGGACGGCGCTGTATTCCTGCTGGGCCTGGTGCAGCGCCGCCGCCCGCTCCGTCTTCTGGTTCTTGCTCTACCGGGGGTGGTGGTGGTGGGGAAACACACCGTCAGGGCCGGGGACCGGGTGGTCCTCGGTGGGGAGGAAGGGGAGCAACCCCCTCCTCATCCTCTCCTGCCCCTCAGGAGGGCCCGATCCCCGGTACAGCCGGGCCCCTCGTCCCTTCTTTTTACCCCCGGAAAGGCCCTAGACCCCAAGCCCTGGTACAGCCGGGCCCCCCATCCCCTCTTTTCCCCCCTGGGAGGGTCTGATCCCCCAATCCCTGGGACAACCGAGCCCCCCATCCCTTCCTGCCCCCTGGGAGGGCCCGATCCCCGGGACAACCGGGCTCCTTGTCCCTTCCTTTCATCCCCGGGAAGGCCCTAGACCCCAATGCCCGGTACAGCCGGGCCCCCTGTCCCCTCTTTTCCCCCCTGGGAGGGCCCGATCCCCGGTACAGCCAGGTCTCCCATTCCCTCCAGCCCCCCGGGAGGGCCCACGCCCCCGATCTCCGGTACAGCCGGGCTCCCCCCGTCCCTTCCTGCCCCTCAGAAGGGCCCCATCCCCTCGATCCTCGGTACAGCCTGACCCCTCCAGCCCCCCGGGAGGGTCCGATCCCCGGTACAGCCAGGTCCCCCGTCCCCTTCTGCCCCCGGGAGGGCCCACGCACCCGATCCCCGGTACAGCCGCCCCCCCTCCCTCCCCTCCAGACCCCCGGGAGGGCCCGATCCCCCGTACAGCCGGGGCCCCCCGTCCCCTCCAGCCCCCCGGGAGGGCCCACGCCCCCCATCTCCGGTACAGTTGGGCGCCTCCCGTCCCTTCCTGCCCCTCAAGAGGGCCCCATCCCCCCGATCCTCGGTACAGCCGGGCCCCCTGCCCCTCCAGAGCACCGGTAGGGCCCGATCCTCGGGATGTCTAGGCCCGCCGCGACTCCCGCTCGCCTCCCCCAGTGTCCTCGACCCCCCGCCCCGAGGAGGCCCGTTTCGCTCCCGCCGTGTCCTAGCTCCACCCCCCCGGCCCCGTACTTTGCTCGGCCGCCCCATCTTGCCGCCGCCGCCGCCGCCACCATGCGGCCACGGCCACTTCCGGCGCGCACCCTCCCTTCCCCTCCGGCTACTTCCGGAGCGCCACTTCCGGCCGGTCCCTGCCAGCTGCGCCCCGCGTTCCGCCCGCCGTTGCCATGGTTCCGCGGCCTCTTCCCACCCACCCGGTCCCGCCAACCCCCCCCCGGCCCGGCCCCGCAGCACCGCGGGGACCCCCCCGGCCCGGCCCGGCCCGGCCCGACCGTCCCTGCTCCCGCCACAGCAGGGAGGGCGAGGCCTGAGGGGCCGGGGCCGCCTCACCCATCCCATCCCATCCCACCCCACCCCATCCCATCCCACCCCACCCCATCCCGGCCCGGCGAACCCCCGGCCCCGCTGTCCCGTCTCGCCGCCGGCGCGAAGGTCAGTGCGAGGGGGCGGCTGTGGGGGGCGAAGTCACAGATTTTACTGCAGACCCCCAGAACCCCCCGCCCCGCGGCTCATCAACACCCCCAGAGCCACCCTCCGGGCTCCCCGGGTCGCCCAGAGCCCCCAGAGCCACTGTCTGTGCTCCCCAGGTCCCTCAGAGACCCCCTAGAGCCCCCAGAGCCACTGTCTGTGCTCCCCAGGTCCCTCAGAGACCCCCCCTGAGCCCCCAGAGCCACGGTCTGTGCTCCCCAGGTCCCTCAGAGACCCCCTAGAGCCCCCAGAGACACTGTTTGGGCTCCCCAGGTCCCTCAGAGACCCTCCAGGTCCCCCAGAGCCCCCCCCAGAGCCCCTCTCTGGGGCTCAGGGGGGTCCCTCAGAGAGGGCGTCCCTCAGAGACCCCTCAGGTCCCCCGGAGACCCCCTCCGGGCTCCTCAGGTCTCCCAGAGACCCCTCTGTGGGCTCCCCAAGTCCCCCAGAGCCCCTCCAGGTCCCCCAGAGACCCTTTCTGGGCTCTCCAGATGCCCCAGAGACCCCTTGGGACCCCCAGAGCCCCTGTCTGGGCTCCCCAAGTCCTCCAGAGACCCTCCAGGTCCCCCAGAGCCCCCCTCTGAGCCCCTCAGGATCCTCAGAAACCCCTCAGGTCCCCAAGAGCCCACCCAGAGCCCCCCCCTGCAGGCTCCCCAGGTCCCCAGAGCCCCCCCCAGGTCCCCCAGAGCCCCTCTCTGGGCTCCCCAGGTCCCCCAGAGGTCCCCGCCAGACCCCCGCAGAGCCCCCCTCCTGGCTCCTCAGGTCCCCCAGAGACCCCTCGGGTCACCCAGAGCCCCCCTCTGGGCTCCCCAGATCCCCCAGAGACCCCCCCAGGTACCCCCAAGCACTGCTTCGGGCTCTTCGGAGCCCCCCCAGCCCTGCTCCCCACGCTCCCCAACACCCCCAGAACGCCCCCCAGGTTCCCCACCCCTCCATATTCCCCAAAGCCCCTCAGGCTCCCCAGCCTTTAAGGTTCCCCAAAGCCCCCCAAGGCTCCCCAAACCCCCTCCCCGGCTCCCCCCAAGGCTCTTCCCCCCCCTCCAGGGAAGGGCTCAGCCCCGCTGGGACCTCATCCTGCTGGGAGTGCCCCCCCATCTCTGCCTCTGACACCCCGGGGGACCGCGTTCAGCCGGTGCCACCCGTGCGTCCCGCCGCGGGCGATGCCGGGGCGGGGGGTGGGGGGGGCACAGAGCCGCAGCCGTAGCCCCCTTCCCCACCATCCAGGGACGGAGCCCGCCCCCTCCCCTGCAACCTTGGGGTGCCCCCGGCTCAGACCGGGGTGACCCTCCGGCGGAAGCAGCCGCAGGTGAGGCACCGCAGGGCGCCCATGCTGAGGTGGAAGAGGGTGCCGTAGTCGAAGAGCAGGCGGTAGTAGGTCCTCACGGAGAGGTCCCCCGAGGGATCCGCGTACTTGAGGGCCACCAAGGGCGTGTAGAGGCAGTTGGTTTGGGTGCGGAAAGCCGGGCGCCTGGCTCCGATCACGTTCACGATGGCCTGCGAGCGGAGACGGGGCGGAACGGGAGGCTCAGAGCCGGCGTGGGGGCCAGGAACGGTCCCCCCCGCCGCCGGCCCCCCCCAAAAAGCCAATTCCTCCCAGCCCCACACACCTCGGCCACGGCGGCGGGGCTCTGCCCCAGCGTGGTGAAGATCTCGTGGGAAGCCGGCAGGTAGACGTCCTTGAAATACCGCACAGTAGCCGGGTCGGTGCCGGGAAATTCGGAGCGTGAAACTTCCTCCATCAGCTTCAGCTCAAAATCCGTGTTCACGGGGCCCGGTTCCACCATGGAGACGCTGCGGGGCCGGGGTGGGTGCTCGGGGTGGGGGTCCAGAGCCACCCTTGGACACCCCCCGCCCCAGCCCCGCATCCCCTCCCACTCACAAGACGTTGAACTGCAGCAGCTGCACGGCCAGGCTCTCGCAAAATCCCTCCACGGCGAACTTGGAGGCGGCGTAGACGTCGTTGAAGACGATCCCTGTGGGCGAAGAGGGGCTGAGCCCCCTGGAGTCGCACAGTGGGGTCCCCCACACACACATCGGGGCGCCCCCCCCAACCTGGGCCTCACCCTGCAGCCCCATGACGCTGCTGATGACCACGATGTGACCGCTCTGCCGTCGCTTCATGTCGGGGAGGACGGCCTTGATCATCCTCACGGCCCCGAAGAAGTTGGTCTCGAAGATGCGCTTCATCTCCTCCACGCTGATACTCTCCACGGGCCCCACGTGCCCCACGCCGGCGTTATTCACTGCGACACGACCCCGGGGCGGGGGGTGCTCAGAGACCCCTCCGGCCCCTAGCGCGGCCCCTCCGGCCCCCCCCCAACCCAGCACCCCGCTCACCCAGCACGTCCACGCGGCCCCCGGGGATGCTCGCCATGCACTCCGCCACCGAGCTATCGCTGCAGACGTCCAGGCGTTGGATGCTCAGCGTCTTTCCCAGCGCCGCTCCCGCCGCCTCTTCCAATTTCTCCTTCTTCCGCAGGTCCCGCATGGTGGCGATGACTACGGGGAGCCCCCAGCCCCAGTCAGGGGGACCCCAGATGCTAGCCGGGGTCGAAGGGTCAAGCCGAGCCCGCGTTCCCTAAGCTGCTTGGGTAAGGCGGCCTTTAATCCCCCATCCCGGGACTAATCCCTGGCGCGGGATCGGTGGTGGGGCAGCGGAGTTTTGCGGGGGGACACAAGCACGCGTGTGTGACAGCGAGTGGCTCAGGGACGGCGTGCAGGGACCACACGCGTGTGTGTGTGTGACAGCGAGTGGCGCAGGGACGGCATGGAGGGACCACACGCGTGTGTGTGTGACAGCGAGTGGCGCAGGGACGGCATGGAGGGACGACACGCGTGTGTGTGTGACAGCGAGTGGCACAGGGACGGCGTGCAGGGACCACACGCGTGTGTGTGTGACAGCGAGTGGCGCAGGGACGGCATGGAGGGACCACACGCGTGTGTGTGTGACAGCGAGTGGCGCAGGGACGGCATGGAGGGACGACACGCGTGTGTGTGTGACAGCGAGTGGCACAGGGACGGCGTGCAGGGACCACACGCGTGTGTGTGTGACAGCGAGTGGCGCAGGGACGGCATGGAGGGACCACACGCGTGTGTGTGTGACAGCGAGTGGCGCAGGGACGGCATGGAGGGACGACACGCGTGTGTGTGTGACAGCGAGTGGCACAGGGACGGCGTGCAGGGACCACACGCGTGTGTGTGTGACAGCGAGTGGCGCAGGGACGGCATGGAGGGATGACACGCGTGTGTGTGTGACAGCGAGTGGCGCAGGGATGGCATGGAGGGACCACACGCGTGTGTGTGTGACAGCGAGTGGCGCAGGGACGGCATGGAGGGACCACATGCGTGTGTGTGTGACAGCAATTGGCACAGGGACGGCACACAGGGACCACACGCGTGTGTGTGACAGCGAGTGGCACAGGGACGGCACACAGGGACCACACGTGTGTGTGTGTGACAGCGGGTGGCACAGGGATGGCACACAGGGACCACACGCGTGTGTGTGTGACAGCGAGTGGCACAGGGACGGCACACAGGGACCACACGCGTGTGTGTGTGACAGCGAGTGGCACAGGGACGGCACACAGGGACCACACGCGTGTGTGTGTGTGACAGCGAGTGGCGCAGGGATGGCACGGAGGGACCACACGCGTGTGTGTGTGTGACAGCGAGTGGCACAGGGACGACACACAGGGACCACACGCGTGTGTGTGTGTTTCCACCCCGGTGGGAGCGTGCTGCCGGCCCCAGTTACACGCGTGTGCGCCCACAGCCATCCCTGCCATCTGTGTCCCCGGGGGGCTGCCCCACGTCCCCAGCTCCGCTCCGCCTGGCAGGGCGGGGGGTGGGGGGCACGGGGACCCCCGGGTGCGCTGAGCCGGGGCCGGGGGCGGGGGGGGGTCTGCGAGCTCGGGGCCACGGGATTTCAAGGAGAAAGAGGTTGCAGGGCTGGGGGGGAGCCCGGCGCGGTGGGACCCCAAACCCTCCCCATCCCGCAGGGCTCCCGGCCCCTCCTCGCCGGGGCAGGTGTGGGGCCTGGGCCAGGGCGGAAGGGTCCCCCCCCCCCCCCCGGCTCCTCACCCTGGTAGCGCTGCTGGGGGTCCTGCGCCAACCTGACGGCGAGGGCCAGGCCGATGCCGGAGGAGCAGCCGGTGACGAGGACGGTGCGGGGCACCAGGGTGGCCATGGCTGCCCCGGCCCCGGGTCCAAAGGCGCTTATGAGATCAGGACCCGGCGTCACGTGGGAGCAGGATTAACCTCTGCAGGGGCAGCCCTGGGGAGGGCACGGGTGGCCCCTGGGCCGTGACCCCCTCCCCTGCCCCACCACGGTGACCTTGGGGATGCCCGGGCCACGACCCCCTCCCCTGCCCCACCACAGCCACCCTTGGGCATGGGGGTCCCCTGGGCCGTGGCCCCCTCCCCTGCCCCACCACAACAACCCTTGGGACCCCCCAGGCTGTGACCCACCTCCTGCCCCACCGCGGCAGCTTTGGGGACCCCTGGGCCATGGCCCCCTCCCCTGCCCCACCACAGCCACCCTTGGGCATGGGGGTCCCCTGGGCCGTGGCCCCCTCCCCTGCCCCACCACAACAACCCTTGGGAACCCCCAGGCTGTGACCCACCTCCTGCCCCACCGCGGCAGCTTTGGGGACCCCTGGGCCATGGCCCCCTCCCCTGCCCCACCACAGCCACCCTTGGGCATGGGGGTCCCCTGGGCCGTGGCCCCCTCCCCTGCCCCACCACGGCAGCCCTCGGGGACCCCTGGGCCGTGGCCCCCTCCCCTGCCCCACCACAACAACCCTTGGGACCCCCCAGGCTGTGACCCACCTCCTGCCCCACCGCGGCAGCTTTGGGGACCCCTGGGCCATGGCCCCCTCCCCTGCCCCACCACAGCCACCCTTGGGCATGGGGGTCCCCTGGGCCGTGGCCCCCTCCCCTGCCCCACCACAACAACCCTTGGGAACCCCCAGGCTGTGACCCACCTCCTGCCCCACCGCGGCAGCTTTGGGGACCCCTGGGCCATGGCCCCCTCCCCTGCCCCACCACAGCCACCCTTGGGCATGGGGGTCCCCTGGGCCACGACCCCCTCCCCTGCCCCACCACAACAACCCTTGGGAACCCCCAGGCTGTGACCCACCTCCTGCCCCACCGCGGCAGCTTTGGGGACCCCTGGGCCATGGCCCCCTCCCCTGCCCCACCACAGCCACCCTTGGGCATGGGGGTCCCCTGGGCCACAACCCCCTCCCCTGCCCCACCACAACAACCCTTGGGAACCCCCAGGCTGTGACCCACCTCCTGCCCCACCGCGGCAGCTTTGGGGACCCCTGGGCCATGGCCCCCTCCCCTGCCCCACCACAGCCACCCTTGGGCATGGGGGTCCCCTGGGCCGTGGCCCCCTCCCCTGCCCCACCACGGCAGCCCTCGGGGACCCCCAGGCCGTGACCCACCTCCTGCCCCACCATGGCGACCCCTGGGGACCCCTGGGCCGTGGCCCCCTCCCCTGCCCCACCATGGCAACCCCTGGGGACCCCCGGGCTGTGGCACCCTCCCCTGCCCCACCTCGGCGACCCTTGGGGAACCCCCCCAGGAGGGCACGTGGGATGGGGACAAGCTGGTGGCCCCATAGCCACCCTGGGCCCATTGGGGACCTGTCATGGGGGTCCCTGGGGGAGCTGGGACAGGGTGGCTGTGGGTTGGGGAGGGGGCTGCATTGCCCCCATTGCCCGGGGCAGGGGGTGTGGGGCTGGGTTTGGGGGGCCAGGGGTGTCTGCGGGGGCTCGTTACTGCAGAGACGAGGGTAAATATTTGCTGGGAACTGGAAAACCGGGGGGGGGGGGTGTGTGGGGGGAACGGAGCCGTGACTCAGGCGATGAGGCAATGGGGCGACTGCGGCCAGCCGGGCCCCGGGGGTCAGCCCGGCCGAGCGGCAGCTGCGCCGTGGGGTGGGGGGCCCCCCCCCCCGAGCCCCCCAGCCTTGCTGTGGGGTTGGGCGCTCCAAAAATGGCCAGCCTTGGGGTGGGGATGGCACCCAAAAGGTGCTGTCCTCGCTGTGGGGCTGGGAGTGGGGTTTGGGGCTGTGCACCCCAAAACCTGCCGTCTTTTCTGTGGGGCTGGGAGTGAGGTGGGGGGCTCTGCACCCTTAAACCTCGCTGTGGGGCTAGGAGCAAGGCAGGGGGCTCTGAACCCTCACACTTGCCGTCCTTGGTGTGGGGCTGGGAGCAGGTTGGGGGGCTGTGCACCCCTAAACCCGCCGCCTTTGCTGTGGGGCTGGGAGCAGGTTGGGGGGCTCTGCACCCCTAAACCCGCTGCCTTTGCTGTGGGGCTGGGAGTGGGGCAGGGGCTGTGCACCCCTAAACCCGCTGCCTTTGCTGTGGGGCTGGGAGTGGGGCAGGGGCTGTGCACCCCTAAACCCGCCGCCTTTGCTGTGGGTCTGGGAGCAGGTTGGGGGGCTGTGCACCTCAAAACCCGCCGCCTTTGCTGTGGGTCTGGGAGCAGGTTGGGGGTCTGTGCACCCCTAAACCCGCCGCCTTTGCTGTGGGGCTGGGAGCAGGTTGGGGGGCTGTGCACCCCAAAACCCGCCGCCTTTGCTGTGGTCTGGGAGCAGGTTGGGGGGCTGTGCACCCCAAAACCCGCCGCCTTTGCTGTGGTCTGGGAGCAGGTTGGGGGGCTCTGCACCCCTAAACCCGCTGCCTTCGCCGTGGGCCTGGGAGTGGGGCAGGGGCTGTGCACCCCTAAACCCGCCGCCTTTGCTGTGGGTCTGGGAGCAGGTTGGGGGGCTGTGCACCCCTAAACCCGCCACCTTTGCTGTGGGGCTGGGAGCAGGTTGGGGGGCTGTGCATCCCTAAAGCTCGAGGCAGAGCTGGGAGCAGGTTGGGGGTCTGTGCACCCCAAAACCCGCCGCCTTTGCTGTGGGTCTGGGAGCAGGTTGGGGGTCTGTGCACCCCTAAACCCGCTGCCTTTGCTGTGGGGCTGGGAGCAGGTTGGGGGTCTGTGCACCCCTAAACCCGCCGCCTTTGCTGTGGGGCTGGGAGCAGGTTGGGGGGCTGTGCACCCCTAAACCCGCCACCTTTGCTGTGGGGCTGGGAGTGGGGCAGGGGCTGTGCACCCCTAAACCCGCCGCCTTTGCTGTGGGTCTGGGAGCAGGTTGGGGGGCTCTGCACCCCTAAACCCGCCGCCTTTGCTGTGGGTCTGGGAGCAGGTTGGGGGGCTGTGCACCCCTAAACCCGCCGCCTTTGCTGTGGGGCTGGGAGCAGGTTGGGGGGCTGTGCACCCCTAAACCCACTGCCTTTGCTGTGGGGCTGGGAGCAGGTTGGGGGGCTGTGCACCCCTAAACCCGCCGCCTTTGCTGTGGGGCTGGGAGTGGGGCAGGGACTGTGCACCCCTAAACCCGCCACCTTTGCTGTGGGTCTGGGAGCAGGTTGGGGGGCTGTGCACCCCTAAACCCGCCGCCTTTGCTGTGGGTCTGGGAGCAGGTTGGGGGGCTGTGCACCCCTAAACCCGCCGCCTTTGCTGTGGGGCTGGGAGCAGGCTGGGGGGCTCTGCACCCCTAAACCCGCCGCCTTTGCTGTGGGTCTGGGAGCAGGTTGGGGGTCTCTGCACCCCTAAACCCCTCCGGGGGCCTGGGGGCTGCCGCCGGTCCCCTCCACCGTTGGGGGGCGGTGGGAACTCGCAGCCGGGACACCCCCCCCGCCCCCCCCCCGCCACCTCCGCCTCCCCGGTGTCGGTCCCGGAGCCCGCCCGTGGGCCGGGCCCGGCGGGAGGCGGGGGCTACCGGGGGCCGGTCCTCGCGTCCCCTCCCGTCCTCTTCCCTCCCCTCCCCTCCCCTCCCCGCAGCCCCGCCGAGCCTGGAGCGGGGCAGGGCGGGCTACGAACCGCGGGCTGCGGGCTACCGGGCATGGAGAGTCGCCCGCTCCCCGCCGCCCTCCTCGCCGCCCTCCTCGCCGTGCTGCAGGGGCTGCCCCCGGCCAGGGCAGGTAACGCGCACCGGGGGGGGCGGGTGTAAAAGGCGGGTGGGGGGGGACACACACGACACCCCACGCCCACCCGTGTCCCCGCTCGCCCCCCACCCCCGGCTCGGCGGGGAGGTGTGGGGCGGGGGGGGGGGGGGCACCGTCGGGGTGAGCCCCGTGGACCCGCCGTGGAGACGGGGGGGACGCGGGAGTCCCCCGTCCCCCACCCCGGGAGTCGTCGTCGTCCCCCCCCCTCCCCGGGGGGGGGGCCCCGCCGCCTTCAGCACCACGGACAGGGCCCGGGGGGGGGGGCGGGGGGGGGGGGGCACGGTGTCCCCTGGGGGGGGGCGGTGTCGGGACACCCCTGGGGGGGACACGCCGGGATGGGGCTCTGGGGGTCCCCCGTGGGGCGGCACAGCCGGTGACGGGGACCCCCCCAGCCCGGGGCGTGGGTGCTCCCCGTGGGTCCCTTGGGGGGGGGGGGGGTCCCCTGTGTCCCTTCGTGAGGGGGGGGCTCCCTCTGCCGTGGGGGTGCTCCTTGTGGGACAGGGGTGCTCCCCCCGGGGCAGGGGTTCCCCCCCCCGGCTCCCCGAGCCCCCCACACCCCCGTGTCCCCCCCCGGCTCCCCGAGCCCACCATGCCCCTGTGTCCCCCCCCAGCTCCCCGAGCCCCCCCACACCGCCCACATCCCTGTGTCCCCCCCCCAGCTCCCCAAGCCCCCCCACACCCCTGTGTCCCCCCCCACCTCCCCGAGCCCCCCCCCACGCCACCCACATCTCCACGTCCCCCCCGGCTCCCTGAGCCCCCCACAACCCCGTGTCCCCCCCGGCTCCCCGAGCCCCCCCCACCCCTGGGTCCCCCCCAGCTCCCTGAGCCCCCCACACCGCCCACATCCCTGTGTCCCCCCCCCAGCTTCCTGAGCCCCCCACACCCCCGTGTCCCCCCCAGTTCCCCGAGCCTGCCACACTGCTCTGTCCCCCCCCAGCTTCATGACCCCCCCACACCCCCCTGTCCCTCTGTCCCCCTCCGGCTCCCCACGCCACCCACACCCCCGTGTCCCCCCTCCGACACCCCCACGCCGCCCACACCCGGGTCTGGCGTCCGGAGGGGGCTTGGCCGATACAGCCCCTCCAAGGCCACCCACCAACCCTGTACCCGGGGGGGGGGGACGGGGGGGGGGGGGGGCTGGGGTTCCCAGCCCCGAGGGGGGGTCCCCCGGCCGGGTGACGGCTCTCCCCCGGGAGCAGCGGCAGGAAATCGGCCCCATGTGCCGGGGTCAGGAGGGCCTGAGAGACGGCTGGGGTCAGCCCGTTCCCAGCCCTGCCGTGCCCCCCCCGCCTCATACTTGGGGTGTCCCAGCCAGGCTGGGGGGGGGGGGGGGGACACACTACTTTGTGGAGCCCCAGAAGGAATTATCCCTCCCCTCCCGCCCCCAACCTCCTTGAATCCCCCTTCTTGGCCTGTCCGGACAAGCTTCTCCGGCAGAAAGGGTGGGTGCTGCCCCCGGGGTGGGGGGCCCCCGGTGGGTGCTCTCTGATGTGGCTGCAGCTGTGGCCCCCAGCCTGCTCCCCCCTCCCCCCCCCCGCCCCCCCCCCGCGGCCATTGCACACCTGGATTAACCCTCCACGCGCCCGCCGCAGCCCGGCATGGGGGTCCGGCTGCCTCCAGAGAGAGAGCGGCTCCCCCCGACCCTCTCCCCGGACCCCTACAGAGGGAGGGTGTCCCCCCCGATCCTCTCCTGGACCCCTACGGAGAGGAGAAGGCCCCCCCCCCGACCCTCTCCCTGGACCCCTCTCTCCCCGGACCCCTACGGAGAGAGGGTGCCCCCCCCCCCGACCCTCTCCTTGGACCCCTCTCTCCCCGGACCCCTATGGAGAGAGGGTGATCTCCCCCCAACCCTCTCCTCGGACCCCGACAGAGAGAGGGTGCCCCCCCCCGACCCTCTCCCCGGACCCCTACGGAGAGGAGAAGGCCCCCCCTGACCCTCTATCCAGACCCCTCTCTCCCCGGACCCCTACAGAGAGAGGGTGCCCCCCCCCCGACCCTCTCCCTGGACCCCTCTCTCCCCGGACCCCTATGGAGAGAGGGTGATCCCCCCCCAACCCTCTCCTTGGACCCCTACAGAGAGAGGGTGCCCCCCCCGACCCTCTCCCCGGACCCCTACGGAGAGGAGAAGGCCCCCCCTGACCCTCTATCCAGACCCCTCTCTCCCTGGACCCCTACAGAGAGAGGGTGGCCCCCCCCCGACCCTCTATCCAGACCCCTCTCTCCCCGGACCCCTACAGAGAGAGGGTGACCCCCCCCCAACCCTCTCCCCGGATCCCTACAGAGAGAGGGAGCCCCCCCCCGACCCTCTCCCTGGACCCCTATGGAGAGAGGGTGGCCCCCCCCGAGAGAGGGTGGTCCCCCCACCTTCTGGCCGGACCCCTACGGAGAGGAGAAGGCCCCCCCAACCCTCTCCCCGCACTCCTCTCTCCCTTGATTCCTGCGGAAAAAGGGTGGTCCCCCCGGAGAGATGGTGGCCCCCCCACCCTCTCCCCGGATCCCCAGTTGGCTGCAGCCGGGTTGCTCTTAGGGGTACCGGGGGTGGGGGGGTACCCATGGGTGCCGGAGCCCTCCCACCCCACCGTGGGGTAAAAAGCGGGGCCGGGGGCGGAGGAATGCGGTGAAGGAATCTGGCGGCCGCGGGACCGGACCTTGGGCCCACACAGCTGCCTGGCACCGGGCCGGCCCGGCTTGGCAGGAGGCAGGCAGGGGGATGGGGATACGGCCGCGATTCCCGGCTGGAAGCACAGAAAGCAGCTGGAGACGGAAGGAGTTGGGCGCGGGGGGGGGCTGGGGAGGGGTGTCTCCGGTGGGTCCCCCTGAAATGTCCCCTCTCCTCCCGCAGGGATGCCCGTGGACGTGCTGCGGACGCTGGGCATGCAAGATGGCCGGGACGGCGTCTCCGTCACTGCCGGGATCTGCCCGCAGCGCCCGGGGACCGAAGCCTCCGATTTGGCTTTTCGCCTGGACAATGGCACCCAGCTCAGCGCTCCCACCCGGCAGCTCTTCCCCGGTATGGCACCGAGCGTCCGCGCAGCCACCAAACTCCTGGCGGGGCCAAACCAGCCCCTTTCGGGGTGCAGAGCCACCTCTCGGGGCGCAGAGATCCCGGGTCCTCTGGAGGGATCCAAGGAGGGATCCAAGGAGGGATCCCAATGTCCAGAATGACCCAAGGAGAGATCCCAGGTCTCCGGGAGGGATGCAGAGCCTCCAGGAGGGATCCAAAGAGAGATTCCAGGCCTCTGGAGGGATCCAAGGAGAGACCCAAGGAGAGATCCTGGGCCTCCGGAGGGATCCCCGTGTCCAGAAGGATCCAAGGAAAGATCCTGGGTCTCCAGGAGGGATCCCAGGCCTCCAGGAGGGATCCAAAGAGAGATTCCAGGCCTCTGGAGGGATCCAAGGAGAGACCCAAGGAGAGATCCCAGGCCTCTGGAGGGATACAAGGAGGGATCCCAGTGTCCAGAGGGATCCAAGGAGAGATCCTGGTGTCCAAAGGGATCCCAGGCCTCCAGGAGGGATCCTCAAGGAGAGATCCTGGATCTCCAGGAGGGATCCGAGGAGAGATCCTGGGCCTCCAGGAGGGATCTCGGGCCTCCGGGAGGGATCCCAGGCCTGCAGAGGGATCCAAGGAGGGATCCCAGTGTCCAGAAGGATCCAACCAGTGGTGTCCCCCAGGGGTCCATACTGGGACCAGCAGCGCTTAACGTAGTCATCAACCGCCTGGACGAGGGGACAGAGCGTACGCTCAGCGAGTTCGCTGATGATACCGAAATGGGGGGGGGGAGGGGGTGACACCCCAGAGGGCCGTGCCACCACCCAGCGGGACCCGGACAGGCTGGAGAGCTGGGCAGGGAAGGACCTCGTGAGGTTCAGCAAGGACAAGCGGAGGGTCCTGGGGAGGAAGAACGTCTTGGCAGATGGGAACCGTATGGCAGAGAGAGGAACAGGAACCTGGGCAGGGAGGAACCTTCTGGAATTCAAGAGGGGCAAGCGCAGGGTGCTGCACCCGGGGAGGAATAACCCCCCGCAGCAGGACAGGTTGGGGGTGACCTGCTGGAGAGCAGCTCGGTGGGGAGAGACCTGGGAGTGCTGGGGGCCGACGGGACGGCCATGAGGCAGCGATGGGCCCTGGTGGCCAAGAAGGCCAGTGGCATCGTGGGGGGCATGAAGAAGAGCGTGGCCGGCAGGTGGAGGGAGGTCATCCTCCCCCTCTGCTCTGCCCTGGGGAGGCCGCAGCTGGAGTTGTGGGTCCAGTTCTGGGCTCCCCGGGTCAAGAGGGACAGGGAACTGCTGGAGAGGGGACAGCAAAGGGCTACCGAGGTGCTGAGGGGACGGGAACGTCTCCCTGCTGAAGAAAGGCCGAGGGATTTGGGGCTTTTTGTCTGGAAAAAAGATGGCTGAGGGGGGATCTTAAAGGGTGGGTGTGAGGAGGATGGGGCCAGGCTCTTCTCAGTGGTGCCCGGGGACAGGACAAGGGGTAACGGGCACAAACGTGAGCATGGGAAGTTCCACCTAAACAGGAGGAGGAACTTCTTGACTCTGTGGGTGGCAGAGCCCTGGCACAGGCTGCCCAGAGAGGTGGGGGAGTCTCCGTCTGTGGAGACATCCCAAACCCGCCCGGACGCGTTCCTGTGCCGCCTGCTCTGGGTGACCCTGCTCTGGAGGGGGTTGGAGGAGATGATCTCCAGAGGGCCCTTCCAACCCCTACCATCCCGTGATTCTGTGAATGTCAGGCACCAGTATAGGGTAGGGGGGGACCTGCTGGAAAGCAGCTCTGAAGAAAAGGACCTGGGGGTCTTGGCAGACAGTAAATTATCCGTGAGCCACGTGCCCTTGTGGCCAAGGCGGCCAACGGAATTCCGGGCTGCGTAGGGAAGAGCGTGGCCGGCAGGTGGAGGGAGGTCGTTCTCCCCCACTGGTGAGGCCACCGCTGGAATACTGGGTCCAGTTCTGGGCTCCCCAGTTCAAGAGGGAGAGGGAACGGCTGGAGAGGGTCCAGCGGAGGGCAACGAAGATGGTGGAGGGGTTGGAGCGTCTCCCGTGTGAGGAAAGGCCGAGAGAGCTGGGACTCTTCAGCCTGGAGAAGAGAAGGCCGAGGGGAGACCTTCTGAATGTTGACGAGGATCGAAAGGATGGGTTGAAGGAGGATGGAGCCGGGCTCTTTTCGGCAATTCCTAGTGATGGGATGAGGAGTAACGGGTACAAGCCGGAACGTGGGAAGTTCTGATCAAATATGAGGAAAAACTTCTTTCGGGTGAGGGTGACGGAGCGCTGGAACGGGCTGCCCAGGGGGGTTGTGGAGTCCCTTTCTCCGGAGACTTTCAAGACCCGCCTGGATGCAGTCCTGAGTAACGTGCTCTAGGAGTCGGACTAGATGGTCTCTAGAGGTCCCTTCCAACTCGGAAATTCCGTGATTCCTCCTCGCTGCAGATGGCTCCTTCCCCGAGGACTTCTCCATCCTGGCCACGGTGCGTGCCCGGCGCGGGATCCAAGCTTTTCTCCTCTCCATCTACGACGAGCGAGGCGTCCAGCAGCTGGGCGTGGAGCTGGGACTCTCCCCCGTCTTCCTCTACGAGGACCAAGAGGGACGGCCGCCCCCCGAGCAGTACCCCGTCTTCCGCAAGGTCAACCTGGCCGATGGCAGGTGGGTGCCGAGGGGTGGGGGACACACCACCTCCCCCCCGCCCAGGGAGTCTCTCCGGTCCCTCTGGCTGCCACCGAGTCCCCTCTCCGCAGGTGGCACCGCGTGGCGTTGGCCGTGGAGGGCACCAACGTCTCCTTGCGGGTGGATTGTCACCTCCTCGCCACGCTGCCGCTGGAGCGGGGACCTCGGCCCCTCGTTAGCACCCAGGGGGTGACGATTTTCGGGGCCCGCCTCCTGGACGAGGAGGTGTTCCAGGTGGGTCCCTCCCCCCCAAATCCTTGTGGCCCCCCCCGTTGTCCCGCAGCACCTTTACCCTGGGCTGGGGAAGGGGGGGACCCGGTTGCCGTGGTTGGTAGGGGCACTGGGGGCTGCTCTCTGTCCCCATGGGCTGTCCCTGTCCCCATGGAGTGTCCCTGTCCCCATGGGATGTCCCTGTCCCCATTGGGTGTCCCTGTCCCCATTGGGTGTCCCTGTCCCTATGGGGTGTCCCTGTCCCCATGGAGTGTCCCTGTCCCTATGGAGTGTCCCTGTCCCTATGGAGCATCCCTGTCCCCATGGAGCGTCCCTGTCCCTATGGAGCGTCCCTGTCCCCATGGGGTGTCCCTGTCCCCATGGTGTGTCCCTCTCCCTATGGGGTGTCCCTGTCCCCATGGAGTGTCCCTGTCCCCACGGAGTGTGCCCGTCCCTATGGAGCGTCCCTGTCCCCATGGAGTGTCCCTGTCCCTATGGAGTGTCCCTGTCCCCACGGAGTGTGCCCGTCCCTATGGAGCGTCCCTGTCCCCATGGTGTGTCCCTGTCCCTATGGAGTGTCCCTCTCCCTATGGGGTGTCCCTGTCCCCATGGTGTGTCCCTCTCCCTATGGGGTGTCCCTGTCCCCATGGGGTGTCCCTGTCCCCACAGAGTGTCCCTGTCCCCATGCCCCATGGGGTGTCCCTGTCCCCATGAGGTGTCCCTGTCCCCTTGGAGTGTCCCTGTCCCCACGGAGTGTCCCTGTGCCTATGGAGTGTTCCTCTCCCTATAGGGTGTCCCTGTCCGCATGGTGTGTCCTTGTCCCTATAGAGTGTCCCTGTCCCCATGTGGTGTCCCTCTCCCTATGGGGTGTCCCTGTCCCTATGGGGTGACCTCCCTACATTCCTGCCCACTCTAAATGTCAGGGGCCACGGGCAAAGAGGCGGCATTGAGGCAGCGAGGCTGTGTCCCCGTCCCCCCCCATTTTGTCCCCAGCAGGAAGACAAGGGTCTCTTTGTCCCCTTGCCCCCGCCCTGCACCCTCCACCCAGCTGAGGGGGTGTCTGCGCTGGCTGCCCCGAGCCGCCCACGGGACAGGGACAGGGCTGGCCACCAGCGCCGGCTCTTGCACCCATGTCCGGGGTGTATGTGGGCACCCGACCGGCCCCGGGGTGCGGATATGGGGTGGGGCAGAAACCCCTTTTCCTCCTGCTCCCCCCTTCTCCTCTGCCACAGGGTGACGTCCAACAGCTGCTGATGGTGGCCGACCCCGAAGCCGCCCGCTCCTACTGCCAGCTCTACATGCCAGACTGCGACCAGCCCCTGCTCTACCCCCTCCTGGCCCCCTTCCCAGAGGATGTAAGCACCCAAACTGGGACGGGGAAAGGCTGGGGGACACCCTCGGGAGCCCCCCCCCGACCCTGCCGGGCAGCCTGGAGAGATGCTGCCAGGCTTGGTGTCACCGCGGGGGGAGCTGCCGGGGCTCCTGACACCCCCATTTCTCTCCCCGCTGGTGTCTCCGCCGCCCCTTGCAGAGCGGCCCGGAGCCCACAGCTGCCCCACGGAGGAAGGGGAAGAAGGGAAAGGGGAAAGGCAAACGCAAGGGCAAGGGCAAGAAGAGGAGGAACAAGGAGCTGCTGGAGCAACACGAGGCCTCCGTCCCCTCCGTCGTGGCCAGCCAGGTAGAGAGCGTGACTTAACCCACCTCTGCGGCTGCTTAACCCCAACCCCAGTTAACCCAGTTGCGCTAACGGTGCGCCTGGCCGTGGTGTGCCTGCTTCGCAGCTCGCCCGTGCCGTGCCGTGCCGTGGCTCGGCTCCTCACGCTGACACGGGACGGTTGTCACCCAAATCTGGCTTAAAAGCAGAGCGGCTCCGGGGTGCGCCTGGCCTGAGGTGGACCCCGACGCGTGGTGGTGCCCGCGCCGCGCCGCTCGTGCCGGGCCATGCCGCGGCCTCTTGCATCCAAAGCGACTCCCAGCCTCATCCTTGCAAAATCGGGGGCAAAACGGGCCGGCTCCGGCCACTCTGGCTGCTGTGGAGCCGAACCTTTGGGTCTGTTGGACGTGCCTGCAGGGTTCTAGCCAAAATGGCTCCTCCCCGAGATTTGGGGGAGCTCGAGCGGCCGGCGCATCCCCACGAGGACGCCGATCCTGTTGGCACTTGAGGCAGAGCCATCCCCACGGCTCCTGGCCTTGCGGAGCGTGTCCCGGGAGCTGGTGGGGATCCCCTGGGTGGGGGAGGCAGCCCCCACCCTCCAACCCCCCGCCACGGCCTCCGCCTTCGCCCCCTTTGGCTCTGGAAATGGGTCACGGCTGCAGCTGGGAACGGGGAACGGCAGTGCTGGCCAAGGGCGGCCCCGGGGACGGTGGCCCCTCCTGCCGATGAGTCAGCCTTGGCCGATCCGGGCCGGGAGAGAGCCGGCAAAGGGTGGCTCTGCTCCAGTTGCTGCTTGGAGCCGTACGGGCCCCGGCGTGGAGGGGGAAAACGGCCGCCCCCGCGACTGGGAGCAGCAGCCGCCGAACCTTGGCTCGCCTTCCCCCTCTGCCCCAGCGTCGCTGCCAGCCGGCGGTCCCCGAGGAGCGGGAGTCCCGCTGCCTTGTCCCAAAAGGCTCTGGCGTCCCAAAACCAGGCTTTAGTGGGGTGGGGATGACCCAAATCCGACCGTGTCCCGTCCTCGTCCGTCGTCGTCGTCCCCCCTCCCCTCCAAAAGCAGGGAGGGCATCCCCTGGCCCGGCCGGCCTGCGGGACCCCAGGAGGGTCGTGGGCCAGCACCTCCCTCTGCCGCAGCGCTCCCTTCCTCACCCCGCGCCCTTTCCGCATCGCCCAAGGCCAGCGCCCCGACACCCTCCGCGCAGGAGAGCTCCCCGACGCCCGTCCCCTCCAGCCTTGCCACCACCGTGAGCGTCACCCTCAACGGCACCGACCCCCTGGAGGTAGCACCGGGGCTGGGGGCAGGCGGAGCGGGGTTGGGGGTGATGGTGGTAGTGGGGGGGGAGTTGTCCCCCGCTTTGCGCCTTAACGTTTCCCCGTCCCTTAGGACGCTGGCGAGGAGCTTGTGCTTGAACTTGAGGAGGACGGAGCTGCCAGCACGGAGGTACCGGGCTACGAGGACTACTACGACGAGGACCCTGCGAGCCAGGAGCGGTTCGGCCCCGCTGAGCGAGAGGAGACGGTGATCCAGGCTCCCCAGGTAACGCTGGGGACAAGGACGGAGCCCCCTCCCGCCCCTCAGCTATGGCTGACCGAGCTGGGGCCACAGTTCGAGGTCCGGGGGCCACCTAGGCCATTTGGACCCCCTTCACCCCGGCTCTTGGCTATTTCTCTTCACCCTGGTGTTTTTCAGGAGCCCAACTTGAAGGGGGAGAAGGGCGAGCCAGCCATCGTGGAGCCGGTGAGTGGGGCACGGCCCCACCCCCCTACCCCGGGGACGTGTGGCCCCCAGCCCTTCGCGGCACCCCGAGGGCCACCCGTCTGAGACGGTTGGCAGGACGGGGCTCGTTCTTTTCTTTAGGGTCGGCGATTCGAGGGGCCGCCGGGACCCCCGGGCCCTGCGGTGAGGAGCGAGGGGCTGCGGTGGGGAGGGTTCGGAGATGACAAAGCGTTAACCTGCCTCTGTCTTCTCCGCAGGGGGAAACAGGTCCCCTGGGACCACCGGGGCTCCCAGGGCTTCCCGGGGACCCCGGAGATCAGGTACGGAGCAGACGGGGAGGGCTGGGAGGGGGCCGGAGCTGCCCCACGGCGGGGCTGGGGGCCGCAGGCGTCCCGGCAGGTCCTGCCGCTGCATGCCGGCGTACTCGCGGGGTGATGGAGCTGCAAGCCCTGACCTGACAGCCTGGCTCCTGCCGGCGCGATGACGGCTTATCCCTTCTTTTTTCCCTCCGTCAGGGTCCCGCGGGACGACCGGGGCTGCCGGGAGCTGACGGGATCCGCGGCCCGGCGGGGACCATGATCATGTTGCCGGTAAGTTCTGGGACAGGCCGGGATCCTCGGGGACCCTCCCTCCTGCTCTTCGCGGAGCTCTCTAGGTGACGCAGAACTGGCCGTCCCCAGGGCTGGGGGGGCCAGTAACTCCCCCCAGCGTCCCTCACCTTCCTCCTTCCCCCCAGTTCCAGTTCGGCGGAGACTCCCTCAAGGGTCCCACCGTCTCTTTCCAAGAAGCCCAAGCCCAAGCGATCCTGCAGCAGGCGAAGGTAAGGACCCCCGCCACCAGCCCCCCCATCCCAGCCTCCCTGCTCCCCCTCACCCCGCTCCCCCTCACCCCTCTCCTCCCTTCTCTCCCCAGCTTGCCATGAAGGGTCCTCCAGGTCCCATGGGGCTGACCGGCCGCCCGGGACCACTGGTGAGTACGGCCAGCCTGGGGGTTGCTGCGAGGTGCCCACCCCACTAAAATACACCTTGTCGGGCGCATCTCCGCCATCGAGCAAACCCTCGTGGTGGCGGCGGCGATGATCTCCACGCCCCCTTGTTTTTGTAGGGTCTACCTGGACACCCAGGCCTGAAAGGAGACGCGGGGGACGTGGGGCCACGCGTGAGTCTTGCTGGGTTGGGTTGTGCGGGGTTACGTGCAAGGCAAACCCGGCCCTGATGTCTTCCCCTCTTCTCCATCAGGGTCCCCGGGGAATGCAGGGACCTCCGGGGCCGCCGGGGAAGCTGGGCAGGCGGGTAAGTGCCGGGGGTTCGGGTTTTGCCTCCCCCAAAATGTCCTGGTGTGTTGTCACACGCCGAGGTGCCCCTTTCCCATCCCTGTCCCGAGGGGCTCCGAGCCTCGGGCTCCTTCCCACCCCCCGCCTCGACTTGTCTCGCAGGGTCGTGCTGGAGCGGACGGTGCCAGGGGTCTGCCGGGGGAAACCGGACCCAAGGTGTCGTGTGTGGGGGTGGTAGCGGTGCTGCCGGGGGGCTGCTGGGAGCAGGGTCGGGGGTGGGGGGGGAAGACAGGACCCCCGGGTCCTGACGCGGCGGTGGGGTGACGTGGGCTCAGCCTGACGCTTGTCCTACCCCTGCAGGGTGAAAGGGGCTTCGACGGGCTGCCGGGGCTGCCGGGCGAGAAGGGCCACAGGGTAAGTGGGACCGCGCCGTGTCCCCTCCTGCCACCCCCCTCCCCATGCCGCCTCACCCTCTTCTCCTCTGCAGGGTGACGTGGGGAAGCCAGGACCAGCGGGCCCCCCCGGGGAGAAAGGCGCCAAGGTGAGGAGGCTGGGGAGGGCTGGGGAAGGATCAGGCCCTGCTGGTGTTGGAGGGACGTGCTCAGCTCCGCTCTGTCCCCTCCAGGGCTCGGACGGTCTCCCGGGACCTCGGGGGCAGCCAGGGGAACCCGTAAGTACCTGCTGCCGACACCGGGAGCCTGGCCCGGCTTCTCCCCCAGCCCCAGGAGCAGGGTGGGGGGCAAGTTTGCCCACCATCTTCCTCTCTGTGGCTTTTTGGAGGAGAGATTTGGGCACTGGACCCCCACCCCCACCCCGGGGAATATGGGGTGCTGGGGTCAACGCTGCCATCTGAGTCCCCTCTGTCCTTGGCCCTAGGGTACGCGAGGCCTGATCGGCTCACGGGGCTCCCCCGGCCCCCCCGGCCCACCGGTATGAGACACCGCTCCTGTCTGTCCGTCCGTCCGTCCGTCTGTCCCCACCTTGGGACACCAGGACTTTTCTCTGTCACCCGTCAGCCTGGGCACGGCATCGTCCTTGGCGCGGGGTCACCTTGGGGCGCGGCGTCGCCCTGACCCTCCCTCCTTCCTCCGCAGGGTGCCAGCGGCATCGACGGAGCGCCGGGGCCCAAAGGCAACGTGGTGGGTGTCAGTGGGGGGCCCCCCCGCCCCCCGGGAGCACCCATCCCAAATTAGCCAGCGAGAGCCTGGGATGCTCCAGGGAGGGGGATTCCCTGGGCTGGGGCGAGAGCTGCCCCGTGCTCTCGTGGGGCGCGTGGGGCAGGAGGGTGCAGGGGGGTGCCGGCGAGGGCGGGGGTGGCACATCCTGGGGTGCCAGGAGATTTTTTGCTGCACTAATGGACTTTCTCTGCCCGCCCCCCCTCCAGGGAATCCAGGGGGAGCCGGGACCCCCGGGACAGCAAGGGAACCCCGGTCCGCAGGTACGTGGAGGCGATGGGGGCGTCCCCACGGGGCTGGGGGCTGGGGTGCTCCCTCGGTCCCTTCCCAGCACCCCGATCTGGTCTCTCGCAGGGTCTGCCCGGCCCCCAGGGTCCCGTCGGGCTGCCAGGGGAGAAGGTGAGTCAGGCCCCAGCGTTGTTTGGGGGTGTCCAGCGCTTCCACGGCTCTGAGCGGGTGCTGGGGAGCCGCAGGGGTGACCCCAGTCCCTCTGCGTCCCCACACGTCCTCCTCTCGCCCAGGGCCCGCCGGGAAAGCCGGGAATACAAGGGGTGGCTGGGGCCGACGGGCCCCCGGTGAGTACTGGTGGGGGGCACTGGTGGGGGGCTGTGGGGTCACTCCGGTCCCCGGCAGAGCGGGGACCCCCAGGGCGGTGTCACTGTCCCAGCTCAGGGCTCACCTTTTGCGTGTCCCCGCAGGGTCACCCCGGCCGAGAAGGGCCAGCCGGAGAGAAGGGCCTCCAGGTAAGGGGGTGACCCCCCCCCCAGCCCCCAGCCCCGTCATGCCCTGGGTGGGGGAAAAGGATCCACTTTCCGAGGGGGGTGTCCCATTTTTGCTGACTCTCTCTTTGTCCCCAGGGCCCCGTGGGTGCCCCTGGTCCCGTCGGCTATCCCGGACCCCGGGGGGTGAAGGTAAGCACGGCCTCCCCCTCCGCTGAGGCGCGATGTCGAGGGGGGGGTCAGGCGGCGTCCCCCAGGTGGGGGGTTCCCCTCCAACCCCTCTGTGTCTCCGCAGGGAGCTTTTGGCGTGCGGGGCCTGAAAGGCAGCAAAGGGGAGAAGGTAAGAGATGCGGGGAGGAGGGGGCAGCAGGGGACGGGGGCCCTTGTCCCATGGTATCTGTGGGTCCCTGGTGTTGAGGGGCACTAGTCCTTGCCTTGAGATAGCTGCGGGTGGGGGGACGCCTGGGTTGCGGCTGGGGGGCGACCCTCTGTGGTGGGATTCGGGGCTCAGCCCCGCGCCGTGATCCCACCTGGGGCTTGTACCAGAGCTAACGCGGTCTCACCCCGCCCCCCCCAAAAATGTGCCTCTTGTTCAGGGAGAAGACGGATTCCCCGGCTTTAAGGGGGACATGGGCCCCAAGGGCGACAGGGTAAGTGGGGTGCCCCTCGTCAGGGCTGGGTGGGGTGGGGGGGCTGCAGGTGCCACAAAACCCCGGGAGGTTTTTGCCGGCCGGCTGCGGGACGGCGGGGGGATGGAACCGGGGAGGGGACACGGCTCTGTTGGTGGGGACAGCTGGGGACCCCAGGGAGCAGCCCCCGTCCCCCCGGCAGCGTGCTCCCCGCGCCTCCGCGTTACCGTTCCAGGGTGACCAGGGCTCGCTGGGCCCCCGCGGCGAGGACGGCCCCGAGGGGCTGAAGGGGCAGACGGGTCCCATGGGGGAACCGGGTGCTCCTGGCCCCGCCGGCGAGAAGGTGAGGGGAGCCCCATGTCCCCGCGTCCCCGCGTCCCTCGTAGCCCGTGGCTCAGCTCCGCTCTCTCCCTTGCAGGGCAAGCTTGGAGTGCCGGGTCTCCCGGGCTATCCCGGGCGCCAGGGCCCCAAGGTGAGCGTGGGGCAGCCTTTGGGGTGTCCCCGGGACCCCAAAGTGCCTCGTCAGCCCTGGATTATCACTTATCCTCTCTCTCCATAGGGCTCCACTGGCTTCCAGGGTCCCATGGGGCTGGCGGGAGAGAAAGGCAAGAGGGTGAGTCAGCCCTGTCCCGCTGTGTCACCCTGTCCCATCCCTCCAAATCGTTCCCTGTCCCCCACATCCTGCTCTGTCACCCCCTCTGCGAGCCGGAGAGGGGCTGGGCTGAGCTCAGAGGCGGGGAAGGGACCCAGCCCCGTGGTCCTCTCCGTTCCCTCCCGCAAACGCCTTTGGGCACGCTCTGTCCCCTTGGGGGGGCACGTGGGGGGACCGTGGGTGAGTGGGGGGCTGCCCCACGCGCTGCTCTCCCCACCATCTCCCTTTTCCCCGCAGGGCAAGGCCGGCCAGGCTGGGCAGCCGGGACAGCGAGGGCCCCCGGTGAGTAACCTCAGCCCCGGCCCCGAGCTGAGGGTGACAGGAATCACCCGGTGACAACCGGCGACCGCCGCGGGGCCGGCTGTACCCCACCGTGACCATCCCGGGGTCCAGCTGCATCCCATCACAACCCTTCCCGGGTGGATTGTATCCCACGGCAACCATCCTAGGGCTGGCTGTAACCCGTGGCAACAGAGCTTGGGGTCTGCTGTATCCCACGACAACACGCTCCGCAGCCTCCTGGTATCCCGTGGCAATTAGACTGGAGCTGGTCATTTCCCACAGCCACGAGATCCCAAACTTCCGCCTGCGTCCCATGGGAACCACCCTGGGGCCAGCCATGTCCCTCCCGGCTCCCTGCCCCACTGCCATCCCCGACCCCCAGCTCCCCACCCCGCTCCCAGCCCCACTCCCTGCTCTGTCCCCCCATCTTCCAGCCCCATCTCCCCTTTCCTTACCCCCTTCCCAGCCCCGCTCCCTGCCCCACGCCTTCTCACCCCACTCTTTGCCTCCCACCTGCGCAGGGACTCCCAGGGGAGCGAGGTCTGCCCGGTCCCACGGGGAAACCCGGCCCCAAGGTAGGTGGGAGCCTGGCCACGGGGTCCCCCACGGCCCCATCTCCCCGCTGCACTCAGGGCCCCTTGGCCGCGGGTGCTGGCGGTGGGTCGGATGTGGGGCAGGGGGGAGGGTGAGGGTCTTCGCTGTCATCCTCAGCCTGTTTCTGTCTCCCCAGGGAGATCCTGGCCATGACGGGGCCCCTGGCGCGGTGGGAGAGAAGGTGAGCGGGGAGGGGTTGTTGCACGGAAGAGGGGTGTCCTCCTTGAAAGGCACCCCCAGGAAGGGACCGAGCGTGGGGAAAACGGGGTGCTGGGCATGGGGAGCGGGTCTGGGTGCTGTGGGTCCATGGGGAAAGCCCCTCTGCTGCTGACCCTGGGTTTTCTCTCCCTCCCGCAGGGTCCCCAAGGTCCACAGGGACCCAACGGCTTCCCGGGCACAAAAGGTCCCCCCGTAAGTGGCGATTTTTGTGCGTGGTCCTGCCTGTGCTCGGGACGATGTGGGGGGCAGAGTGGGGCTGGCATGTCCTCCTTCTCCCTCTGCACCCCGTGGGGTGCAGGCAGCGGAGGGGGGGAGCCTGGCTACGCAGCCCGTATCCCCCCACCCCGTTACCTCTGCTCCTGCCCAGGGTCCCGCCGGGAAGGACGGCTTGCCAGGACACCCGGGACAACGTGGGGAGCCGGTGGGTCCCCTGCCACCCTTACCGGGGGGGGTGGGATGCCTGGCAATACCCAGCATTAACCTCTCTCTCCTCTGCAGGGGTTTCATGGCAAAACCGGCCCCCCCGGCCCCACAGGGGTGGTGGGACCCCAGGTGAGTGCCGGGGATGGAGGCGGGAGGTGTTTGCCTTGAAACGAGCCCGATGAGATGGAGGGACCCCCAGAAGCTCACCCTGCTCTCTCCCCACAGGGTAAATCAGGCGAGACGGGGCCTGTGGGAGAGAGGGGGCACCCAGGCCCACCCGGCCCCCCCGGGGAACAAGGCCTTCCTGGAGCTGCTGGCCGAGAAGGAGCCAAGGTAGGAGCCACGCCGGGGGTCCAACCGCTCACCTGGACCCCCACAAGCCAGAGCCAAGCGGGGCTGGGTCCCCTCTGAGCCCTGCAGGACACAGCGGGGGGGCTTTTCCCGGTTTGGTGGGGACGGAGCAAAGCTCTCTGGTACTCCTCTCCGCCTTGCAGGGTGACCCTGGCCCCGCTGGCATCCCCGGTAAGAGCGGCCCCCCAGGCATCCACGGTTTTCCCGGCACACGGGGAGCACCCGGAGAGACGGTCAGTGCTTGGACACAGCCCGTTACGGTCCTGGGAGAGGAGAGGAGGGTCCCTTCTCACCGTCTTCCCTGCCCTCCTACAGGGTCCACCCGGCTTGAAAGGTGGGGAAGGTCCCCCCGGTCCCCCTGGACCCACGGTGAGTACAAAACGTGGTGACTGGATGGCTTCTTCAAGTATATCGGAGGCAAAAGGAAAACTAGAGAAGTTGTGGGCCCGCTGTTGAATGAGGCAGGAGCCATGGGGACAGAGGATGCGGAGAAGGCGGAGTTACGGAATGCCGCCTTTGCTTCGGTCTTTACTGCTCAGCCCAGCCCTCAGGAGTCCCAGACTTTGGAGAAAGTAACAGGGAAAGAGCAAGACGTCCCCTTGGTTGAGGAGGATCAAGTGAGAGATCAATTAGGTCAATTAGACATCCACAAGTCCATGGGACCCGATGGGATGCACCCGAGAGGGCTGAGGGAGCTGGCGGAAGTCATTGGCGGGTCGCTCTCCATCATCTTTGAAAGGTGCTGGAGAACAGGCGAGGTGCCGGAGGGCTGGAGGAAAGCCAATGTCCCTCCAGTCTTCCAAAAGGGCAAGAAGGAGGATCTGGGGAACTACAGGCCAGTCAGCCTCACCGCCATCCCTGGAAAGGTGATGGAACAGGCGTCGTCTCAAGGCAGGTGGAGGAAAAGAAAGCTATCGGAAGTACCCAGCATGGACTCACCAAGGGGAAATCATGTCTGACTAATCTGAGAGCCTTCTCTGGTGGCATGGCCGGATGGAGAGATGAGGGGAGGGCGGTGGGTGTTGTCTGCCTTGACTTCAGCGAGGCGTTGGACACGCTCTCCCCCGGCATCCTCCTAGGGAAGCTTTAGGGAAGCTTGGGGCAGTGCGGCTGGAGAGCTGCCCGGCGGAAAAGGACCTGGGGGTTCCCGTTGACGAGCGGCCGAACACGAGCCAGCAGCGTGCCCAGGTGGCCAAGAAAGCCAAGGGCATCCTGGCTCGTATCAGAACTAGCGCGACCAGCAGGAGGAGGGAGGTGATCGTCCCCCCGTGCTCAGCACTGGGGAGGCCACCCCTGGAGGATCGTGTCCAGTTCTGGGCACCCCGATACCAGAGAGATCTGGAGGCGCCGGAGCGAGGGCAGAGGGGGGCAACGAAGGGGGTGAAGGGCCTGGAGAATAAACGTGGTGAGGAGCGATTGAGGGAGCTGGGAGTGTTTAGTCCGAGGAAGAGGAGGCTGAGGGGAGACCTCATGGCTCTCCACAACCACTTGGGAGGATGCTGCAGAGCGGTTGGGGCTGGTCTCTTCTCACGGGTAATTGGCGCTAGAACAAGAGGGAACGGCTTCGAGCTGCAGCCGGGGAGGTTTAGGCTGGGCACGAGGAAAAAATTCTTCCCAGAAGGAGCGGTCGGACGCCGGACTAGGCTGCCCGGGGAGGTGGTGGAGTCGCCGTCCCTGAAGGTGTTTGAGAGTGGTTTAGGTGTGGGGGGGGATGTGGTGTAGGGGGGAGCTCTGTAGAGTGGGGCTGATGGTTGGACCCGATGGTCCCGAGGGTCTTTTCCCACCCGAAGGATTCTGTGATTCTCTGATTAGGAAGTGTGGGGTGGATGAACGGACAGCGGGGGGGAGGGAAAACCGGTGGAAAGGCCCTCAGAGGGTGGGGATTAGGGGCACAGAGTCGAGCTGGGGGTCGGTGCGAGTGGTGTTCCCCAGGGGTCAGTGCTGGGCCCAGTCCTCTTCAATGTCGTCATCAATGGCCTGGATGAAGGGACAGAGCGTCCCCTGGGCAGGTTTAGAGGTGACACAAAGCTGGGGGGGTGGCCGACACCCCGGAAGGCCGTGCCGCCATCCAGAGAGACCTGGCCAGGCTGGAGAGTTGGGCAAAGAGGAACCTTCTGGAATTCAAGAGGGGCAAGCGCAGGGTGCTGCACCCGGGGAGGAATAACCCCCCGCAGCAGGACAGGTTGGGGGTGACCTGCTGGAGAGCAGCTCGGTGGGGAGAGACCTGGGAGTGCTGGGGGCCGACGGGACGGCCATGAGGCAGCGATGGGCCCTGGTGGCCAAGAAGGCCAGTGGCATCGTGGGGGGCATGAAGAAGAGCGTGGCCGGCAGGTGGAGGGAGGTCATCCTCCCCCTCTGCTCTGCCCTGGGGAGGCCGCAGCTGGAGTTGTGGGTCCAGTTCTGGGCTCCCCGGGTCAAGAGGGACAGGGAGCTGCTGGAGAGGGGACAGCAAAGGGCTACCGAGATGCTGAGGGGACGGGAACGTCTCTCTGCTGAAGAAAGGCCGAGGGATTTGGGGCTTTTTGTCTGGAAAAAAGACAGCTGAGGGGGGATCTTAAAGGGTGGGTGTGAGGAGGATGGGGCCAGGCTCTTCTCAGTGGTGCCCGGGGACAGGACAAGGGGTAACGGGCACAAACGTGAGCATGGGAAGTTCCACCTAAACACGAGGAGGAACTTCTTGACTTTGCGGGTGGCAGAGCCCTGGCGCAGGCTGCCCAGAGAGGTGGGGGAGTCTCCGTCTGTGGAGACATCCCAAACCCGCCCGGACGCGTTCCTGTGCCGCCTGCTCTGGGTGACCCTGCTCTGGAGGGGGTTGGAGGAGATGATCTCCAGAAGGCCCTTCCAACCCTACCGTTCCGTGATTCCATGTTTCTGTGACATTTGAGGGGTTCTCTGGAGTTTTGCGGTGTCCCCTGGTAATGCATATACTCCTGCCACCTGCTCGAAATCTTTGATGTTGATGAAGAGAAAAGGTTTCTTTGGAGAGGAGGAAGACTGCTGGGGCCTTCTTCCCTCCACCCCACCTCTCTCTTTTCTCCCCAGGGTTCCCCCGGAGAGCGAGGTCCCACAGGAGCTGCTGGAGGCATTGGATTACCGGGCCGGGGGGGTGCACAGGGTCCCCCTGGTCCCATCGGCGAGAAGGGCTCCCCGGTAGGTGCGAGAGGTTGTGTGGGGTGAGGCGGGAGGTGTGGGGCAGCGCTGGGACAAGCCGTGTCTCCCGTGGGTCCCGGCCAACCCTGCTCTCAGCCTTTCCCCTCCCTGCCTGCAGGGTGAGCGAGGTCCCATGGGTCCGGCTGGGCATGACGGGATCCAGGGCCCCGTGGGGCTGCCGGGCCCAGGCGGACCCCCCGGCCCCGCCGGAGAAGATGGGGACAAGGTAAGTCAAGGGGACACAAGTCAGGAGCTTCAGCAATGGCTCCTTGTCATTTCACCACCGACAGCACAGGGAATGTTCCCCGGGATGGACGTTGGGGACAAGTCCCCTCGTAGAGGGCACATCCCGGGGCTGAGGGACCTCCGGAATGGGGCACGTTTCCCCTATGGCTTCCTGGGCGCGGGGATTCCCCGGGTGGCAGCGGGCTCTCGGTCCTGGCAGGTTTCCTTGGCACTGCTTCCCAAGTGGTGGCAGGTTTTCCCGGTGCCGGGATTTCCTTGGCCGGGGCTTCCCAGCCGTGGCAGCTTTCCCTGGCCGCCGGCGTTCCCTCCTCGCCGGCCGCCGGCTTCTCACCCTCTTCCCTTTGCCACAGGGCGAGATGGGGCTTCCCGGACAGAAGGGCAGCAAAGGCGACAAGGGCGAGGTGGTGAGTGCCGGGGATGGGGGGGTTGACTCTGCCCCGGGGAGAGGGTTTTCCGAAGGGTGGGAGATGGGAGCGGCGAGGTGGGAGACCATTTGGGACCTACCCTCACCCTTCGTGGGTGCTCCTGTCCCCCAGGGTCCCCCGGGACCGACAGGAATCCAGGGACCCATCGGGCACCCCGGCCCCGCGGTGAGTAGGTGCCGAGCACCTTCCCCCACCCCCCCGGCCCTGCCAACCCCGGTTTATTCCCTCGACTGACCCCCACCTTCTCCTTTCGCCTCCCTTCCCTGCCCTCCCACCCCACACATTGGGGGCTCTGTGGGGCAGGCGGCGCTGAGCCCGACCTTTCCCTCGACAGGGAGCGGACGGGGAGCCGGGGCGCCGCGGGCAGCAGGGGATGTTTGGGCAGAAAGGAGATGAGGGATCGCGGGGTCACCTTGGCCTCAGCGGCCCCCCCGGCCTGCAGGTAAGGAGCGGAGAGGGGTGGGCTTGGGTCTGATGGGACAGGGGGGGACAAGGGACAGGGTGGGGGACAAGGGACGTGTGGCTTTGGGCTCTGCACAGCCCACCCGGGGCCAAGGCACCCTCTGCTTTGCCCCAGGGGGCTTCCAGCCCCCTCCCTTGCCCCCCCCCACGCCAACCTGCGCTTCCCCTCAGGGCATGCCGGGCCCACCGGGAGAGAAGGGCGAGAACGGAGACGTCGGCCCCATGGTAAGGAAACCCCTCCGCGCACCCACCGCTCCCCCTCCACCTCCTTCTGCCCCGGCTCCCCCTTCCCACCTCTCCCAGTCCCCCGGGATCCTCACGGCTCAGCCCCCCTCTGCAGCCTGACCCCCCCTCTGCAGCCTGACCCCCCCGCTCTGTGCCCCCCACAGGGTCCCCCCGGCGCGCCAGGACCCCGTGGGCCGCAGGGACCCAGCGGTGCCGAGGTGAGTACGAGCCTGTTGTGGGGGGGGGGGGCTCGGCGAGGGCTTCTGGGTGCAGGGGCTGCCCCCAATGTGGGTCGTGTCCCCCCCGCCCCATCCTCTTGCCTTTAGGGCCCCCAGGGAATGCCGGGTGGCGTGGGACAGCCGGGTGCCGTGGGAGAAAAGGTAAGCCCCGCGTTTTGGGGCGGGGGGACGACGATGTGGGTCTCGGGCCGGGCACCCAGCACCCGGCAGCGTCTGCCCCGTTGTTTTTCTCTCACCCAGGGGGAACCGGGCGAAGCGGGAGATCCCGGACCCCCCGGGGAACCCGGACCCCCCGTAAGTATCGCAGAGGGCGCCGGGGTGTCTTTTAGGGGCGAGAGAAGGAAAGTGGGGGCCGGATCCTGCTCTCGCTGGCCACGGGAAGCACCAGGCAGAGCTCCTGGGGAACGTTTTACCGCCCCTTCCCGGCTCTAACGTGACACCCCCCCCCCCCCCCACGCACCCCCCGTCCCTCCACAGGGGGTGAAAGGAGATGTGGGGGAGAAGGGAGACGCGGGGCAGTCGGGAGCAGCTGGACCCCCTGGCAAGAAGGGCCCACCCGGAGAAGATGGAGCCAAAGGCAACCTGGTAAGTGGCACAGAGAGGTGGGGGGTACTGCCCTGAGCCCCCCTGTCCCCCCCCCCACCCCGATATCCCTGTTCCTGCCTCTGCTTTCCCAGCACGCAGGAGGTCTGGGGCTCCCTCCCAGTCCCCCGCTCGTCTCCCCTTCTCTCTGCAGGGTCCCATCGGCTTTCCCGGTGATCCCGGCCCCCCCGGAGACCCCGGCGTGCCGGTGAGTAGCCCCCGCTCACCCCTTAGAGAAGCCGCGGAGCAGAATCAGCCCCACTCCTGGGGCTTCCCCACGGCTGGAGCCAGCCCCCACGTCCCCTGCAGCGCTCCGGTGTCACCCGCTGCCATCACCCCGCGGCGGTGATGGGGTTGGGAGGTGCCAGGACACCCGGATTCTCTCCCTGCTTTGTCTTGTCGGTGCTTCCCGGTGTCCCGACAGCCGGGGGGGGTGGGATGTGGGGGGTTCATTTAGGTGAGCGCTCATCCTCCCCTGTGTCACAGGGTCTGGACGGAGCTGCTGGAGAGAAGGGTGACAGCGGGGACCCCGGTCTGCCGGTGAGTGGGGCAGCTGGGGGCGTCACGGCTGCAAAAAAGGGGGGTGGCATTCCCAGTGGGACCCTCCTGGGCTGGGGGGCTGAGCCGTGCCGCTTCCTGGGACTCTTCCGCGTCCCTTCCCCTCTGTGCTGCCCCCGGTCCCGGCTCTGGGACTCTCCCCTCAGCCCAAATTCCCACTGGCTTCGTTTCAGGGTCCGCCAGGCGCATCGGGGGAGCCGGGTCCCCCGGGTCCCCCCGGACGGAGGGTGAGTAAGGGAAGGGTGAGGATGAGACGGGGAGGGACAATGTGGGGTGAAGCGGGACTGCAAGCGGGTCACCACACCGCTCCCGGTGTCTCTGTCCCCTCATCCAGGGGCCCGCGGGACCGATGGGGCGCGAGGGCCGTCAGGGCGAGAAGGGTGCCAAGGTGAGTGGTGGCGGGTACCCCCCAGTGCTCCCCAAACCCACCCCCCTCCAGGAGCCTCCACCATCCTGGGGCAGGATCAGACCCCCCCCGGGTGGTGCTGGGTCCCCAGGGGTGCCAGCCTCAGCTCTCTCTGTCCTCCTGTCCCCAGGGACAGCCCGGCACCGAGGGGCCACCCGGGAAAACGGGCCCCGTGGGGGCACAGGGGCCACCGGGACGGCCGGGCTCCGAAGGACTGCGCGGGATCCCCGGCCCTGCCGTGAGTCGGGGGCTACGGGGAGGACTTGTGGGGCTCCAAAGCCCTGGCCAGCTGCAGCTGGGGGATGTCCCCTCAGGCACGATGGCTGCGGCCTGTCAGGGGGGTTGTCACAGCTTGGGGGGGGGTTCCTCTCCCACACTGAGTCTCTTCCAGGGGGAACAAGGCTTGCTGGGGGCTCCGGGACAAGCGGGACCACCCGGTCCCCTGGTAAGTCAGGGGGAACGAGTCCTGGGCACCCATGATCCGAGCTGGGCACGGTTCGGGGTGCGTGACACCCCGGTGGCCTCTTGCAGGGTCCCGTGGGTTTGCCTGGCCTCAAGGGAGACCCCGGCCACAAGGGAGATAAGGTGAGACGAGGTGACGGTCGCGCGGGAGCTGGGGTCCCTCGCCTTGTCCCCAAACCACCCTCGTGGTGGGGAAGGGGCTGCCTGACGCTGCCCTTCGTCCCCAGGGCCATGCTGGATTGATTGGGCTCATTGGACCCCCAGGAGAGATGGGCGAGAAAGGAGACCAGGGGCTCCCGGGCATCCAGGGCCCCCCGGGACCCAAAGGAGACCCTGTGAGTATTCGGGGTCTGCCCTGAGCTGAGGGGTTGGGGGAACGTCGGGGGGAGACAAGGTACAGGGGGGACCCCCTTGAGCACGGGGTCGATGCTCTCTCTACCCACAGGGTCTGGCTGGACCCACCGGCCCCACTGGGCCCCCCGGCCCCCCCGGGCTCTCGGTGAGTATCTGCCTGCGCTGTGTGGGTTCACCGAGGGGCTCCTGCCTGCCCTTAATTCCCCCCGCAGACTCCTGGGGGGGCTTCGTCCCCAGGAGGGTGAGGGACGGGGGGGCGGGGAGCCAGAGTCCCGGGGTTGGGGGGGGCGGGGGGGCTTGGGGGCAGCTGCCATGGGATCATCGCGTGCCCGGCCAGTGCCCCTCTCCTCTCTTCTCTTCCCCACAGGGACCCTTGGGCCAGAAGGGCTCCAAAGGCTCACCGGTGAGCGCCGGGGAGGGCTGGGGACCGGGGGGGGGAGCGGGGCGGGGGGGGCAGCTCCTAATGTGTTCCTGGGGGGAGAACCCGGGGCCCATCTGCCCCACGGCACTGAGTCCTCTTCTTTTGCAGGGTGCTCTGGGTCCTCGAGGTGACACGGGTCCCCCCGGTCCCCCAGGACCACCGGTGAGTAAGGGCCGCTCTGGGCAGACACCACGTCGTGTCTGTCCCCTCCCGGGTGGCCCCGGACCCCCCTCATCCTGCCGCCTGACCCCCACATCTGCTGTCCCCCCCCCCACATCTGCTGTCCCCCCTGCATCTGCTGTCCCCCCCGCATCTGCTGCCGTCACCCCTTCATCCCTCTCTGTCCCAGGGCCGCCCGGCTGAGCTGCTCGAGCCGTTGCCCTCCAGCCGGAGCAGGAGGCACCGCCGGGCAACCGAAGGGGCTCTGGGGGAGCAGAGCCCCCCCCCGGATTACGAGGGGCTGGAGGAGGTGTACGCGTCGCTCAGCTCCCTGCGCACCGAGGTGGAGCAGCTGAGACGGCCCCTGGGCACCCCCGAGAGCCCCGCGCGGGTCTGCAGGGAGCTGCAGCTCTGCCACCCGCACCTGCGGGACGGTGAGATTTTGGGGTGGGGGGGTGGGAGCCGAGGGGACACCAAAACCCCCCTCCGAAGGGAGGAAGCGGGGGGGGAACGGACTTTACATCACACCCTGGCCCATCCATCCCACTGTCCGGCCTTCCCGCTCTCCTTCCCAGGTGAATACTGGATTGATCCCAACCAGGGCTGCTCCCGTGACGCCTTTCGGGTTTTCTGTAACTTCACAGCCGGCGGCGAGACCTGTCTTTTCCCCGAGAAGAAATTTGAGGCCGTGAGTTCCAGTCGGGGGCAGAGAGGATCCGGGTGGCCGAAAACATCCCTCACCCAGTCCTCCCAGCGCTGGGAAACTGGGAGGAGCACTGTGGCGGGGGGGGGGGGTGGTAGTTGTTTGGGGCTGGCTTTTCCCCGTGGCTCTTGTGGAGCCAAGGGTTGGAGGAGCTTCACCCCCGCCACCGTCTCTGTCACCCCCAGGTGCGACTGGCCGCCTGGAACAGGGAGAAGCCGGGGACGTGGTACAGCACCTTCAAAAGGGGCAAGAAGGTAGGAGCTCCTCGTGCTCCGGGTGCTCCGGGTGCCCCTGGGGTGGGTGGGGGGGTGGGAAGGCGGACCCCCTGCATGGCGTCACCCCCGTCGCCGGGCAGGCGGGTGTTTGTGTCTCAGCCCCTGTCCTTTTGTCCCGTGTGTCGTCCACCCCCCCCCCCCCCTGCAGTTTTCCTACGTGGATGCGGATGGGAACGCCGTGCCCGTCACCCAACTCACCTTCCTGCGTCTCCTGAGCGCCAGCGCCCGCCAGAATTTCACCCTCCATTGCCAAAACGCCGTCGCCTGGTACGATGCCGGCGCCGGCACCTTCGCCCGCGCCCTGCGCTTCCGCGGGGCCAACGAGGAGGAGCTGGGACACAACCACCCGGCCGCCCCGGTCCGTGCCCTCCGCGACGGCTGCCAGGTGAGTGTCCCCAAACCGCGAGGACCCCGCGGTTCCGTCCCCAGCGCTCACCCCCCGCGCCGTGTCACTGGCCACCCCCTAGGCCACGCTTGCCGCCTTCCCGCAGGGACGCCGTGGCCAGGAGCGGACGGTGCTGGAGGTGACCTCGTCCCGCCTCGAGCGGCTGCCCCTGACGGATGTGGCTGTCCTTGATTTTGGGGACACCAACCAGAAATTCGGCTTCGAGCTGGGACCCGTCTGCTTCACGGGCTGAGCGCGGCCCCGGACAGCTTGGGGGCAGGGGGGGGTCTCCTCTCCCTCCGCCGCCCCCCGCCCGTGGCGCCAGGGACAGTGACCCAGGGCTCGCTCTGGCATTCTCAGGACTCGGAGCCACCGCGGTGCCATCGCCTCCTCCCCCCACGGCCCCCCCTTATTTATACTTCGGCTCCCTGGGGTGGGGGTTGGAGGGGGGGGGGAAGCTGGGACAAGGTGTCCCAGACTGTAGGGAGGGGGTTCGAGCTGCCCCCGCCCCCCCCCCCGCCCCCCCCGTGGTGCTACAACGCTCCCCGAGAGCCCCCTTAGTGAAGCACTGGACGTGCCCTCGGCACGGTGACACCCCCAGCCCCATCCCGCTGCCCGCGGGGACCGGATCCAGCCCCCTCCCCGGCCACCACCGAGCCGGTGTCCCCGTGCCACGACCCATGGGGACTCGGTGGGGGGGGGTGGTGTTAAACCTCCTCCGTCGCCCCCCCTTAATGCTGGCGGGTGGCGGCGGAAGCCCCCCTGCCCCTTTGGGGGGGAGATCGTCCCCGCTGGGGGGGTGTCCCTCGGCGGCAGAGGGGACGTGGGGACGCTGGGCCCCGCTGCCGTTGCCGTTACTGTACGATAAACCGACTGTATCGAAGCCGTCTCCCGCCCCCCATCTGTGCCGATTTCCACGGCAACGGGCGACTTTTGTGGGGCTGGGGGGCAGGGGGGGAGGCCGCGCACCCCAAACTGGGACTGGTGGCCCCCCCCCGAGGCTGCCGGCCTCGTGTCCCCCCTTGCGCGAGGGCGTGCGAGGCCGGATTCCGCTTGACCCCTGCTCCCCCCCGGGTCCCAGAGAGCTGCCCCCACCCTGGGGACCCATGGCCGTGGCCCCGTGGGACAGGCTGGGGCGGGGGGGGACAGGGGGGGACGGACACAAAGGCAGGGTCGGGACCTGGGCGTGGGGCACTGGTGGCAGCTGGACCTGAGCCCGGCACAAACTGGGCACCCTGGCTGCCCCCCAGTCACCCCCACCCCCACCAAAATCTCCATCCCCAGGGACCTGGGGCAGGAGAGGGGACCAAGAGCCACCCCCCAATTCCTCCCCCCAACCCTCCATCACTGGGGACCCCAGGGAGGGGACCTGGGGCTGCCCCCCAATTCCTCCCCCCAGCCCTCCATCCCCAGGGACCCAGAGAAGGGACCCTGGGGCAGGAGAGGGGTCCTGGGCCTGCCCCCCAATTGCCCCCCACCCCTAAACATCCATCCTCAGGGAGCCGGGAGAGGGGACCTGGGGCAGAAGAGGGGACATGGGGCTGCCCCCCACCCCAAACCTTCCATCCCCAGGGACCCAGAGAGGGGGACACGGGGCGGGAGACGGGACCCGGGGTGGCCCCCCAATTCTCGCCCCCAACCTTCCATCCCCAGGGACACCAGAGAGGGGACACGGGACAGGAGAGGGGACCTGGGGCTGCCCCCCAATTCCTGCCCCCCTCAACCCTCCATCCCCAGGGACCCCAGAGAAGGGACCCCGCGGCAGGAGAGGGGACATGGGGCAGGAGAGGGGACCCGGGGCTGCCCCCCAATTGCCCCCCCCCACCATCCCCAGGGACCCCGGGGCAGGAGAGGGGACCCGGGGCTGCCCCCCAATTGCCCCCCCATGCCTCCCCCAACCCTCCATCCCCAGGGACCCAGAGAGGGGACACGGGGCAGGAGAGGGGACCCGGGGCTGCCCCCCAATTCCGCCCCCCCATGCCATCCCCAGGGACCCCGGGGCAGGAGAGGGGACCCGGGGCTGCCCCCCAATTGCCCCCCCCCGCCATCCCCAGGGACCCCGGGGCAGGAGAGGGGACCCGGGGCTGCCCCCCAATTCCGCCCCCCCATGCCATCCCCAGGGACCCCGGGGCAGGAGAGGGGACCCGGTGCTCCCCCCCCTGCCCCGGTGAAGGGACCGGGCATCCCACCGCGCAGCCGGGGCTGCAGGTACCGGGGGCGACGTGGGGGGGGATGCTCGGTCGCCTCCCTCTCGCCTGGCTCCATCCCGGTTCGGTTCCACCCAACCCCCGGCCCGGTCCGACCGGGCGCCTCCAACCTCCGCCCGCCCCCCCCTCCCCTCCCCGGCTCCGCCGCACCGGGCCGGTGCCGCGGCTGTAACCGGCGGCGGGTCCCGCTCTCGGTAACGCGACGGGGCCCGGCCGGGGCGGGGGGGTTGGGGGCGGGGGGGCGGCGCGGACAAAGGCGGCGGCGGCGGCGGCGGCGGGGCCCGGCCGGGGGATGCGGCTGCGGCGGCGCTGAGCGATTGCGGCTCCGGTAACAACGAGGGAAGGGGAGGGGAGGGGGGAAAAAACCGGCCCCCGGTCCGGTGGTGGGGTTCCGGTAGCGGCCCCCCGTGGCGGGGGGCGGGGGGGGGCGTGTGTGTCCGTGCCTGCAGGATGAGCTTCTTCCCCGGCCTCCTCCTCCTCCTCTCCGCCGGTTCCCCCGCCATGCAGGTAAGGGCGGGCGGGGGCGCCGCGGAGCGGGGTGGGGGGGGTGGGGGGTTCGGTTTGCGGCGGGGGCGGGGGGGGGGGGCCGGGCGGTGCCTTCAGCTTCCCCCGGGGATGCCCCTTTGGCACCGGGTTTTTGCGAGGGGGGGTGGGGGGAAGATGCCGGGACTCGCCCTGGGTGTGTCCCCAGGATGGGGACCCCCGGGGGACCCCGGGGATGGGTCTTGGTGGGGGGGGGACACACACGACAGAGAGGTGTTTGTGGGTGCTGGGTCCTTCCCGAGCCCGGGGGGGTGCTGGGCTTCCCCCCACGGTGTCCCACCGCCCTCCCCGTGTCCCACCGCCCTCCTGGCCTCGGGGGTCTGGGGATGCCCGCGGCCACCTGGGCGCAGGGCGGTGGCATGTCCCCTCCCTGGACACCCCCGGAGGGTGCCCGGACTGAGCTGGGGGCTGCCGGGGACCTCGGCCCGCGCCAGCGGGGTGCTGGGGACACGTGGGTGACAGATGGCACTGGCGGGAGCGGGGCGGGAGCGCCTTCACACGTGGCCATCGAGGACGAGGGAAGGCGACGGCCTGGCTCCATCCCGCCTCACCGGGGTTGCGCCACCGATGGGGACACGGGGTGCCGGCTGTCCCCACCCTGGGTGACACCCTGGGGGACTCCGGGCCACCCCGAGGGGAGCAGGCACCCATGGGTGCAGGGCTTGGGGGAGCGGCGGCTCTGCGCCGGGATGAGCCGCCTGTGGCGGGGTGACACCCGGGTGACGTGGGTGACTCGTGTCCCCTGAGAGCCACCACCCCGGCAGCACCGGGAGGGACCAGCTCCCCCCCCGCCGGGAGCCAGCTGTGCTCCAGCTGTGCCTGGCACCGCCGCGGTGGTGGCAGCTGCGCGGGCGCCCGCCAAGGCGGGTGTCGCGGCGTCACACGCCGTGTCCCAGCGGCGCCAGGGCCAACGCGGCTCCGACACCCGCCTCCCTGCGCCCGGTGCTGCCGGGGTGACACCGTCCCGCGCCGTCCCGGCGCCATCCTCGTGACACTGGAGGTGGCGGGGCGGGAAGGTCCCACGGGGCGAGACCACGAGGACGGAGCTCCGTGTCCCCGTGTCCCCTTGTACCCCGGCGTTCCCCCTCTGTCCCCCAAACCGCCTCGGCCCACCCCTGGGTGTCACCTCTTGGGGCCACGGGAGGTCAACCCACAGTGGCCACCACGACCCGCCGTGGGGACAAGGGCCGGTTTGGGGGCTCCCGCGGTGGCCCTGTCCCCTCCCTGCAGCCCCACGCGCCCGTTTTGTCACCGCTGGTGGGTCAGCGGCCGCAGCCTCGTGCCGGGGGCCTGGTGTTGTTTGTAATTAAGCGGTTCGTTATTAGCCCTGCTGAATATTGTGCAGCCTGTTGAATATTCATGAGCCGGGGTTGCCAGGCCGGGGGGGGGGGTTGCACCAGCCTGGATGGGTCTCCCCCACAGCTGCTTCCCTGGAGGGGGGCGGGGGGGTTGTGGGGTGCCGGGGTGATGCCGGGGCTGAATCGGGGCCAATTCCAGGCAGGAATTATATCCCCGGCCTCCCCCAGAGCGTGACCCTGCCACCGCCCCGCTCGCGTCCCCAAGCCGCAGGCGATGGGGGTGCTGGGGGGACCCCCAAACCCACCTCTTTTTGTGGGTGACACCCATCCGGGGGGGGGTGGGGTGGGGGGGGTGGTGGGTGTGTGTGACGGGCAGGGACGGGATGTGGGGACCCGGCCGGGGTTCGGGGAGCTCCGGGGAGGGGGGGGTGCCCTGCTGTTCCCCACCTCATCCGGATCTCTCCCTTTCCCCCCCTCCCCAAATGGCTGCTCTGCCCGCCCGCCCCCCCCCCCCCCACCCCCCCGGGGGGTTTGGGGGTGGGAGAGTGACCCCCACCGAGGCCCCACATCTGCACCTGGGTCTCAGCCCCACATAATGAGCCGGCGTTAACGAGCTGATTGCGGGCAGGTTCCTGGGCGGGAGGGAAGGGGAGGGAATGCTGCAGTGGAACAACCGAGGGGTGGGGAGGGGGTTTGGGGGTCACGGGGGGGGTGTGTGTGTGTGTCTCCCCCATCCTCCCACCCTGCCCTGGCTCTGCAAAGCCCCACGGGTGACGCTGCGCCCCGATGTGATGGTGACACCGCTTGCCCCACGGGTGTCCCCCATGGCACGTGGGGCTGGCGGCAGGTGGGAGACGGGGGGGGGGGGGGGGGTTGCAAGCCCCTGCCCCATGGCTGTGGGGTACAACACCACCCCCCCCCCCAAAAATAAACACCCCAGGTCCTTAATGTGGCAGCCAGGGGTGGGGGGGGGGTGTCAGAGCATGGGGACACCCACGGCTGAGGTGGCGGCTGCAGCCGGTGTGGCTCCCCCATGGGGCCACATCCCCACCTCGGGGATCCCTGGGCACTTTGGGGGTGGTGGTGGGGGGGGGTGTCTCAGAGGTGAGCCCCCGCCTTTCAGTCCCTGCCGGGGCCTTCCCCACCCACCAGCACCTTGTCCCCAGGGACTGAGGGGGGGGACACACGACAGTTGTCCCTCTGGGTGCTGCCCTGTCCCCTCCAGGGTGGTGGCCGAGGCGGTGTCTGCGGCGCAGAGCCCAGGAGCACCCCGAAACCCGCGGCGGGGGGGCAATACCGGTGTGTGTGTGTGTGTGTGTGTGTGTAGGGGGGGGGGTCTTTCCCCGCCGTTGCCAGCGTGGGAACCTGTGCCATGCGCGACTGTCCCCACGCGGTGGCACTGTGTCACCGTGGAGACGATGGAGGCAAAAAACGGGGGGGGGGGGGGGGGGATGCTCAGAGCCTCGGGGGTCCCCCTGCACCCAGTGGGTCGGATCCTTGAAGGGGGGGGCGGGGGCGGGGGGCACCCAGCGGGGCAGAGCCGCTGAGAGGGTTTGGGGGGGGTCCGGGGGACCCCAGGGATCTCGGTGCTCCGTGGAGGGGGGTGGTCGCATCCTCCCCGCAGTTGTGGGGCACGGTGAGGATGGAGATGAGGATTTGGGGTGTTTTGGGGGGGGGGGGGGAAGGGGAGAGTGGGGGGGGTGCTCGGGGAGGGGCGGGGGGGGGGTCTGCAGCCTCCAAACCAGGCTGGGGGTGCGGAGGTCCCTGATACTGGTGCCAGGGGAAGGGAGAGAAGGGGTCTCCGGGGGTCCTGCACCCCCAAAGCGGGGGCCTCCAAGGGTCCTGCCCCCCAGAACAGGGATCTCCAGGGGTCCTGATCCCCAAAAAAAGGGGGTTTCTGGGCTCCTCTTCCCCCAAACCAGGGGTCTCCGGGGGACCCGCTCCCCCAGACCCGGCCATACTGGGCTGCTGCAAAGGGAACTGGGTTGAATGGTGCTGTGTCGTGCCGGGCGGGACCCCCCCGAACCGGGACCCCCCCGAACCGGGGAGGTCGGTACCGAGCCGTGCCGGGTTGGGAGCCCCCCCGAATCGGGACCCCCCCCGAATCGGGACCCCCCCCGAACCGGGGAGGTCGGTATCGAGCCGTGCCGGGTTGGGAGCCCCCCGAATCGGGACCGTACCGAGCCGTGCCGGGTTGAGACCCCCCCGAACAGGGACCCCCCCGAACTGGAGGGGTCGGCACCGAGCCGTGCCGGGTTGGGAGCCCCCCCGAATCGGGACCCCCCCCGAACCGGGGAGGTCGGTACCGAGCCGTGCCGGGTTGGGAGCCCCCCGAATCGGGACCGAACCGAGCCGTGCCGGGTTGAGACCCCCCCGAACAGGGACCCCCCCGAACTGGAGGGGTCGGTACCGAGCCGTGCCGGGTTGGGAGCCCCCCCGAATCGGGACCCCCCCCGAACCGGGGAGGTCGGTACCGAGCCGTGCCGGGTTGGGAGCCCCCCGAATCGGGACCGAACCGAGCCGTGCCGGGTTGAGACCCCCCCGAACAGGGATCCCCCCGAACCGGAGGGGTCGGTACCGAGCCGTGCCGGGTTGGGAGCCCCCCCGAACCGGGACCCCCCCGAACCGGGGAGGTCGGTACCGAGCTGTGCCGGGTTGGGACCCCCCCGGAATCGCGACCAACCCGAACAGGGGGGGGTCGGTACCGAGCCGTGCCGGGTTGGGAGCCCCCCCCCCGAACTGGGACCACCCCGACCCGAGGCGGAGGGGGGGGGGGGGGGCGGAGAGAGGGGGTCGGTACCGAGTCGTGCCGTGTTGGGACCGCCCCAAACCGGGGCCGTACCGGGCTTGGCCCGGGGCCAACGCCGCCGACGTCACTCCGAAGCGGCGCCGGCCCCTTTATAAAGGCGAAGGCGGCTCCGGGGGCTCCGTAGGCGGCGGGGGCGCGGGGCCGGTGCGCGGTTCGCCCCGGTGGGCACCGGCACCGGGTGAGCGAGGAAGAGGAGGAAGGAGAGGAGGAAGAGGAGGAGGAGGAGGAGGGGGGGTGGGGGTGGGGGTGGGGGTGTGATGGGTATGCGGCGGCGACGGCGACATGACGGTGCCGCTGCTGAAGATCGGGGCCGTGCTGAGCACCATGGCCATGGTCACCAACTGGATGTCCCAGACCTTGCCCTCGCTGGTGGGGCTCAACGGTACCGCCGTCTCCCGGGCCGGGACCTCCGAGAAGATCGTGAGTCTGCCCGGTACTGGGGAGGGGAGCACCGGGGGTGGGCGGGGGGGGGGTGTCGGGTACCGCGGGAGAGAGGGGTTGGGGGTGTCGGGGGGGGGGGGGGGGGCGCATGCCCGGGCTGCGGCGTGGAGCTGCGCCACCGGTTACCGGCACCCACCGGGCTCGGGTGGCACCGGGAACCACACCCCCCCCCTCCCCCCGCCGCCTCTTCACCTCCCCCGGCGTGGGGACCCCCCCACCCTCCCCTCCGCCTTCCGCTGGGCATCCCTCCGTTCACGGGCACCCCCCCCTCTTCCCCCGTCCTCCCGTTCAGGGTGCACCGGGAGCCCCCCCCACCCCGTTCACGGGCACCCCCTCCCCCGTCCTCCCGTTCAGGGTGCACCGGGACCCCCCTTTAGGGTGCACCGGGACCCCCCCCATCCTTCCTTCCTTTCAGGGTGCACCGGGACCCCCCCACCCTGTTCGTGGGCACCCCCCCCGCCCCCATCTTTTCTCCCGTTGAGGGTGCACCGAGACCCCCCCCACCCCTTTCAGGGTGCACCGGGACCCCCACCCCGTTCATGGGCACCCCCCCATCCTTTCTCCCGTTGAGGGTGCACCGGGACCCCCCCACCCTAGTTCATGGGCACCCCCCCTTTCTTCCTGGGCAGGGTGCACTGGGGCCCCCCCCGATGCGAACCCCCCCCTCTGCTTCCCCCCTGAGCACAGGACACGCCCCCCATATCCCTCAAGGATTCCCTGGGAATGGGGACCCTCCTACCCCCCCCCCCCCCCAGGGCAGGGGGATCCCCCCCACCCCGGACAGGGTGCACCAGGGACCCCCCCGACAGGGGCTGGTCTCAGCCGGGAGCCTGAGGCTGGGGTCACCCCATGGAGGAGACATCCCCCCCCCCCGGGGGTTGGGGGGCTCCTGGCCCCCTTCTTTCCCCCCGTAGACTCAGGCTGGGCAGTTCCAGGGGGCTGGGGCAGGGCTGGGGGGGGGCTCCTGGCTAGGAAAGGTGGGTGACCCCCCTCCCCCGGGGAGCTGGTGGCTGTCCCCAGGCTGGGTGCCACCTCTTCCCCCGCCCCCCCCCAGGGTAGGGCAACCCCAAATTTCCCCTGGGGGGCTCTGACTGGCCTCAGCCCTTTGGTGCAAACCCCTGTGAGAGGGGGGGGCTGGGGGGGGTGTGGGGTGAAAACAAGTTGGGAACGGGGTGGGGGATGACGACGACGACTCCTGGGGAGGGGGGAGGTTTTGGGGAGCTGCAAAGGCAGCGATAGGGCTGAGCTCGGGGTGAAGCCGTGGGGGCGAGCGAGCCCCCGGGGAGGGCTGGGTGGGTGCCATGGGGCCTGGCTGGCGCCCAGCCGTAGCCGGTGACGCTGGGGTTGGGGGGGGGGGGGGGGGGGCATGATGTGGGACCACGTCCTTTGCCATGAGAAACCCCCCCACCACACTCCGGTAGCCGGAGTCTTCCCGTGTGGGACTGGGCACCCCATTTTGGGGGGTTGTGGCCGGGGTGGGGGGGAGCAATCCTGCCGGTGCGGGTGCTTCGTGCTATTGCCAGCGCTGATCTCGGTCATGGTGGGGGGGGGGGGGGAATGATCTGGTTTTGAGGGTGTTCGAGGAAGGAGCTGGCACAGCCCATCTGGAGCCCGCCATCAGCTGGGCTGGCAGATGTGGCGCCCGCCGGCGGGATCCCAACGTGTGCCCCCCCCAACCCGGAACCCCCGGATCCCCCTGGCAGAGCCGTTTTTGGGGGGGGGGGGGGGGCGCTCATGGTGCCGCTCCCCCTGCTTTGGTTCTGCCCGTCCCATCCCCAAAACTCTTTCCCCCGCATCCCAGGCATCCTTTTCGGGGTGCCGTTCCCGGCTGGAATTCCGCGGAGGATGAGCGCGGCGGCCTTCGCGGCGGTGACGGCGGGGGTCTCACCGGGCAGCCCCAAATAGGCCGTCGGTGTTGCAGGGTAATTAGCGGCGCTGGGGGTAACGCAGGCTCTGCCCGACCATAATTGGCTGATCGTTAGTCACTCTTTGGTGTCGGTTGGAAAAATCATTAATCACCGGGCAGCGGCGGCGGCGGCGGCAGCGCCCCGAATGCGGCTGGAAGGGGCTGGCGCAGCCGCCCACGGGGGCCAGTGGGACACTGTTGGGGGGGGGGGGGGGAGGGAGGGGGGGGAACTGGGGTGCTGGGTGCCGACCTCATCCCCCGCCGGGGTTTAGCAAAGCGCCGTTTTCCCTCGCGGATGCTGAAATGAGCCGGTTTTTGGCGGGGGGGGGGGGGGGCGGTTTACCCCAAAACCGGTGCTCGCCGGCTTTGGGTACGGTGATGCCCGGTGCGACCTTTTGCTGGTTTTTGAGGATTCTCGAAGCCCCTTGATGGAAACCGGCGGTTCCTTTTCCGCTCTGAGGTCCAGAGCTGGATTATTCCCAGTCCTGGCATCGGTGGTCCCATTGGCTGGACCTTGGGCCGTCGGCTCTTTGGGGACCCCGGAGCCGGTGACGGCTCTTGACTTGCCGTGAAGGAACAGCCCCATGGAGCATCCTCTGCGGGGGCTCCCTCTCTTTCCTCCCACCTCTCCCCGCGAGTGGCCCCCTCTCCAAAAACAGGGGCCAGAGACACGGAGCGGCGCTTGCCTTTTATCACCGGTGCCCATTCGGGTGGGTCCTGGCTTCAAAGGGCGCTTGGTCGCCCCCCGCCTGGGGCAAGGGGCTGAGCGGGGATTCCTGAATCCTTGGGGACCTCCGGGAGAGGGTTTGGGGGGGGGGGGGGGGGTGTGTGTGCTGTGACACCCCTGCCCCCGGGCAGCTCGAGGGTGTCAGCGGTTTCCCGAGCGGCGAGCAGGCAGCTTTCCCGGCGAGCTCTAATTAATAACCCGGTGACAGATTGCACAGGCTGCGTTTAACCTAATAATCCCCCCGGCAGCGGCCGCCGCCGTTGCCGCCAGGTCCCCGAAGCCGCAGTGGGCAGGCGCGGGCAAGGGCTGCCCTCCAACCCCCATCCCCTGGGCAGGGGGGCGGGGGGTGGTGGTACCCGCAGGGTTTTGGGGAGGTGGGGGGGGGGGAGCTGGATGCTGCAGCGGGGAAAGCAACGTCTTTCCCCCCGAATCCGGCCCAGGGATGCTCGCCCGCATCCCGCTTGCCGTTGGCGACGCACCCCAGGGTTTTCGCCGCGATCTGGCAAGCGGAGGAGCTTTGCCAACCTCCGAAGCCATGGCACTCGTCCCCCCCGTCCCGTCCCCCCCCCCCCCCCCGCCCGCCCTGGGCTGCTGCCTGCCATTAATTATGCATTAAGCCCTCTATAAAGTATTTATGGCTGCCTGCTGCTCAGCCGCGGCCGGCGAGGTCCTCGGGAAAGGGAAAGGGCTGCGCCGTGACTGCGGATGCTCTGCCCGGCTTGGCTTTAGGCTCTTTTATTTCACTACCTTCTTTTTTGGTTTTTTTTTTTTTTTTTTGGCGGGGGGAAGAGAAGAAACGAAGGGTTTGGCGCGCAGGATGCTCCCGGGATCCCGGTGGGGGGAGAGAGGGGACGGTGTTTGTGCCAGGGACCCCAATTTTTGGGTGGGTGGGTGGGACCGCCCGGCGGCTTCGCATGGAGCCTTTCCCGGCGTGTATAATTTGATGATTGCTCATCAGATTAATTCACCTGCCGGGGCAGCCGGCACGACGCCATCCATCGGCACGCCATGACATCCGCCGGCGCCTTCCTAGAGGCTCGTTATCCCGCGATGTGGCTCGTTATCCCGCGATGTGGCTCGTTATCCCGCAATGTGGCTTGTTATCCTGCTATGTGGCTCGTCCCCAGCCGGGATCGCCAAGGGCTCCTGGCCCCCACGCCATCCCGGCTCCATTTCCGCCTGCGTTGGAGCTGGGCTGAATAAATCCGCTTTTTCTCTCCCCCCCGTCCCCGCCATCAGTCAGGAATTTCCTCGGTCGAACGGCGAGTTTCACACCGCCGTCGGTTCATTTATTCTGGTGGGAGAACGGTGTTTAGCCGCCGCCGTGTCCAATAAATCCCTTCCGATGTGAAACATGAAGTTAAAACCGCTGCGTGGAAAGTTAAAGTATCGTCCCCGGCTTGTTACAGGGAACGGGTCATTTATCTTCGCCCGGCGCCATGCAGAAGGCGCTCGGAGAGCGATGAGTTTGCTCTTGATTTTCATAATTAATAATTATGAATTACCCATGAAATGCTAAATGGCCCAGCGCAAAAAAACACCGGCTTCTGGCGTGAATAAATCAGGCAAAGGAGAGGAAGGGGGGGGGGGGACAGACACACGACATGTTTCTCTACTTGGTTTTTGGGGGTGAGAATGGTGGGAACCCGGCCGAAAATGGGGGGCAGCGGGAGCCTGCGGTGGTCGCCCCCCTCCTTGGTTGCTTTGGGAGATGGAAAGCAAAAGGCCGAGCCCGGATCCCGCTGGAAAAGGTGCGACTGGATGCGAAAATGAGCTTCCGGAGGGTGTTGGGAATGGTGGGATGCCCGGCTGGCCCCCCTGGCTGCCCACCCCGGGCAGGGGGGGGGGTCGCGCTGGTGTTTCCCCACCGCCGTCGAAGGGACCCCGAAATTCCAAGGGAAGGAATTAGCAATTTGTACTGGCGGCTCCGGAAGAAATTCCTGCCTCGTCAAGGCCGTTAATGGGAAATTATGGCAGGGTGGGTCTGCGGGAGGAAGAGGAGGGATGCGGAGCCGGCTGGCGGTGGGCGACGAAGAGCTTTTCCTCCTCATTCCCTCCCATCCCACTGGCGTTTTGTGGCCGATTCGGGGGCGGGGGGGGGGCTAAAAATCTCCGCCATTTGGAGCCGGTCGCCGCGACGAAAGGAGTCTTGGCAAACGGGGAGGGGGGGAAATGATTAAATGACCCGGATAAATAAATAAGTAAATAAGAAATACTAAAAGGAGGGAAAAATGCAAAGCGGCTCAGATCCGCTGGGATGAGAAGCCGGGGGCGGGGGGGGGGGGGGACGGGTTGGGAGGAGAACTGGGCAGGATGGCGGGATGCGCTTGGCATCGGGCTTCGCCGGCGCGGGTTCAAGAAGGGTTTGATGGGCTCGTCCTGGCCGCCGGCGCGTGGCGGTTCGTCCCCGTCCAGGGACAAAGGATGGGGAAGGTTTTGGGGAAGCCCTGGCAGGCGCGGGGAGCCCCGGGGGGTGGGGGGTGCGGGGTGGGGGGGAGGATCCGGCACTTTTGGGGGCCCTGACATCTCCCCTCCTCTCTCCCTCAGACCCTTTTCCAGAGCCCCGACGAGGGCTGGCAGGTTTATACCTCGGCGCAAGCCCCCGACGGCAAATGCCTCTGCACGGCCGTCATCCCCGTCCAGGGCACTTGCTCCCGCGACCTGCGCAGCCACCAGCTCCGCCAGCTCATGGAGAAGGTGAGCCTCGACCGCCGGTAATCAACGGTACTGGCCCAGCCCCCTAACGAAGCGCTTAATTTGCCGGTGGGGAGGATGCACGGACGCGTGGCTTCGGTTGGTTGTCACCCCTCTGTGACGCGTGGTGGCCGCGTCCCCGGGGAGGACAGACGTGGCGCCTCGCCATCCCGGTGCGAAGAGCCGCCGTTTGCCGGGACGAGCGTCCCCGCCGTAAAAAAGGAGCCCTGGCGTCCTCCCGCGGGGTCGGCTGGAAGGGCGTCACCGCGGTGCCACCGGCACGTGGCGATGCCCTCGCCGCACCCCCCCGAGCCCGGCCACGGGGATAAAATCATCCCGCAGAGAAAAATCATCCCCGAGATAAACCCCAAGCGAGCTTTTATCCTGCACCCCCATCCACCAAACGATGTTTAACGGAGCCCGGGGTGGTTTCCAGGTGTGGAACGAGGGGGTTTCCCAAACTGGGGGTATGGGGGGGGGGTGTCCCTTCCCCGTGGCAGAAGCCGCGAGCCCCACGGCACGGGGCCGCGCGCCTGAGCCGAGCTCATTGAGTTTTCCACGGCCGCGCCGCGGAACCGATTAAACTTTTATTATAACGTGCTGCAAAAAAACGCCTCTCAAGCGGCTCCCTTCCGCGGCGGCGGCGTAAATACCAGCGGGGCCGGGGCTAATAAATAAATCACCGCTTGAGGAACGCAGCCACGTTCGCGTCATTTGAAAGCGTGGAAATGAAATACCGTTGCCGGCTGCGGGCGGATGAAATTAAGGAATGAAAAGCTCATGGACCCGGCTGGGAAACGTGCGCTCGGACGGTTTAAAAAAAATAAAAAAAAAAAAAAACAAAACAAAAACCCACACACAAAAAAAACCCCCAAATTTCAGCTGAAGCAGGACGAGTAAAATGCATTATTTTATACATTAAAGCTGGGGCGGGGGGGAGAGGTTTCTTGCATGCGTTTACATAAACGGCGGAGCGGGGAGCAGCTCGTCCTGCGGCTCCCTGGGGACGGGGATGTCGGGATGGGATCTCCCGGGGCCGTGTCCCCACCAGCACCCGGTGGCCTTGAGCTGGTCCCGGGGGCTGCTCTCCCTTCCCCGTCCCCTCTCTGCTTCCACGCCCCGAATTCTCCCGGCTCGAGCCTCTTCGTTAGCGGCAGAGGGCTGTGTTAATTAGAGCGAGGGTTTTATCTCGCCTCCCAGGTGCAGAACATCTCCCAGTCCATGGAGGTGTTGGACCTCCGGACCTACCGGGACCTCCAGTACGTGCGCAACACCGAGTCCCTGATGAAGGGCTTGGACTCCAGGCTGAAGGTGGCTGCTGAGAGCCAGAAGAGCCTCAACACCAAGAGCTTCCAGGTGAGCCCATGCGCCCCCGCCATGCCCCTTGCACCCCCCCATGCCTCTTGCACCCCGTAGGAGCCCTCCCTGAGCAGGCGGTGCTGCTACGACACGGGTGGGCAGCCTGTGAAGGGTCCTGCTTTCGGCGGTCCAGGTGGGCTGAGAACCCCTGGGGTGGTCTGGGTGGCCAACCATCTCTGTGGGGATCCGGGTGGCCAAGCAGCCCTGGGATGGTCCCGGAGCCGAGCATCCTTGGGGTGGTGGTCCCAGGGCCAAGCATCCCTGTGGGGATCCAGGTGGCCGAGCATCCCTGGGGTTGTCCCAGGGACGAACATCCCTGTGGTGATCCAGGTGGCCAAGCATCCCTGGGGCAGTCCAGGTGGCCAAGCATCCCTAGGGTTGTCCCAGGGCCGAGCATCCCTGGGATGCTCCCAGAGCTGAGCATCCCTGCAGTGGTCCGGTTGTCCCTGCGGTGATCCAGGTGGCCAAGCATCCCTGGGATTGCCCCAGGGCCGAGCATCCCTGTGGGGATCCGAGTGTCCAAGCATCCCTGAGGTGGTCCAAGTGGCCAAGAATCCCTGGGGTTGTCCCAGGGCTGAGCATCCCTGGGGTGGTCCAGGTGGCCAAGCATCCCTAGGGTTGTCCCAGGGCCGAGCATCCCCGGGATGCTCCCAGAGCTGAGCATCCCTGCAGTGGTCCAGTTGTCCCTGCAGTGATCCAGGTGGCCAAGCATCCCTGGGATTGTCCCAGGGCCGAGCTTCCCTGGGATGCTCCCAGAGCTGAGCATCCCTGCAGTGGTCCGGTTGTCCCTGCGGTGACCCAGGTGGCCAAGCATCCCTGGGATTGCCCCAGGGCCGAGCATCCCTGTGGGGATCCGAGTGGCCGAGCATCCCTGGGGTGGTCCAAGTGGCCAAACATCCCTAGGGTTGTCCCAGGGCTGAGCATCCCTGGGGATCGGGGTGGCTGAGCATCCCTGGGGTGGTCCCAGAGCCGAGCACCCTTGGGGTGGTCCCAGGGTCCAGCACCCTTGGGGTTGTCCGAGGGCCGAGCATCCCTGGGATGGTCCCAGAGCTGAGCATCCCTGCAGTGGTCCAGGTGTCCCTGTGGTGATCCAGGTGGCCAAGCATCCCTGGGGTTGTCCCAGGGCCGAGCATCCCTGGGATGGTCCCAGAGCTGAGCATCCCTGCAGTGGTCCAGGTGTCCCTCTGGTGGTCCAGGTGGCCAAGCATCCCTGGGGTGGTCTCAGGGCCGAGCATCCCTGTGGGGATCGGGGTGGCTGAGCATCCCTGTGCCACCTGAGTGAAGAGGATGGTGCGGTGCAGGAGCCGGCGAGGGTGCCCAGCCGCGGTGGGCACGCAGAGAGGGCAAACCAACGCAGGGCTCCATCCTGCCGAGCTGTGCCTGCAGTGCCGGGACAGCAGAGACGGCCAATTCCCAGCCCATCTGGCTGCAAATCGATGCCTTTAATTAAACAAAACGTGGCTCTTCCCCGGCAGAGCCACGATTTCCCCCTGACGGGTGGCAGCCGCCAGCGCCGTGGGCTGATCGATGCAGCGCTGCCCCTGCTGCAGCGGCTCCGCACCCCCAAGAAATCCCATTAACCACCACCACCACCCCCCCCCGACCTCCACCGGGGCACTGGTTTATTTTGGGAGCCTCAAGCCTTCATCCTGACAGCTAAAGAGTGTTTCTGTCTCGGGAGCGGCTGGTTCTTGGCACTGAAAGGGGCCGGAGGATGCTCGGGCGGCTGCTGGGCGCTGACAGTTGCAGAGACGAGACATTGATTAAACATCTGAGCTGCAGCAAATGTCTCGCCCGGTTTAATCACAGCAGGAGGTGCTGAGCCCCATGATTGGGGTGCAATCCCACTAAGATCTGGGAAAGCTGGCCGGTAACGCCGCCCCGAAATGAAAGGCGAGGAGAAAGGGAAGGTGCTGGCGAGCTGGGCTTGTTCCCGGGAATACCCGCTGAGGCGTGGGACGGCGAGCGGGGCTGGGGGCCGTGGAGCGGGACGGAGGTGCTGGCTGGGGATTTACAGCGTCCTTGAGCGAAGGAGACTCGGCAGAGCGGCTTGCGGCCGGGGCCAGCTCGCTGTCACACTGCTCTGTGCTTCCCCCCATCCCTTCCCTGCCCTGCCGGCACGGTGGTTGGCACGAGCCTGGCAGGATCGTGCATGGCTCCCGGTGCTGGGCATCTCTACGGGGGTCTTGGTGCCCCACCATCCCTGCAGAGGTCCCAGGGCCAGGAATCCCTGTGGGGCTCCCAGGGCCAGGCATCCCTGTGGGGATCCCAGGGTCAAGTATCCTGGTGGGATGCCGGTGCCCGAGCATCCCTGCAGTGGTCCCAGGGCCAGGAATCCCTGTGGGGATCCGAGGGTCAAGTATCCTGGTGGGATGCTGACGCCCGAGCATCCCTGCAGTGGTCCCAGGGCCGGGAATCCCTGTGGGGATCCGAGGGTCAAGCATCCTGGTGGGATGCCGACGCCCGAGCATCCCTGCAGTGGTCCCAGGGCCGGGAATCCCTGTGGGGATCCGAGGGTCAAGCATCCTGGTGGGATGCCGACACCCGAGCATCCCTGCAGTGGTCCCAGGGCTGGGAATCCCTGTGGGGCTCCCAGGGTCAAGCCGGGTGGGATACCGATGCCCGAGCATCCCTGCAGTGGTCCCAGAGCTGGGAATCCCTGTGGGGATCCAAGGGTCAAGCATCCTGGTAGGATGCCGATGCCCGAGCATCCCTGCGGGGCTCCCAGGGCCAGGAATCCCTGTGGGGCTCCTAGGATCAAGCCGGCTGGGATACCGATGCCCGAGCATCCCTGCGGGGCTCCCAGGGCTGTGAATCCCTGTGGGGCTCCTAGGATCAAGCCGTCTGGGATACCGATGCCTGAGCATCCCTGCGGGGCTCCCAGGACCAGGCATCCCTGTGGGGATCCCAGGGTCAAGTATCCTGGTGGGATGCCAGTGCCCGAGCATCCCTGCAGTGGTCCCAGGGCTGGGAATCCCTGTGGGGCTCCCAAGGTCAAGCTGGGGGGACGCCAGTGCCCGAGCATCCCTGCAGTGGTCCCAGGGCCGGGAATCCCTGTGGGGATCCGAGGGTCAAGCATCCTGGTGGGATGCCGATGCCCGAGCATCCCTGCAGTGGTCCCAGGGCTGGGAATCCCTGTGGGGCTCCTAGGATCAAGCCGGCTGGGATACCGATGCCTGAGCATCCCTGCGGGGCTCTCAGGACCAGGCATCCCTGTGGGGATCCCAGGGTCAAGTATCCTGGTGGGATGCCAGTGCCCGAGCATCCCTGCAGTGGTCCCAGGGCTGGGAATCCCTGTGGGGATCCGAGGGTCAAGCCAGGTGGGATGCTGGTGCCCGAGCATCCCTGCAGTGGTCCCAGGGCTGTGAATCCCTGTGGGGCTCCTAGGGTCAAGCCAGGTGGGATGCCGATGCCCGAGCATCCCTGCGGTTGTCCCAGGGCCAGGAATCCCTGTGGGGCTCCCAGGACCAGGCATCCCTGTGGTGGTCCCAGTGCCCAGACACCCCCACGGGGCTCCCAGGGTCGGGCATCCCTGTGGGTTTCCCAGGGCTGGGTATCCCTGCAGGGGTCCCAGGGTTGAGCATCCATGCGGGACTCCCCAGGCTGGGCATCCCTGGGGGGCTCCTGGTGCCAGAGCATCCCTGTGGGGCTCTCAGGGCCGAGCATCCCTGCGGTGGTCCCAGGACTGGGAATCCCTGCGGGGCTCCTAGGACCAGGCATCCCTGTGGGGGTCTTGGTGCCCCAGCGTCCCTGTGGTGGTCCTAGGGCTGAGCATCCCTGGGGGGCTCCCAGGGGCCGAGCATCCCTACGGTGGTCCCAGGGCTGAGCATCCCTGTGGGGCTCCCAGGACCATGCATCCCTGTGGGGGTCCTGGTGCCTGAGCATCCCTGGGGGGGTCCTAGGGCTGGGCATCCCTGCGGTGCTCCCAATGCCCTGGCATCCCTGCGGGGCTCCCGGGGCCAAACAGCCCTGCAGGGATCCCAGGGCTGGGCATCCCTGCGGGCTCCCCAGATCAGGTGTCTCTGCAGGGCTCCTGGTACCTGAGCATCCCTGCGGGGATCCCAGGGATAAGCATCCCTGTGGGTGTCCTGGGGTCGAGCATCCCTGCGGGGATCCCAGGGATGAGCATCCCCCTGGCACGCAGGGTGCTGGGTGCACAGGCACCCATTGCCCGGAGCCATCACCCATCCCTGGCACGCTCTCCCCACCCCGGTCCCGTGTCGGCTGTCAGGGACCCGCTCAGCCTTTGCCTGCCTGCTCCCAGGCCAGGGTCAAACCACCTCTGAACCTTCTCCTCGTGCCTAAAATAAGTGGAGATTTTTAAATCCTGGACCTACCCGTTGCTCTCATTCCCTCGGCACCGTCCGTGCTCAGCCCCCCCGCACTGCTCCCGGCTTTCTGGGGAAGGGGGGGGTCCCATAGCGGGGTCGGATCCCGCCCGGTTCCCGCTCTGCGGAGCGAGGCGATAGCATCGGCGGCGGGTGATTCATTACCGACCGCTCTCCCAAGCGCTTGGAAAATGCGACGCCTTGTAATTGTTATTAATTACCAACCCAGGGAATAGGGCTCGTCTCTGGGGCGTTAACGAGGCTGCGCTCCGCCATCGCTGCTGGAGGCCTCCTCCATCCCAGGGGGATGGACAGACCCGGGGACGAGCACCACCAGGCTCCAGGCAGGGGTTTCATTTAAGAGAGGGGGGTGGGTGGGTTTTCCCACCCCCCTACCCCTTGCCACCCCTTAAACAGGAGCTCAAGGACAAGATGACGGAGCTGCTGCCGCTGCTGCCCGTCCTGGATCAGTACAAGTCGGACACGCGGCTGATCGTGCACCTGAAGGAGGAGGTGAGGAACCTCTCCGGGAGCTTGCTGGCCATCCAGGAGGAGATGGGCGCCTACGACTACGAGGAGCTGCAGCAGCGGGTGCTGATGCTGGAGGCACGGCTGCACGCCTGCATGCAAAAACTGGGTACGGTGTCCCCCTCCCACCCCCCCCCCCCAATATTCCTATAATATTCCCACCTCCTGTTTTGCTGCGCTGCCAATATCTTCTCAATAATCATAATAATACCGGCAGCCCAGTATCTTCCAGTATGGGGTGTTTACCGGGACCGGCGCAGGAGCCGCCTTTTCTCGCTCTCGGGAATTGCCGTCGGAGCCCTGCGGTGCCTTTTCCTTAAGCATCCCCCATCCCGCTGCCCCATCCCCCGAGATTCCTGGGGGGGGGTCCCTGGGGTGAAGCTCTGCTTCCTCCCCGCGATGCCCGCGGGACCGGAGGGTGCTGGGCAGCGTCATGGTCCAGGATGCCCATCCCTAACTCCGGAATCTTTCTTCCCCGCCTCTCCCTCCCAGGTTGCGGGAAGCTGACGGGCGTCAGCAACCCCATCACCATCCGAGCGTCGGGCTCCCGCTTCGGCTCGTGGATGACCGACACGATGACGCCCAGTGCCGACACCCGGGTGAGTGGCACGGGCACCCACGGGTCGCGTCCGTCTGTCCTGGGAGTCCATCTTGATGGGGTTGGGGCTGGGGGGGGGGGCCCATTTTGGCCGGGCATCCCTAACCTCAGCCCACCGCAGGTGTGGTACATGGACGGTTACTACAAGGGCCGGCGCGTCTTGGAGTTTCGGACCTTGAACGACTTTGTGACGGGGCAGAACTTCGTGCAGCACCTCCTGCCGCATCCCTGGGCCGGCACGGGCCACGTCGTCTTCAACGGGTCCCTCTACTACAACAAATACCAGAGTAACATCGCGGTGAAATACCATTTTCGCTCCCGCAGCGTCTTGGTGCAGCGCAGCCTGGCCGGCGCCGGCTACAACAACACCTTCCCCTATTCTTGGGGGGGTTTCTCCGACATCGACTTCATGGTGGACGAGAACGGGCTGTGGGCCGTCTACACCACCAACCAAAACGCCGGCAACATCGTGGTGAGCCGGGTGGACCCCCAGACGCTGGAGGTCCTGCGGAGCTGGGACACGGGATACCCCAAACGCAGCGCCGGGGAGTCCTTCATGATCTGCGGCACCCTCTACGTCACCAACTCCCACCTTGCCGGCGCCAAGATCTATTTTGCCTACTACACAAACACTTCCAGCTACGAATACACGGATATTCCCTTCCACAACCAGTATTCCCACATATCCATGCTGGACTACAACCCGCGGGAGAGGGTGCTCTACACCTGGAACAACGGCCACCAGGTCATCTACAACGTCACGCTCTTCCACGTCATAAAGACGTCGGGCGAGCTGTGACGGTGTCGTCCCCCCCCCCAGCGCCGGACTCCTCTGCTCTCCCTCCCCAGCTTTTTATTTTTCTACACTTCAGCCTCGGCTACTCTCTCTAGGGGACGGAGCGGAGCCTTCCTCCTCCTCCTCCTCGATTTTTTTCTTTTTTTTTTTTTTTTTTAATATCTCTTTGGTTTCTTCCCGCGGTTCGTGGCGCATGGATCTCTTCTGCCTTCATTTGAGCTGACCTCGGTTGGTTTTTTTGGTTGGGTTTCGGTTGTTTTGGTTTTTTTGTTGTTGTTGTTGTTGGGTTTGGTTTTGCTTTTTCAATTTACGTCTTTATTTTGACGGCAAATAAAAAGAGTCTCTTTGACGTTTGATGGGGCTTGCACTGATATTTCTTCCCCCCACCCCCCAGTTTTTAAAAAATTAGTATTTGTCACTCGATGGCTTGGTTTCCCCCCCTTTTCCTGCATCCACAGCCTCCAGATGTGCGGCGGCAGCCAGCGATGTTGTTTATGGGCATGTTTAATGCATGCGGGTGCGGCGCTGGGGAAATTACAGCAGAGCTGGGCGAGGCGAGGAGGAGGAAGGGAAGGGAAATGATGGTGCAGCTGCGGTGAGTTGGCGGGGGTGGGGGGGAAGCGGATCCTGCGAGGGGGGAGCTGATCCTGCTCCCGACCAGGCCAGGGCAGCAGGATCCTGGTCCTGGGGGAGAGCGAGGACCTGCTGCCCAGGGGTGAGGAGGGATGGAGGGGATGTGGAGGGGATGAGGAAGGGATGTGGAAGCGATGGAGGGGCTGTGGAAGGGATGGAGGGAATGTGGAGGGGATGAGGAAGGGATGTGGAAGCGATGGAGGGGCTGTGGAAGGGATGTGGAGGGGATGTGGAGGGGATGGAGGGGCTGTGGAAGGGATGGAGAGGATGTGGAGGGGATGAGGAAGGGATGTGGAGGGGATGTGGAGGGGATGGAGGGGCTGTGGAAGGGATGGAGGGGATGTGGAGGGGATGAGGAAGGGATGTGGAAGGGATGGAGGGGTCGTGGAAGGGATGTGGAGGGGATGGAGGGGCTGTGGAAGCGATGGAGGGGCTGTGGAAGGGATGTGGAGGGGATGTGGAGGGGATGTGGAGGGGATGTGGAGGGGATGGAGGGGCTGTGGAGGGGAAGTGGAAGGGATGGCGGGGATGTAGAAGGGATGGAAGGGATGTGGAGGGGATGGAGGAGGTATGGAGGGGATGTAGAAGGGATGGAGGGGACGAGGAAGGGACGTGGAAGGGATGGAGGGGGTGGAGGGGAAGTGGAAGGGATGGAAGGGATGAGGAAGGGATGGAGGGGATGTGGAGGGGATGAGGAAGGGATGTGGAAGGGATGGAGGGGGTGGAGGGGAAGTGGAGGGGATGGAGAGGGTGTGGAAGGGGTGGAGGGGATGTGGAGGGGATGGAGGAGGTATGGAGGGGATGTGGCAGGGCTGGAGGGGACGTGGAAGGGATGGAGGGGATGAGGAAGGGATGTGGAAAGGGTGGAGGGGAAGTGGAGGGGATGGAGAGGGTGTGGAAGGGGTGGAGGGGATGTGGAGGGGATGGAGGGGATGAGGAAGGGATGTGGAAAGGGTGGAGGGGGTGGAGGGGAAGTGGAGGGATGGAGGAGGAGTGGAGGGGATGTGGAGGGGAAGTGGATGGGATGGAGAGGGTGTAGAAGGGGTGGAGGGGAAGTGGATGGGACGGAGAGGGTGTGGAAGGGGTGGAGGGGATGTGGAGGGGATGGAGAGGATGTGGAAGGGATGTGGAAGGGACATGGAAGGGATGTGGAGGGGATGTGGAAGGGATGGAGGGGATGTGGAGGGGACAGAGGAGGTGTGGAGGGATGGAGGAGGGATGGAGGAGATGGAGGGGCTGTGGAAGGGATGGAGGGGGTGGAGGGGAAGTGGAGGGGATGGGGAGGGTGTGGAGGGGATGGAGGAGGTATGGAGGGGATGTAGAAGGGATGGAGGGGATATGGAGGGGATGTGGAGGGGATGTGGAAGGGATGGAGGGGCTGTGGAGGGGCTGTGGAAGGGATGTGGAAGGGATGTGGAGGGGACGGAGGAGGTGTGGAGGGGACGGAGGGGATGTAGAGGGGATGGTGGGCGTGTGGAGGGGATGTGGAGGGGACAGAGGAGAAGTGGAGGGGATGTGGAGGGGCTGTGGAGGGGATGAGGAAGGGATGTGGAAGGGATGGAGGGGGTGGAGGGGAAGTGGAAGGGATGGAGGGGAAGTGGAAGGGATGGAGGGGATGTAGAAGGGATGGAGGGGATGTGGAGGGGATGAGGAAGGGAAGTGGAAGGGATGGAGGGGGTGGAGGGGATGGGGAGGGTGTGGAAGGGATGGAGGGGATGTGGAGGGGATGGAGGGGATATGGAGGGGATGAGGAAGGGATGGAGGGGATGTGGAGGGGATATGGAGGGGATGTGGAAGGGATATGGAAGGGATGGAGGGGATGTGGAGGGGACGGAGGAGGTGTGGAGGGGATGGAGGAGGTATGGAGGAGATGGAGGCGATGTAGAGGGGATGGTGGGCGTGTGGAGGGGATGTGGAGGGGATAGAGGAGAAGTGGAAGGGATGTAGGGGATGTGGAGGAGATGGAGGGGATGTGGAGGGGACAGAGGAGGGGATGGAGAGGATATGGTGGGGCTGGAAGGGATGGAGGAGACGTGGAGGGGATGGAAGGGATGTAGACGGGATGGAGGAGGTGTGGAGGGAATAGAGAAGCTGTGGAGGGGCTGGAAGGGATGGGGGAGCTATGGAAGTGCTGGAGGAGGAGAAGGAAGCGATTGAGGAGTTGTGGAGGGGATGGAGAGGATATGGTGGGGCTGGAAGGGATGGAGGAGCTGTGGAAGCGCTGGAGGAGGAGACGGAAGGGATCGAGGAGATACGGAGGCAATGGAGGAGGTGTGGAGGAGGGGGAGGAGAGGGGGTGGGAGGGGACGAAGGGCTGGAGGGACACAGGGCTGGGGGAGGCAGAGGGACCGGTGCTGCCTGGGGCTCGGCAGACGGCCTCGCCACTCTGGCAGACCTCCCGTGGGCATGATCAGGTGTACCGAAGCTTAACACGTAAAATCGAGTTGCGGAGCTGTGCTTCCCAGGGCTAGGGACCAGCCTGGGCCCTGCGAGGCGCTTTGCAAACCGGGGGATGGACCGACAGACGGGGACCCTGCAAACAGAGACCCTCTCCCACCCCCAAAGCCGGGCAGAGAGCTGTGTGGGGATGCTGGCAGGATGGGGACAAGGATGGGGACAGGGACGGGGTGCGTTAAAGCCCCCAGAAGTCACATCAGCCCTGCTCGTTCCCCATCGCAGCCCCGGGACCTTCTCAGGCTTTGGGCAGGGGAAACTGGGGGAGGTGGGGGGAATGGTCCAGCCCTGGACCCCCATCCCTGCCCTGGGGATGGCATCACGGTGCCGGCGCCTGGGTCGAGAGTGTAAAATCGAAGCTGGAAGCACCTCGTCACGTTTATTCTCCTCTCGAGAGGGGAGTGGGGAACAAGAGGATAATCCCCGCTAATCCCATCCGCTGCTTGTGTGCAAGGGGAGCGCGTTCGGAGGCTGTGGTGAGGCTGGATCTCACCTTTCCCCCTGCCCCCCCACTCCCTGCACACACCGTGGTGGCATGTTTTTGGGGTCCTGGGCGGCTCAGCTCACCCTTGACCATGCCGATGGGGTCACTGGGGGGGACATCAATAGGTCGTGGGGGAAGAGCAGCCCCCCCTGTGTACCCCCTTCTGCAGAGCATCATCCAGGCACCCAGGGGAGCACCTTGGCCCCGGCACGATCTGGGTGACGGGGGAGCATCGGGGTTTGGGTGCTGGGCTCCCGCCCTGTCCGCTGAAGCACATCCTTGGTTTTCCAGCTTCGTTCCCGCATCCCAGCAGGGCTTGGGACCACGGGAAGGTGAATAACCCCACCGCGGCTGCGAGCCCCGACCCAAGCGGCTCTGCCCCAGCCCCTGCAAGTTGGGATGTGAATGAAGGGCGACTCGGCCAAGCCCCCGCCGGCCACTTTTCACACCGTGGCTTGAGGCTCGCTCATGCAGGGAGGTTTAATTTGCTGTCGGAAGCACGTGAGGGCCGGCGGCCAAGAGCAGGCACAGCTCCGGCGCCCGCCTTGGCACGGCGAGGACGGTTATTGAGCAAAGCTGGGTGAGGAGGAGGAGGAGGAGGAGGAGGATGGAAGGCTTTGCACCGTGCAAGGGGTGTGCAATGTGCAGCCGTGCGCTTGCTGGCTCCGGGCAGCGGCTGGCAAACCCCCCGCAGGCATTATTTAGCAATTAGTGCCTGAGCAAGGCTCCCCATCTCGGCAGAGGCTGTATCCAAGCGACCTGTGGACCGAGATATTAATCCGTGCTCGGCCCGCAGCACGGCTGCTGCTCGCCTGCGAAGAGCTCTCGTTTCTCACGTCGGGGCTTCCAGCAAAGCAAGGGGTGGGTTTTCTCCTCCCCGGACAGTAGGTGACCACGGTAGGACACAGGCTGGGGGGGGGGGTTGGGTGCTGCGGTGCAGGGAGCAGCAAGGGGTCGGGAGTGGGAGCGTAACGCCTGCCTCCTCAACCCCATCCCATCCTCATCCCCTTCCATCCGATCCCATCCCATCCCCATCCCATCCTATCCTCATCCCCATCCCATCCCCATCCCTGCCATCCAATCTCATCCCATCCCCATCGCCATCGCCAACACATACTCATCCAATCCCGTCCCACCCCCATCCCATCTCTATCCCCATCCCTATCCCCGTCCCATCCCCATCCCACCTCCATCCCCATCCTATGCTCATCCCCATCCTATGCTCATCCCCATCCTATCCTCATCCCCATCCCATCCCCATCCCTCCCATCCAATCTCATCCCATCCCATCCCCATCCCATCACATCCCATCCTCGTCCCATCCCATCCCATCCCCATCCCATCCCATCCCCATCTCATCCTACCCCATCCTGTCCCATCTCATCCCACCCCATCCCATCTCACACCGTCCCATCTCATCCCACCCCATCCCATCTCACACCATCCCATCCCCGTCCTGTCCCATCCCCGTCCCATCCCTGTCCCATTCCCATCTCATCCTACCCCATCCCATCTCACACCACCCTCATCCCATCCCATCCCATCCCATCCCAGTGTCCCACCAGTGCGGCAAGCCCTGGGCACGGAGCTGGGCCGGGGGCAGAGGAACGGGCACCACAGAGGGTCTCTGGACCTCTGTGTCCTCAGCAGCTCCGTGCAGGAGGACGCGGTGCCGCCACGATGACTCATTCCCGGTGCCGGAGACGCCACATCCCTCCCCACAGAGGCAGCCCCACGGCCGACACGGAGCCGCAGGGGGAGCCATCTGCAGCCAACCCCCCCGCCTCCCCGAGCCCTGCCCCACAGCATGTCTCCAAGACTCATCCCACCTCTCCCCCCCCCACCTTGGTGCTGGCGATTGTCCCCCGCCATGGAACCCAGGCCGCGTTGGGCTCCCCAGATGCCACCGCGGCGCTCGGGCTCGCTAACGAGGATCGATGGGGCTGGGATAAAGCTTTGGGAAAAGGCTCGTTCGTGGGGGGGGAAAAAACACCGGGATAAGGACGATGCCACCGAAGGCCACCGCAGGGACCTCGGTCACCTGCCCCTAAGGACACCTGGGGTGGGGGGTGGGGGTGTCCTTAGAGGGGGACAGGGACGGGACAGGAGCCGCCTGGCCAGCGACGCGGCGAGTGCTGCAGTGCGGTGGCTGTTTGAGGCACGTTCGGTCGGTGCCTACAGCTGGGGAAGGAAAAAAAAAACAACAAACCAAACCAAAAAAAAAAAAACCCCAAACCCCCATCAACCGCCGTGCTTTTCCTTCGCGCCGCTATTTATGAGGCTACAAAAGAAAGCCGGGGGGGGGGAGGGGGGGGAATTGAAAGGGGGGGGAACCATAACCCAGGGCACTTAATAACCTTACACATGTAGGAACCCTTCTGGAAAAGAGCCCGTCTCCCTGCCCGGAATCACTCATCCTGCGGGCTGGGTTTTTCCAGCTGATTGTAATTCTCCGGGAGGCTCAGCCTTTAACGGGAGGCGAATTGGTTATTCTGCGCCGATCCCGGCTGGGGATGGAGCTGGTGGCGGCGGTGGCGGGGGGGGGGGAGATGAAACAAAACCCGCGGCGCTCGAGCTGGGGGCGACGGTGGCTGCGGCTCCTTTTGGGCCAAGATATTTCCAAAATATTTCGGAGGCGCCCAACACCCGGAGCGCCCCGAGAGAAACCGCAATCCCAAGAAACACGCACCCCACATCCCCCCACCCCCAAAAAAGAAAAAGGTGGGGGTATGAAGGACCTTGTGTTGGGTGACCGACGGCGTGGGCTCGGGGGGGGGACACCCTGCTGGGACACCCACCCCAACCCGGGTGACTCTTCGCCGTCTCGCCGAGCACCGGCCCTCTCGTTAATAACCGGCTTCGTCACGAAGCGTCAGCAAATCCGCCCCCACCCGCGCCGGGGATACGGCACTAATCATGTTTACTGCGGCGCCGGCTCCGCGCCGTTCGCAGGCGCTGAGCCCCGTCGAGGCCCCCCCGACTGAAAAAAGCAACGGGAGGCTCAATAATTGAGGCTTATTTATGGAAGGGAAGCGATTGGCGGCGGGAGCCCGGAGATGGCGGCGGGAAAAATAGGCCGGGGTAAAGGAAAAAGCTGGGCTTCCATCCCTCCTTCCCCCACCCCCCCCTTGCCCATGGGGTGCTCTGCCCTGGTCCCCACCCCACATTGGGGCTCGGGGACATCCCCCCCCCCCCCCCCCCCCCCCCATGTCCCCCGCCCCCGACGGACCCTCGATGGAGAGAATTGAAGGGTCGGGGTCAAACTGCTGCGGTTGGAGGAACCCCCGTGTTACACACATATTACCTATAATACATAGAAATCTTACCTGTGTTATATATCTTAGCTATTAGGTATACGAATCTTATCTATAATATATACTTACTAGCTCTAAATATAGAAATCTTACCTATAATATATACATATCAGCTATTATAGGTATAAAACTTAACGATAATATACATATATTAGCTATAATGCATAGAAATCTTATCTCTAATACATATATTAGCTGTAATATATAGAAATCTCACCCGAAATATACGTATATTTGCTAGAATGCGTAGAAATATTATCTCTAATATATACATACCAGCTCTAATATATAGAAATCTTATCCACAATAAACATATATTAGCTAGAACGCATAGAAATCTTAGCTCTAATATATATATTAGCTCTAATATATAGAAATCTTACCCGTAATATACATGTATTAGCTAGAACGCATAGAAATCTTATCTCTAATATATGTATTAGTTCTAATATATAGAAATCTTACCCGTAATATACATGTATTAGCTAGAACGCATAGAAATCTTCTCTCTATTAGCTATAATATATAGAAATCTTACCTGTAATATACATACATTCACTAGAACGCGTCGAAATCTTATCCGTAATATACATATATTAGCTAGAACGCATAGAAATCTTAGCTCTAATATATATATTAGCTCTAATATATAGAAATCTTACCCGTAATATACATATATTTGCTAGAACGCATAGAAATCTTATCTCTATTAGCTCTAATATATAGAAATCTTACCGGTAATATACATATATTAGCTAGAACGCATAGAAATCTTATCTCTAATATATATATTAGCTCTAATATGTAGAAATCTTACCCGTAATATACATATATTCGCTAGAACGCATAGAAATCTTACCCGTAATATACATATATTAGCTAGAACGCATAGAAATCTTATCTCCAATATATATATTAGCTCTAATATATAGGAATCTTACCTGTAATATACATACATTCGCTAGAACGTGTCGAAATGTTATCTGTAATATACATATATTAGCTAGAACGCATAGAAATCTTATCTCCAATATATATATTAGCTCTAATATATAGAAATCTTACCCGTAATATACATATATTAGCTAGAAGGCATAGAAATCTTATCTCTAATATATAGATTAGCTCTAATATATAGGAATCTTACCTGTAATATACATACATTCGCTAGAACGTGTCGAAATGTTATCTGTAATATACATATATTAGCTAGAACGCATAGAAATCTTATCTCCAATATATATATTAGCTCTAATATATAGAAATCTTACCCGTAATATACATATATTAGCTAGAAGGCATAGAAATCTTATCTCTAATATATAGATTAGCTCTAATATATAGGAATCTTACCTGTAATATACATACATTCGCTAGAACGTGTCAAAATGTTATCTGTAATATACATATATTAGCTAGAACGCATAGAAATCTTATCTCCAATATATATATTAGCTCTAATATATAGAAATCTTATCCGTAATATACATATATTAGCTAGAAGGCATAGAAATCTTATCTCTAATATATAGATTAGCTCTAATATATAGGAATCTTACCTGTAATATACATACATTCGCTAGAACGTGTCAAAATGTTATCTGTAATATACATATATTAGCTAGAACGCATAGAAATCTTATCTCCAATATATATATTAGCTCTAATATATAGAAATCTTACCCGTAATATACATATATTAGCTAGAACGCATAGAAATCCTCTCTAATATATAGATTAGCTCTAATATATAGGAATCTCACCCGTAATATACAGGTATTAGCTAGAACGCAACCTACACGCATAACGACGCGGAGGTAACGGGGGTCTCCGAGAGATAACGGGGGGCCCCCAAAAGCCTGGTAGAGGGGGGAAGAGACCCCCCCCCAAAACCTCTTGCCCCCCCCGCCCCGGGGCATCCCGGCCGTGGGCTGGGGCTGAGATTCCCACTTTAATATTTAACGGGAAACGGGAGCTAAATCGAAGGGGATTTTTGGATTTTTTTTTCTTTTTTTTTTTAAATTCATTAAAAAAAAAATAAAAAATTTATTTTATTTTATTCCAGCGCATTCGCGAAAGGAGCTATGAATAAAACTTAACTCGTGCCGAAGAGGATTTATTTATGAGTTTGAGCTGAAATTTGCTTGGCGAGGGCCCGGAGCGGGGGCAGGAATACAGATGAGATCCCGCTTCCCGCTGGCCGAGCCGCCGGCTGGGGAAAGCCGGAGGTATCAATCTTACCTCCCGTATCCCAGCTCTACGCCTATTTTTTATTATCTTTTTTTTTTAAAAATAAAATAAAATAAAATAAAATAATTTTTCTCTCGTTTGGATTATTCCAGCCCTATTTGCTCTCCGAGGAAATTAACGTCCGGCGGCTCCTCGGATGCTCACGAGGCTCCGATTGGGGAAACGCGACCCCCGTTTTCAGCGGAGGGGACGACGCCACGGGCGAAACGTGGACGTAAAAAAAACTTCCCCCCCCCGCCCCCGGCCATCTCCATCTCCAAATCGGGAAAACCAATTTCCCTTCATCTTTAATTAATTAGCTCACGCTAATGAAAGCATCGCATTTCCATGACGACCCGGGATTCCGGAGCCCAGCCCAGTACTGCAGCGATGGTTGGAAATTAAACCGATAAATAATAGATGCTCCCCGTTAATGAACTAATTTAAAATGGAGATTTTAATTTTTGGGGTTTGGGGGTGGGTTTTTTTTTTGTGGGTTTTTTTTTTTTTTTTCCCTTTAAATTCCCAGCGTTTTTTTCCCACTCGCCGCAAAGCCGTTAGCACTTGCCTGGGTGCGGAATTAGGTCCGTCAACGGCAATCGATGCCTTTTTATTAGCAAATAAATAAAGAGGCGCTTTGATATTTGGCAGTCGATTGGGAAGAAATCACCTCGGAGGAAAATATCCCCCTACTCCTTCCCCCCCCCCCCACACTCCCCCAACGGCTCCGTGAAAATCCGCTTCGAATCCCACGTAAACTTTCCCCGGATTATATTTATTTAAGGGGATAAATTCATAACGGCTTTAACTCGCTACACAGGTGGATTATATATTGCTAACGTAATTTGCCGAACCAGTGATGAGCGCGGCTGAGCCATTTAGGATTTTATTTTATTTTATATTATTTTATTTTATTTTATTTTATTTTATTTTTTTTATTTTTTTTTTTTTCTATGGCGAAGTAATCCAGGCTAAGACATGGCACAGCGGCAAAATATATTAAATACGTACATGAAAGGTCCAAAAAAAAGAGAGAGAGAGAAGGTGAAGAGCGACCCGTGCGTTGTCACACCCTGGGGCAGGGACCGAGATGCTCGGTGCCAAGGTGGGCACCGGGATTTTGCCTCGGATAAGACCGGGATGCTCCCGGGGGATGCTCAGCGGAGGTGGTTTTCCACCCGGAGGCGACGTCTCCTCCTGAACCGTCATCTTCCTCCGGCGGCGGCCGCAGCCCAAAAGGCCCCGTTATGCCAAAGAGCTTATTTAAACGAGGCTAATTTAAGTCTCCGGCGGGTCTAAATGAGCCGGGGCTGCTTTCGCCTCCTGCCTCCTCCTTTTTCGGAGGTGGGAGCCCATGGAAGACGCGTGAGCGGCTCCGGATGAAAAATGAAGGCGGGGGGGGAAAATTATATATATATATATATATATATATATATATGAAAAGACAAATGGGGTCTAATTGGCGTAATGGGGTCTAATTTGTTTTCCGAAGCCGCCTCTCTCCTGACCCAGGGAATTGGCATCGGGTGAAAAATTCCGGCAGCGTGCGAATGAGCCGGTTGCTCGGCAGCTTTATGGCTCCCACCTGACGCCAGCCCCTCGTTAAATCAACGCGGAGATAGAGCGAGAATTAAACTGTCAGGATAAAGCAATGCCGAGCTTGCGCCGGGCGTCCACAGCCCCGATCCAGCTCCGGCTGGGATTGACGTGGCCGCCCACCCTCCCAGTCCCAGGGCTGGGATGGGACTGGGGGGCAACGATCCCCATCCCCCACATTCCCTTCTCCATCAGCCGAGCGGAGACTTATTGCGACAGCCGCCTGCGACCATCAATTATTATCTAATCCACGGCGTAGTTTTACGGTCGGAATCGTTCCGCGTGGGACCACGGGCCTTCGGATGAACCAGGGGATAGAAAAGGCTTTAAAAAAGGCAATAAAAAGCCGGATCGTGGAGAAAATAAAAGTAGGCTGCCGGGACGCTGGGCCGGCAACGGTTCCACTGTGCTCACGCTGAGACCTGTCCCAGGGAAGATGAATCTGGTTCATGAAACACCGGTCTGGTGGGAGAATGAAGGACTTCAAGGCCAGGTTGGACTGGGCTTGGAGCAACCTGGCCTAGTGGGAGGTGGTGGCCATGGCAGGGCGTGGGACTGGATGGTCTTTAAGGTCCCTTCCAACCCAAACTGTTCTATGATTCTATGAGTTTCAATCACTGGTTCTGATGGGACCAGGCTTTCAGCATCACCTCCCTCTGGTGCCAGCACCCTCTGGTGCCAACGGCACCCACAGGCGGGAGGTTGGACATGGCCAGCTGCTCCCCAAAACATCTGGGAGAAGCAAACTCCCAGTTCCTCTCCATCCATCCACCCACCCACCTATCCACCACCCATCCATCCTTCCATCCATCCATCCATCCATCCTTCCATCCATCCACCATCCATCCACCTGTCCACCATCCATCCATCCTTCCATCCACCCACCCACCCATCCACCACCCATCCATCCATCCTTCCATCCATCCACCCACCCACAGGGCCACCATCCACCCATCCATCCACCATCCATCCACCTGTCCACCATCCATCCATCCTTCCATCCAACCACCCACCCATCCATCCATCCAACACCCATCCATCCATCCTTCCATCCAGCTGTCCATCCACCCACCCATCCACCATCCATCTATCCATCCATCCTTCCATCCAACCATCCATCCATCCACCTATCCATCCAACACCCATCCACCATCCTTCCATCCATCCACCACACATCCATCCTTCCATCCAACCACCCACCATCCATCCATCCATCCATCCATCCACCTGTCCACCATCCACCCACCATCCATCCATCCAACCACCCATCCACCCGTCCACCACCTACCCATCCATCCTTCCATCCAAACACCCGTCCACCAATCCACCCATCATCCACCTGTCCATCCACCTGTCCACCATCCACACATCCATCCTTCCATCCTTCCATCCACCATCCATTTATTCACCCATCTACCCACCCACCATCCTTCCACCCATCCATCCATCAATCAATCAATCAACCAATCAATCAATCATCCACCCACCCCAGCAGAGCCCAGCACCCTGCTGAGCACCCCAGCTCCTCCCATCCCCAGCCCAGGTGGGGCATCATGAGCCTTTATTAGGAGCTCTGCCAGCAGCAGCCCCCCAGTGTGGGGCTCGGATCCTGCCTGCACCTCCAGCTGCCTGCTTCTCCTTCCAGAAGATGCAGCCAGGCGACACCAGCTCTCGCCCGTTCAAGCAGAGGAAAAGCCTCGGTATGTTACTGGGGAGACGAGGGGAGCAGCAGAGCGGGGACGTGGCGATGGGAAGCGCTTATTGCTCCTTTTTTCCTCTTTCACAGCCACCAGGATGCACGAAGTGACAGAGATCCGGATAAAATATCCCAACAAGATCCCGGTAAGGGCTGGAGGCAACTGAAAGTCAAGCTGTGGGAGTCTTTGCCGAGGACTTTGTGGCTTGACTCTGAAGACCAGAGCTCTGCTTCTCTGGGCACCCCTCCAAGAGTGGTCCCAAAGGCGCCCCCCCAGTTCCTGTTTTGCCTTCCAGCACCTTCTCCCCGCTGCAGGTGGTTGTGGAGCGCTACCAGAAGGAGAAGACCTTGCCCCCCTTGAACAGGACCAAGTTTCTGGTGTCCCAGGACCTGCCCCTGTCCCAGTTTGCTGTCACCCTGCGGTAAGTGGTTAATGACACTGCGGGGGGGGGGGGGGGTGTCCCACAGCCCTGGACCAGTGCAAAAACCCAGTCTAGATTCAGCTGGGCTGGTGAAAGAGCTTGGCTTGGAAGCCACTTTGGCTTCTCCACTGGGCAAGTGTTTAGTGGGCAGGTGTTTAGACTTGGCCTAATGCAATTAGCATCTGCAATTAGCAAAGAACGTGGTGGTGGTGGGGGGGGGATGCCTTAGAGTTGCATTCCTCCACTCTTGCTGGGATGGAGGGTGGAGGTGTGACACTTGGGTGACAACTAGCTCTCTTCCCTGGGGACCTGCAGCTCAGGTGAATCGTTAATTGGGGCTAGGTGATTAGCAGCCCTGCTAACAAGCAGCCGACTCGAAACCCTCGTGCCCTGGGCTCTGCTTGAGATCCTCCCCAAGGCCCAACACCTCCTTCAGGATGGACGGAGGTGAGAGCTTGCGGCTGGGGGTTGGCCCTTAGGGATGATTTTGGGGAGCAGTTGGCCGTGCCCCAGCACCCACCTTCGTGCCGGTGGGGTGGCTGGCACCGGAGGGAGGTGGCGCTCAAGCAGCGCTCCCCAGGGCTCGGTATCGGGGCTGGTTCTCCTCGATATCTTCATCGACCACCTGGATGAGGAGATCTTTGCTTGTGCGTGCAGGTTTTTGCTTTACCCGTTCAAACTATATCTCAAAAGTCCAATCTTCAAGGCCAGGTTGGCCGGGATTTTGAGCAACCTGGTCTAGCGGGAGGTGGCCCTGGCCATGGCAGGGGGTTGGAACCAGATCATCTTTTGAAAGGTTCCTTCCAACCCAAGGTGTTCTATGAAGCCCAATCCCTTTGGGAGGGACCACAAGCACCGTGTCCCCATGGATGGGCCCTCCTAGGGGAGCCTCCACGCTGCCTGGTGCTGGGCAATACTCGCCCCTGTGCTGTCTTCACCTTCTCGGCAGGACACGGCTCTGCCTGGCCTCCTCCCAGACCTTCTACCTGCTGGTGAACAACAAAGGGTTGCCCAACATGGCCGTCACCATGCAGGAGCTGTACCGTGACAACAAGGATGAGGACGGCTTTCTCTACCTGACCTACGCCTCCCAGGAGATGTTCGGCAGCTCTTCCTCCTGCGGCTTCTTGACCACGCAACCCCCTGCTGCCACCACCACCGTGTCCTCGGGGCTGCTCGTCTCAGGACTCCAATGCTGGTGAGATCGGGGATGTAGCTCCCCAAACTTGGCTTTAAAAAAAAAAAAATAAAAAAAAATATCTGTGGGGAGCCCCAAATTGCGGCTGGACCGAACCTCGCCTTCTCTCTGGCGGCGGTTTGTCGGGCTCAGCTTCGTAACGGTCTTAAAGACTCCGCTCAACGCCCCCTTGGTCCTTTTGGCTTTAGGCGGGACGCGTTCTCCCGACGCAGCAGGAGATGGTGCTGGTTGACTCTGATCCACGGGAAGGTCGTTCTTCTAAAGGGTTTTCCAGCCTGTCATCCCTGCCCGGAAAACTAGGAGCGGGGTTTGGGGGAGTTTTGTGGGTTTTGCTGATTTTTGGTGGTTTTTTTTTTTTTTTTTTCCTTAAGCCACGTGTCCCTTCTACCGCTGCCGGAGGCTCCGCGCTCTTGAGATGTGGAATAAAGAAAACGTGGCCGGCGCCTCTCATCTGAACGCCGTTTTGGATGGGGACCCAACCTTAACCTTGGGGGGCTTCGTCCTTGGCTTTGTGGGGGGTGCCAGCGGTGAAGTTGGGGGGGGGGGGGGGATGTCTGGGGGGAGCACCAAGATGGGGAAGGACTTTCTCGCTCTCGCAAAAGCAGCTTGGGAGAGAGACCCTCCCGCAGAAGAACATCCCCCCTGTCTCCTTCCCCTCTGCAGAACTGGGGGGGGGTTGACCGTCCCATCCCTCCAACCAGCCCCCCCAAGGACAGAGGGGGGACATAGTAGCTAAAAGCCGCGGGGGCGGCGCGCCGTGAGTCAGGCGTAAACGCTTCCTGCCACCGATACCGCGAAACGCCTCTTAAATATTTAAGGCTTCCCTCGCCGTAAAAATGCATTGTCACAGCGGGTGAATATTTCATGCACGTTTTTCGTGCTTAAAATGTTAATAAATAAGCTCTAAAATTAGCCGCCACGACAGCAGGAGCTGGTTCCTTGAGGCGCCGGGGGGGGGGGGGTTGGGATGAGGGTTTCCCCCCACTCCTGGCAGGGATGGAGGTGGGGAGCAGGGGCGGGGGGGGACTCCGGGCTGTGCCCCACAGATGGATGCAGCCCCCACCATTTTTTTTTTCTTTTTTTATTTTATTTTTTTTGCTGAGGTTTTGGGCTGGCAGAGGTGGCTTTTATTTTTTTTGGCGGGGGGGGGGGGGGGGGGGGAGGTAGAATCACAGGATGGTTTGGGTTGGAAGGGAGCTTAAAGACCACCCAGTGCCACCCGCTGCCGTGAGCAGGGACATCTTCACCTGGCTCAGGTCCCTCCAAGCCCTCTGGGGGGGCCATAGGGGTCTGGGGGGGTGTGGGAGGCTAGAGGGAATCCAGAGGGGTCTATAGGGGTGTGGGGGGGGTGGTCTACGGGGGAATTGGGGACATCTCTGGGGGGGCTATAGGGGCTCGGGGTGGAGAGTATAGGGGGGCTGGGGAGTTTGTGGGTCCCAGGGGTGTCTATAGGGGAACTGGGGGCATCTCTGGGGGGGCTATAGGGAGTCCAGAGGCGGCTATAGGGGCCCTGGTGGGGGGCTATAGGGGGTCTGGATGGGGCTGGGGAGTTTGTGGGGGCCCAGGGGTGTCTATAGGGGAACTGGGGGCATCTCTGGGGGGGACTATAGGGAGTCCAGAGGCGGCTATAGGGGGTCTGGGGAGTCTGTAGGGGGGGGTGGGGGAGGGAGGGTGTGGAGGATCCACAGACCTGATTTTTCCTGAAGAAAAGGGGCTCAAAACCATATTTCTGGCATTGCCGAGCTCCGGGGGCCCTGTTAGCCCCCTGCTGCAGGGGGTGGCTTTGCTTTGGGGGGGGTGTGTGTGTGCAGGGAATGCCCCCACCTGCCCCATCCCCTTCACCCCCATCCCCTTGAGCCTTTTCCCACTTTTATCCCAAGGGCAGCGTTGACCTCCGCAACTGCCGGCGCTTCCCAGGCGGATGTTCGGTAGCAGCGCTCGCCCCCCCTGCGCAGACGCCTTCCTTTTTGGGGTAGTTTTGGCTATATATATGTATATATATATGGGGTTTTTTATTATTTTTTTTTTTTTTACCAAACATATATTTAACTTGTCAGCCCGCAGCGGCTCCGCTTCCACCCCATCTCCTCTCTCCCCCCGTTGACTAGGGAAAGGGCTGGCACGCCACGCAGCGTTTGCACACACGCGCGCCCAACCTCCACCCTCGCGTTCCCTCCGAGGCAGCCCGTAATTAAAACCGCGAGCTTTTCGGGGCAAAAACTCCCCGTTTTCGCCCCCCCCGCTTTGTTATTTATTGGGGTGGTTGCGGGCCGGAGGGCTGGCTCCGAGCAGCCTGGCCGTTCAAGCCCCTTCCAACCTGAATGATCCTTATGCGCGGGGGTGCGCGTATGTTATTTTTTATTTCCCCCCCCCAAGCCTCCCTCGCATGCCTGAAAACTCCCTGGAAGCCCCCCAGCTTGGAAGAAAAGCAGAGAAAAACCATGATTCGCAGGGAGGGGGGAGACCTCTCTCCATCCATCCTCTCCCGTCCCAAGCCGGTGACGGAGCAGGATGGATGGGGCTGGCATTTCTTAGCTGAAAGCTTATTTTTCACTGGCGGCGGGGAATTGCTTCCCAGAAAGCTTCTGCCTTCGAAAAGAGAAAGGGGGGGTGTGGGGGGGTTGAAAGCAAGGAGAGGCCGGTTGGGCTTGTAGCTACCCTTCCCCCCCACTCCCCGGGAAGCTTTCGGAGCATCTATCTCCACGCCAGGGTACCTTTTTTGTACCTTTTTTTTACCTTTTTTGTAAAAAAAAACAAAAAAAAAGCCAACCCCCCCCCAAAAAAAAAAAAAAAAAGGTTCAGTTACGGGTTGAATTCATGCCGAAGGCTGCCCGAGCTGGGAGATGCGGCACCGTATGGGTTCAGAGCAGGTTCGAGCCCTTAATAATGAGGAATGATCTGCGAAACAGAGGGGACTGGGGCGGGGGGATAAAGAACGGGGGGGTGCGGCCCAGGAAAGCCCAGATCTCCTGTGGGAAAGAGCTTTTCTCACACACCCCATCCGTTTTCCTGCCCTTTTCTCTGTCTCCCTCAGGATCCCACTTTTCTCCATCCTTTGGTCCCTCAGCATCACACTTCTCTCCGTCCTCTGATCCCTCAGGATCCCACGTTTCTGCATCCTCTGATCTCTCAGGATCCCACTTTTCTCCGTCCTCTGATCCCTCAGGATTCAACTTTTCTCCATCCTCTGATCCCTCAGCGTCCCACTTCTCTCCGTCCTCTGATCCCTCAGGATCCAACTTTTCTCCGTCCTCTGAACCCTCACAATCCCACTTTTCTCCCTCCTCTGATCCCTCAGGATTCAACTTTTCTCCGTCCTCTTAACCCTCACAATCCCACTTCTCTCTGTCCTCTGATCCCTCAGGATTCCACTTTTTTCCATCCTCTGATCCTTCAGGATCCAACTTTTCTCCATCCTCTGATCGCTCAGCATCCCACTCTTCTCCGTCCTCTGATCCCTCAGAATCCAACTTTTCTCCGTCCTCTGATCCCTCCAGATCCCACTTTTCTCTGTCCTCTGATCCCCCAGGATCCCACTTTTCTCCTTCCTCTGAACCCTCACAATCCCACTTCTCTCTGTCCTCTGATCCCTCAGGATCCCACTTTTCTCCATCCTTTGATCCCTCAGGATCTCACTTTTTTCCATTCTCTGATCCCTCAGGATCCAACTTTTCTCCGTCCTCTGATCCCTCAGCATCCCACTCTTCTCCGTCCTCTGATCCCTCAGGATCCCACTTTTGCAAAGCGAGGCCGACAATCCCGCCTTGTCCCCTGGATCCTCGGTCCAGGTCCCAGCACGGTGCTCGGTGGCACCGGTGACAAGGGCTCCGCCGCTTCCCGAGCGACGCCAGGATCCTGCCCAGACCCTGAATTACTGCGCGACGCTGGGCAGAGCGGGAGCGTCTCTCCCCGCATCTGGATACAGGGATGCTGAAGGATGCTCACGTCTTCCATTTCTTCTGGTAAATCAGGTTTGGGTTTTTTTGTTTTTTAAAAAAAAAAAAAAGCCAAGCAGCATTTTACGGGATGCCGACGGACTTTTCGCTGCTTCATTTATTTTGCTAAACGCCATTTGGAAGCGCGAGCCGGCCGGCCTAGTACAAATATAATTACGTATTTATTGCCGATATAATTCTGAGTTAATTATACGGCGACTAATTTTCTCAGCGAGGGGTTGTAATGTTTGGGTGTGGAGGAGCCAGCTGTAATCCTCAGCGCTTTTCTCCCCCCGCTTTTCGAGCACGCTACGGAATGTCGCTCCGCTATGCCAGAGGCACCCAAGGAATTCCAGAGGCACCCAAGGAATTCTAGAGGCACCCAAGGAATTCTTGGTCCCAGACGCTGCTGAGCGCGGAGTTCTCCTGACGTGCAACGGCTGGGTGGGGATTTCATCTCCTGGCTCCTCATTAAGATTCCCTTCAAATCCCCACGCGTTCGTTGTGGTAAATATCATTGTCCTAAATATCTATTGTCGGGGCTCTTCCATCAGTTGGAAGAATTGCCGGCCTTTTGGTTTGGAACTTGGCCTTTCAGCTCGGAAGATGCTGTTTGCTTTGGAAAACCCGGCTCCGCAGGCTGCCTCCTGACGATACTCAGCTCCTTTTTTTTCCTAGCCCTTCAATGGAGCTTTTCCAGGAGAGCCACAAGAACGAAACCAGCTCCAGGTTGAGGTGATTAAACCCTCCTTTCCTCTGGTTGGGTTTTTGGTTTGGTTTTTTTTTTTGTCCCCAGCCAAAAATTTTGGGGCTTGTCACCTGAAATGTCCGGCTTTTATTTTATTCCTGTTTCGCTCCTCCTGCAGCTGGAGGCTTCGCCGCTGGCGCTTGGCCCTCATGTGATGAAGGCGGCGCTTACCTTCCTGGCATCAGGTCCTTCGTGAGATGCTCCGATGCTTCCCATCGCCTTCAAAACAGCCAGAAAGCCACCGGCAACCTGGGCTACCATCCCCAGCAGCGGGGCCAGTGCGGTGACGGGGGGGATTCTGCCCCTCTGATCTGTTGAGACCCCCCCCGCTGCGGCGCTGCCTCTGGCTCTGGGGCCATGGGAAGGACACGGAGCTGTGGGAGCGGGGCCGGAGGAGGCCCCGGAGATGCTGGGAGGGCTGGAGCCCCTCTGCTGTGGGGCTGGGCTCAGCTGGGGGGGTTCAGCCTGGAGAAGAGAAGGCTCCGGGGAGACCTTGGAGCCCCTTCCAGTCCCTAAAGGGGCTCTGGGAAAGCCGGGAAGGGACTCTGGATCTGGGAGGGGAGCCGTAGGACGAGGGGGGACGGTTTTAAGCTGAAAAAGGGGAGGTTTTGGTTAGATATTAGAAGAAATTCTTGGCTGTGAGGGCGGTGAAACGCTGGCCCAGGTTGCCCAGAGAAGCTGTGGCTGCCCCATCCCTGGAGGGGTCCAAGGCCAGGTTGGACGGGGCTTGGAGCGACCTTGATCCATTGAAGATGTCCCCACTCACGGCAGCAGGTGACACTGGATGGTCTTTAAGCTCCTTTCCAACCCGAACCATTCAAGTGATGAAAACTTTCCCTCACCATTGCAAGGGTTTTTCCACATCTTATCGCTAGAGCTGGAATTTGGGAGGTCCCCGGTTGGTGCATCGAAGTAGCCCAAAACCTCAAACAAGAAGTTGATTTATTCAAGGTGCTTCCTGAACTTGCAATTCCAGGAGCTTTGGGAAGCCGATGGAGCCGGAACCCCGATCGGTGCCGCAGCAGGATCCGACCCGCAGCCTCCCCAGGCAGGAGCCAGCCCACGCTCTGCCCTCACCGAGCCCACCGGGATGCCACGAGCATCAGCCCCACGGCCAACGATGCGGAGGAAGGCGCGCAGGTCAAGCCCACGCGCCACCTCGCAGCACGACGCAGCCCATAAAGGCATATTTTTAAGATATTTAGGGGCACCCACTCAACTACTGCCATTCAAAGGGTCCGACTGTTTACGTGGAGGGCAGCCAGACCAGCAGAGCCCCTTTGCCTCGCTCTGTGAGCCCAGCCTTGACGTTATCTCCTCTTCGGAGCCATTTATTCACCTTTATTTATCCTGGGATCCCCCAAGGCTGTTTAATTTCAGAGCTAAATCCAGGTGGATCCAGCAGCAGTGATATTTCCTGCCTGCATTCCTCCTCTTCTCATTACTTTATATTAAAAGTGATTTCACTCGCAGTCACATCTCGCACTATTTATAACCCGCAGGAGGGAATGTTTTATAGCGGAGCAGGTACTCGGAGGCTCCGATTCCAGCCGGGCTGCTCCACCCGAGCCCATGCCAGGACTCGGAGGGGCTGGAGGCCCACAGCATCCCCCCCTCCAAGGAGAGGAAAGGGACCTGCCTTTACGCCGTGAGGGTCTCGGAGCACGCACACGCACTTTGTGGGCACCCACGTATCCCCAGGACCCCCACGCCTCGGCGGCATTGGAAAAGCAGGATGTTTGTTTTGGCTGGTGCTGGCTCCCCAGTTGGATGAGTAAAGAACAGCTTGGGAATGACTCACCTTCCCCATCAGGCAATTAGCACCAGATCTGCAGCTAATGAGCCCTCCTGTCTCTCACTGGCCAGAGGTAAGACACGTATTTAAAAGAGAGGATGGAAACAAACCATTAACCCCGGCCACATTGCAGGATGTTTTCACAGAATCACGGGATGGTAGGGGTTGGAAGGGCCCTCTGGAGATCATCTCCTCCAACCCCCTCCAGAGCAGGGTCACCCAGAGCAGGCGGCACAGGAACGCGTCCGGGCGGGTTTGGGATGTCTCCACAGACGGAGACTCCCCCACCTCTCTGGGCAGCCTGTGCCAGGGCTCTGCCACCCGCAGAGTCAAGAAGTTCCTCCTCCTGTTTAGGTGGAACTTCCCATGCTCACGTTTGTGCCCGTTACCCCTTGTCCTGTCCCCGGGCACCACTGAGAAGAGCCTGGCCCCATCCTCCTCACACCCACCCTTTAAGATCCCCCCTCAGCCGTCTTTTTTCCAGACAAAAAGCCCCAAATCCCTCGGCCTTTCTTCAGCAGGGAGACGTTCCCGTCCCCTCAGCATCTCGGTAGCCCTTTGCTGTCCCCTCTCCAGCAGTTCCCTGTCCCTCTTGACCCGGGGAGCCCAGAACTGGACCCACAACTCCAGCTGCGGCCTCCCCAGGGCAGAGCAGAGGGGGAGGATGACCTCCCTCCACCTGCCGGCCACGCTCTTCTTCATGCCCCCCACGATGCCACTGGCCTTCTTGGCCACCAGGGCCCATCGCTGCCTCATGGCCGTCCCGTCGGCCCCCAGCACTCCCAGGTCTCTCCCCACCGAGCTGCTCTCCAGCAGGTCACCCCCAACCTGTCCTGCTGCGGGGGGTTATTCCTCCCCGGGTGCAGCACCCTGCGCTTGCCCCTCTTGAATTCCAGAAGGTTCCTCTTTGCCCAACTCTCCAGCCTGGCCAGGTCTCTCTGGATGGCGGCACGGCCTTCCGGGGTGTCGGCCACCCCCCCAGCTTTGTGTCACCTCTAAACCTGCCCAGGGGACGCTCTGTCCCTTCATCCAGGCCATTGATGACGACATTGAAGAGGACTGGGCCCAGCACTGACCCCTGGGGAACACCACTCGCACCGACCCCCAGCTCGACTCTGTGCCCCTAATCCCCACCCTCTGAGGGCCTTTCCACCGGTTTTCCCTCCCCGCCGCTGTCCGTTCATCCACCCCACACTTCCTAATCAGAGAATCACAGAATCCTTCAGGTGGGAAAAGACCCTCGGGACCATCGGGTCCAACCATCAGCCCCACTCGACAGAGCTCCCCCCCACACCACATCCCCCCCCACACCTAAACCACTCTCAAACACCTTCAGGGACGGCGACTCCACCACCTGCCCGGGCAGCCTAGTCCGGCGTCCGACCGCTCCTTCTGGGAAGAATTTTTTCCTCGTGCCCAGCCTAAACCTCCCCGGCTGCAGCTCGAAGCCGTTCCCTCTTGTTCTAGCGCCAATTACCCGTGAGAAGAGACCAGCCCCAACCGCTCTGCAGCGTCCTCCCAAGTGGTTGTGGAGAGCCATGAGGTCTCCCCTCAGCCTCCTCTTCCTCGGACTAAACACTCCCAGCTCCCTCAATCGCTCCTCACCACGTTTATTCTCCAGGCCCTTCACCCCCTTCGTTGCCCCCCTCTGCCCTCGCTCCGGCGCCTCGAGATCTCTCTGGTATCGGGGTGCCCAGAACTGGACACGATCCTCCAGGGGTGGCCTCCCCAGTGCTGAGCACGGGGGGACGATCACCTCCCTCCTCCTGCTGGTCGCGCTAGTGCTGATACGAGCCAGGATGCCGTTGGCTTTCTTGGCCACCTGGGCACGCTGCTGGCTCGTGTTCGGCCGCTCGTCAACGGGAACCCCCAGGTCCTTTTCCGCCGGGCAGCTCTCCAGCCGCACTGCCCCAAGCTTCCCTAAAGCTTCCCTAGGAGGATGCCGGGGGAGAGCGTGTCCAACGCCTCGCTGAAGTCAAGGCAGACAACACCCACCGCCCTCCCCTCATCTCTCCATCCGGCCATGCCACCAGAGAAGGCTCTCAGATTAGTCAGACATTTTTTTGAAACCCAGCTTAATTATCAGGACACACGGCGCCAGGACCAACGGAGTCGGGCTCCCCCCAGGCATCCAGGCCGGGGAGCGGGGCTAACGGTGGCCAAAGCCAAGACGAGGGACCCAGCTGAAGATACCGGCTCCACCAAAACCATCTCGGCATCTCCACCCGTGGGCAGAACGCTGGGGTCCGAGAGCTGCCGGCGCCACCCGCTCATCGGAGCTCGGATGATGAACTTCTCTAATCGACGCTCGTTATGAATGGAAACTTCTAGGAACCCAGCGCCCGTCTCCGGCTGGTTAATTAATGATTAATGGCAGGCTGCCTTTCAAACTCAAGGCTTTAGATGTGATTTGGGGGCGGGGGGACACACGCACCCTCTCAACTCTCTGGGTTAATTTGCTGCTGAAAGTGAGAAATGAGAGAGCGGTGGGGGAAGAAAAAAAAAAAAAAAGAAGCCACGGCACGGGAGGGCAGAGCAGAGGGGGACCCGCTCCAAATGGCTCCATTAACGCTGCTGCTAATTGCGTTCCTGCTGCTGGGCACAACAGCGGCCAAAAAAAAGAGAAAAAAAAAAAAAGAAAAAAAAGACATTTAAAAAATTGCTATTTCGAAGCTGTAATCCCAGGCAAGGAGCGTTCAGAGAGGAACGCCAAAGCCACCGCGATGTCACCCAACCTGGGACGGGGACACGGAGCAGACCCAGGGGAAGAGAGTGGAGATGAACAGGGGGAAGCGGTTGGAAGCGAGGACCATCGCGAATGGTGACTGGGGAGAAGGGGAGATGGGGACAGCATGGCAGGGAGGCACGGTGGAGGAAGGAGAAGAGGCTGAGCTTGCCTTGAGCTGCCCTGAGAGCCGTCGCCGTCCATCCGTCTGCTCCCTGCCCACCCTGTAGCACCATGGAGGAGGACGTGGAGGGCAAGGCCTGACCGGGCAATACGAGGAGGACAAAGCTGGCAGCAGAGGGGAAGGACGATTCTCCGGCTGCAAACTTCCGTTGGGTTTACCCCACACTTGGCCTGAACCTCTCAGACCGGCAGACCCCATCGGTGTCACCCCTCAAGTGTCCTTCAGCGGGGACCTCGGGGGCTCCCTTCACCCCCAGGCCAAACCCCGGCGTCTTGATTAAAAGCTTGAAGGAAGGACCACGCAAAATCTCTGCAGGCTGGATGGGATCATTGATGGTGAGGACTGTAAATCGTCTGGTAGCTTCTACTGGGGGGCTGGAGCCCCTCTGCTGTGGGGCCGGGCTGAGTTGGGGGGTTCAGCCCAGAGAAGAGAAGGCTCCGAGGAGACCTTGGAGCCCCTTCCAGTCCCTAAAGGGGCTCCGGGAAAGCTGGGAAAGGACTCTGGATCAGGGAGGGGAGCCATGGGATGAGGGGGGACAGTTTTAAGCTGAAAAAGGGGAGATTTAGGGGAGATATTAGAAGAAATTCTTCATGTTGAGGGTGGTGAGCCCCTGGCCCAGGTTGCCCAGAGAAGCTGCGGCCGCCCCATCCCTGGAGGGGCCCAAGGCCAGGTTGGCCGGGGCTTGGAGCGACCTGGGCTGGTGGGAGGTGGCCCTGCCCAGGGCAGGGGGTGGCACTGGGGGGGTCTCGAAGGTCCCTTCCCACTCAAACCATTCCACGATTCTATGATTCCATACCAAGCCCTGTTACACCACAATGAGTGCCGCAGCCCCCGCTCCGGGTGTAGTCCATCCAGAAGGAGTCCTTTCCAACAGGAGACCTTTCCAAAAGGAGACCTTCAGCTTGCTTAAGGAAGGAGTAAGGTCCCAGGTCCTCTTGAGGACCCTCACATCAGCCTGGTGGGTCATCCAGAAGTGCTGGGTTTTTTTACCACTGGGGGTTGGGACGACCAGCTCCAACGCAGCACAGAGAGCCAAACCCCAGCTGGAAGGGGGCCTCCGGCTGGTCTGTCTTCTCCTCGGCTGGTCTCCCGTGTCCCTTGATAACGCTCACCCGGAGGGCAGCCCCTGCTCCCGCGCTGTGAACAACCGGCATGCAAAGCCAGGACCTGAGCGATGGCAGATGCTTCTGCTTGGCTTGAAAGCTCTCTCCTTCCCCGCAAGCTCCCGGTCAACAGGAGGAGAAGCTTCTGCGAAGATAAAAGGGAGCAAGAGCAGACAAACACGGTCCCAGGAAAGACCTCGCAGCAGCAAGGATGTTCCAGAAGAGATGACGTTGGAGAAGAAGAGGAGGGGACTCGTTCATCCCAAGGATCACGACACAAGCACTGCCCGACCGCCCCCTTTCTGCGCCGTACGTTCAGTTTTCAGCCTCGTGTGTCACAGAAGATGTAAACCCCAGCTGGCCCTGAAGCTTTCAAGTAACTCCCAGGTTTCCCCGTCCCTCCTCACAAATCATCAGGGCTGCTTTGTTCAAATTAAGATTTCCCCCCAGGGCCACAACCCGGCTCCTGCTTCGCAAAATTTACAACTGCTGGAGAAGGATTAAAAAATAAAAAAAAACAAACTTTTTTTTTTCTTTTAATCTTTTTTTTGCCGGCAAGCATTCCCGGCGGGAAGCCTTGATGTCTGGGTAATTCTGTTATCCGTGCACGAGGGGCCCCTTCCTTCTGCTCTGGCTCTTTCAGCACTTTGCATAATAAATAAGCAGAAAGAAGCAAAGGATTTTTACCCCCTTCATTCAGTCGAAAACCACCGAGGCTCCGATGCCTCCACTGAAGAGCTCCGATGCCTCCACTGAAGAGCACAAACCAAAGAGGGAAGGGGATTCCCTACGAAACAACCCATTAGAGGTGCTGGAAAGGACCATGGCACCCAAAATAGCCCAGGAATCACAAAATCTGTCACTTCTCCTCCGAAAGCAAGGTGGCTCTCCGCCCCTGCCTCTCGACCTACAGTATCTACAAGCAAACCACCAAGAGCAACCTGGTCTAGGTGGAGATGGGCCTGCTCATGGCAGGGGGTTGGACTAGATGAGCGTTAAAAGTCCCTTCCAAGCCCAACGATTCTAGGATTCGAAGATCAAACACCCCCTCAACAACAGCTCGCCCACCCAAGAGGAGATGTGAGGAGGAAGAAGCCTCCTGAGCAACGTTCCTGCTGCCCAAAGCCCGCAAATGGGTAAATCCATCTATCAACTCAACCGGGGCAGCCGCTGGATTAACGGAGAAGGACAAGCACGACTTTGTCGTTGTGTTTGTTGTTGCCAGTATAATCAGATCACGAACCAGACCAACGGCCCAAGTTGAAAACATAGACTCATAGACTGGCTTGGGTTGGAAGGGAGCTTAAAGATCATCTAGTTCCAACCCCTTGCCCTGGGCAGGGCCACCTCCCACCAGAACAGGTTGCTCCAAGCCCCGTCCAACCTGGCCTTGAACCCCTCCAGGGATGGGGCAGCCACAGCTTCTCTGGGCAACCTGGGCCAGGGGCTCACCACCCCCACAGCCAAGAATTTCTTGTAGAATCACAGACTGGTTTGGGTTGGAAGGGACCTTAAAGACCACCCAGTGCCACCTACTGCCATGAGCTGGGACATCTTCCACCAGCCCAGGTTGCTCCAAGCCCCGTCCAACTTGGCCTTGAACCCCTCCAGCATCTCTGGGCAACTTTCTCCATTGGCTCCGGAACACGCTCCTGGCGTTGCCGAGATGTCCTTCGATTCAGGCAACAGCAGGGGCCAAGGGGACAAGCGGAGACACCTGCCCAAACCCGAAGCCACGTCGCTTTGGCCCACCCGGGGCCTCATCCTGCCGGAGCGAGCGGGCTCATTCCGCATTAGTAGCACATTCCTTGGAAGTAATAAAAGCCCCTCAGGTCATTAATATGGAAATGTATTCCCACTCCACGGCAAGCGAGATGTTTGCGCAGATTGGAAGCAGCTTGCTGAGATTTGCTTCTGAATATGTGGACATTAAAGCCTCCCATTACAATGTTGATGATTTCTTCCCTTTTGATGAATAGCCTGCCATAAATAGACGCTGATTAATTGCGGCTGCACTTGGAGGGCTGGAAATGCATCATTTGCCGCTATGGATTGGGATAATGGTCATCATCTGCCTTTGAGTGCCATTCAGCAGGAGAGGGGCTCGGCTCTGCCTGCGGAACCAGGTGGCTGGTTTCAAGGTTTTTGCGCCAGACAGAATCTCGTTCGCACCCGCAGCCCCGAACAAAGGGCTCGGGTGCCTCGCCGCAAGCTCGCCGCGAGCTAATTGCCAGCTCTTTCTCATTTATCGTCTCCAACGAGGGGGCAGAAGAGTAGGGTAGGAAGGCGAGACGGGCCAAGCATCCAAACGGGACCGGTGGGTTTAAAGGACTGAGGGGAAGGGAGGAATGAGACGGGTACGAAATCACCCCACGCACTTTGCCGGCGCCACGATGTGCCCTCGCACGCGTGAAGACGCGCAAGTACCTGGACCAACGAAAGGCACGGCACCGCGCCGCGTCGAAGCCCTGGTCCCCGGAGCCTCCAGTTGGGGACCTTTGAGCATCGCATCCTCCTGGTGGCCCAGCACTGCAACCAGAATCTCCCCGTCCACCTTCTAGAGGGCACAGAATATATAAATAATATATATTAATAGATCCTGGGTCGAGACAATCCCAAGAAGAAATCCAGGCTGGGGGGGGGGAAGGGCTGGAGAGCAGCCCTGAGGAGAAGGACTTTGGGGTGTTGGTGGGGGAAAAGCTCAACGGGAGCCGGTAATGTGTGGTGGTAGCCCGGAAAAGCCACCGGCAACCTGGGCTACCATCCCCAGCAGGGCGAGGGGGGGGATTCTGCCCCTCTGCTCCGCTGTGGGGAGACCCCCCTGCGGCGCTGCCTTCGGCTCTGGGGCCATGGGAAGGACGCGGAGCTGTGGGAGTGGGGCCGGAGGAGGCCCCGGAGATGCTGGGAGGGCTGGAGCCCCTCTGCTGTGGGGCCAGGCTGAGTTGGGGGGTTCAGCCCAGAGAAGAGAAGGCTCCGGGGAGACCTTGGAGCCCCTTCCAGTCCCTAAAGGGGCTCCGGGAAAGCCGGGAAAGGACTCTGGATCAGGGAGGGGAGCCACGGGACGAGGGGGGACGGTTTTAAGCTGAAAAAGGGGAGGTTTTGGTTAGATATTAGAAGAAATTCTTGGCTGTGAGGGCGGTGAAACGCTGGCCCAGGTTGCCCAGAGAAGTTGTGGCTGCCCCATCCCTGGAGGGGTCCAAGGCCAGGTTGGCCGGGGCTCGGAGCGACCTGATCCAATTGAAGATGTCCCCGCTCATGGCAGGGGGTGGCACTGGGGGGGGTCTTTAAGCTCCCTTCCAACCCAACCCAGTCCATGATTCTATATACGTATATTAAACTATAAATATAAATATTATATATATGATGCCCAAGAGTCTGGGTCTGTTGACAAGCTGCTGAGCCCTCCCGAGCGCGAGGAGAGGAGGCAGCAGCTCTCCCCAGCAGCAGCAGCAGCAGCAGCAGCGGGGATGCTCGGGGAGTTGCCATGGAAACCCGGGAGCCTTGGGATGCAGCTGAGCATCAGCGAGGGCTCCGGCCCGGGTGGGACAGTGCAGGCAGGTGTAGGCAGCTGCCTGCCAGGCCACGCTGGGTGGTAACGGGGCTCGGGGGGGGCCGTCCGCGTCCCTCTGCTCAAGAGGGATCTTCGCTCCCAGCCAGGCTGGAGAAAAACCATTTCCCACCTCGCACACCACCGGCTTTATTTACTCTTCGCTCGTTAAAGGGGTGGGGGGGGTGGGGTGGGGGGGCGGCGCTGAAAGTCTCCGCGCTAATTTTGCGGGATTCGGGTATCAATCACAACTCCGCACCCCTGGGAAGCTGTTGCCGGGACACCGCGACAATGCTGACGGTACCAGACTGAATGACAAGTTCCAGGAGGGCACCCGTAGGGCAGAAACCCGCAGCGGGGCACAGGGAAGTGGGGGGGGGGGACGGACGGACGGGGACAGATGCACGCGGGAAGGAATAATAGGATTTTCAAGCTCTGCTGGCTGAGCGGAGTCAAACGAGTCTCAGTGACTAAAGCACATTAAGTAAATTACAGCGAGGCGGCTGTGCTGGCAGGACAGAAGGGAAGGAGCCAAGGGAGCCGCAGGGTTGAACCTCCACCGAGCTGTGGGGTGGTGTGGGGCTGGGGCCCAGTCACGCAACCCAAAGACGCCGAGCAGCCGAGCATCTCCCGCGTCAGAGAAACCCGGCGTCTCGCTTGTCCTGCCCAACCCAACCCCACCGACGCGGCGCTTGAGCTGGCGAAAGCGTCACTTGCAGTTCAATTTCGGGGAGAAGAACGGGGGAAAAAAAAAAAACCAAAAAACGGATTTCCAACCAGGGGAGCAGCGGTGGATACCAACAGCCCCTGACGACGCCCGCATCCGAGAGCCACGAAGCGCATCGTGGCAGAAAGTCCTGCTCCAACAGCCCCGGTCATCACCCAGGCGCTATTAATCCAAGGCAGGAAAAAAACCCAACCCACCACATCGGCTTTTCTGGAGCAAAAGCAGCTGCTGGAAAGTTCCCGCTGCTGGTCTCTAAGGGACGAGGAGCAGAGGGTTTAAACGGCTCCTCATTTATCTCCCCGAGGGTCAGCAGGGTACAAGCCTCCGGGCGGTTTCGGGGACTTCAAAGCCATCGCGTCTCCCCGTCCCAGCGCAATTACCCAGCAAAGTCTCATCGACAGCCACCGGCGGAGCCAGGGCAGGGATTTGAGAAGGAAACGCGCAGTTGCTAAGCCATGAAAAAGCCACCGTGCCCTTTGGGCAGCTGTTTCTGTGGTTTGTTACTCTTACGATTTAAAAAAAAAAGAAAAAACATAAATATTCACCCCTTTACTTCTGGTCTAACGCCAGGCTGGGGCACATCCCTTATTAACTGGTGCAGCGCCCCACGCAAACCATCTCTATATCGCATTTCTCTTGCTTAAGCTTCCAGTCCTTGCACCTCACCCTGGTTTTTTCCCTGCTGGACTCGGACGCGGGGACCCCTCGCAAGAAAGAATTCCCAACATTCGGAGTTCACACCCGGTGGAGAGGCAGGAGAAGCCTCCGAGCCCCTCAATAAAAGAGGAAGATCCTTCCCAGTACGTTGTTTTTTCCATCGCTGGGAATTCTGAACTCTTTGGTTGAAGGGAGGAGGTTTAACGGGCCCTAAAAACCCCTAAAACCCGGCACTAATTGGCTCAGGGAAAAGCCAAACGGGCTGAGCTCCGACTCCGGACGTTTTGCAGCTCCCGTCGCTCCCGTCAATTCGCTGGGGCTGATGAGGAATTGTAACGCGCGGAGCAAATGGGGGATGAATCATTTTACAGTCGGCGCTTTAAGAGAAAGGAAAAATAAGCAACCGACCCACCGGGAAAAAAAAAAAAAAAAAAAAAAAAAAATCTGCTGGAAGCTGGAAAAATGTCGAACTTGTCCGTAATGAAGAGGACGGTGTCGGCGCAGAGGGGAAGAGCAGCAGGCAGCTCCTTTTCCTGGACACTTCCAAGCTGGTCCTGCATCCGAGGGCTGTTTCCCCGCTGCTGCTTCGCCTGCCACGGCTGGCTCGTTTCCAGTAAGGAACTGGGAGCGGCTCCCGTCAGGGACAGGGGACAGAGCCCAGCTGGTGCCTGTGCCCGAGCCCGAGGGGAGCCAAACCTCCAGGCCAGCATCCAGCTCGTGAAAGAAGGTGGTTTCATCCGGGCACGGGAGCCATTCCTCCCCTCCGGCGGCAGCAGCCTGGCGCGCGGGCTCTGCTCCGCAGGAACTGGGAGCGGGAGCCAGGCACCGCTTGCCCTTCCACAGCGAACCAGCGCGAGCGGCTTTCCTGGCCTTCCCTCCATCCCAGCGCTTCCCATCTATCCCAGTGCCTTCCCCCTCCATCCCAGTGCCTGTCCTCCATCCCAGTGCCTTCCCCCTCCATCCCAGTGCCTTCCCCCTCCATCCCAGTGCCCTCCCCCTCCATCCCAGTCTCTGCCCTCCATCCCAGTGCCTCCCCTCATTCCCACTGCCTTCCTCCTCCATCCCATTGCCTGCCCTCCATCCCAGTGCCTCCCATCCACCCCAGTGCCTTCCTCCTCCATCCCACTGTCTCCACTCATTCCCACTGCCTCCCCTCCATCCCACTGCTTCCCCCCAATCCCAGTGCCTCCCATCTATCCCAGTGCCTCCCATCTATCCCAGTGCCTTCCTCCTCCATCCCAGTCTCTGCCCTCCATCCCACTGCCTTCCTCCTCCATCCCGCTGCCTCCCCTCATTCCCAGTGCCTCCTCTCTCCATCCCAGTACCTTCCCCGTCCATCCCATTGCCCGCCCTCCATCCCAGAGCCTCCCATCCGTCCCAGTGCCTCCCCTCATTCCCACTGCCTCCCCTCCATCCCACTGCCTTCCCCTCTGTTCCACTGCATTCCATCCACCCCAGTGCCTTCCCGCTCCATCCCATTGCCCGCCCTCCATCCCAGTGCCTCCCATCCATCCCACTGCCTTCCCTCCATCCCAGTGCCTCCCATCCATCCCACTGCCTCCCCTCATTCCCACTGCCTCCCCTCCATTCCACTGCCTCCCCTCCATCCCAGTGCCTTCCTCCCCCTTCCCAGTGCTTTCCCCCTCCATCCCACTGCCTTCCCTCTCCATCCCACTGCCTCCCCACTCCATCCCAGTGTCTCCTACCCATCCCAGTGCCTTCCCCTCCATCCCACTGCCTTCCTCCCCCTTCCCAGTGCCTTTCCCCTCTATCCCAGCGCCTCCCCACTCCATCCCAGCGCTTCCCCACTCCATCCCAGTGTCTCCTACCCATCCCAGTGCCTTCCCCTCCATCCCGCTGCCTTCCTCCTCCTTCCCAGTGCCTTTCCCCTCCATCCCAGCGCCTCCCCACTCCATCCCAGCGCCTCCCCACTCCATCCCAGTGTCTCCTACCCATCCCAGTGCCTTCCCCTCCATCCCACTGCCTTCCTCCTCCTTCCCAGTGCCTTTCCCCTCCATCCCAGCGCCTCCCCACTCCATCCCAGCACCTCCCCACTCCATCCCAGTGTCTCCTACCCATCCCAGTGCCTTCCCCTCCATCCCACTGCCTTCCTCCCCCTTCCCAGTGCCTTTCCCCTCCATCCCAGCGCCTCCCCACTCCATCCCAGCGCTTCCCCACTCCATCCCAGTGTCTCCTACCCATCCCAGTGCCTTCCCCTCCATCCCGCTGCCTTCCTCCTCCTTCCCAGTGCCTTTCCCCTCCATCCCAGCGCCTCCCCACTCCATCCCAGCGCCTCCCCACTCCATCCCAGTGTCTCCTACCCATCCCAGTGCCTTCCCCTCCATCCCGCTGCCTTCCTCCTCCTTCCCAGTGCCTTTCCCCTCCATCCCAGCGCCTCCCCACTCCATCCCAGCGCCTCCCCACTCCATCCCAGTGTCTCCTACCCATCCCACTGCCTTCCTCCTCCATCCCAGCGCCTCCCCACTCCATCCCAGCACTTCCCCACTCCATCCCAGTGTCTCCTACCCATCCCAGTGCCTTCCCCTCTATCCCGCTGCCTTCCTCCTCCTTCCCAGCGCCTCCCCACTCCATCCCAGCACAAGCACCGGGTCCTGCCATATCATGGAGCCTGATTCCCGGTGCCAGGGAAAGGAAACTCCCTTGGCTGGGCAGCCAGATCTGCCCGGCGGCAGCAGGCTTTACCTCGGCGCCGCCATGGGATTTACCGTCACCGCAGCCGGACAGACCCGTCCCAGCATCTCTCCCCCTGGGGACCAGCCCCCACCAGTGTGGAACTGGGGCTCGATGGCAGGAGAAGGGCTGGAGATGGGAGCCATCCCCATCACGCACAGAGCCCGCAGAGGGCGAACGCCCGCTGCCCTTCCTTTTTCCACCATTAGAGCAACTGGGGTTGGAGGCAGGAGGCAGGATCGGTAGGATTAGGGAAGAATTAGGAAGAATTTCCCTACTGCTGTCCCGTTGGAAGCAGAACTACATAGAGAAAAGCGGCTGTGACGCATTCGGGACAGAAAAGCAGCTGCTTTAAAATAACAAGAATAACTTTAAAACATTTTAAAGCGCACTCGGGAAGTTTTGTGACCTGGCAGGAATAAAAGGCACTTGTTACATCGCCCGTGGGGGGCTGCTGTCAGGACGAGGACCACCAACCCACGAGCGGCACGTGCCCGAGTTTCCGGATGAAGAAGGAAAAAGCAGGAGCAGCGCCGGGGGCGGGGGAGGTGGGGGACACGGGTGAGGAGACCTGGCTCAGCTGAAGCCGAGGCCATCGGAGTCTTTGTGGCATTTAAACGTTCTTCGAGACCTTTCATGGAAAGAGCAACCCAAATACTCGCCGGTGCCGGTGACCACGAATAAATCACGCTCCCCCATCTATCATAGAGCAGCCGGGAGGTGGGCGGCCCCCCCCCCCCAGGCTCCCCGCTCAGGTGCCGTCCCCGCGGCTCACGTGGGCAAAGAGCAGAGGTGGCGGATGCCCCCCGAGGAATTCGGCCGCAGCTGTGTTTGCCAAGCCAACACTTCTCTTCCCTGCTTCGGGCTCCGAGCACGCGGCAGCTCCCGCTGCGCCCTCGCTCTCTAATCATTCGCTGTTTTCCAAGAAGGGCGAGCACCCAGCGCACCCGAAAACCGTAAAACCCCGGGGTGTTTTGTTACGGGGATAAAGCTGCGGCACGGAGACAAACATCCCCGTGAGACGGGACGGTGTCCGAAAGCAGCGGAAAACTGGGGCGGGGGGGGGGAAAAGAGAAGCCCAGCTGGGAAGGGAACCCCCCCATGTCCTGGGACCCCCGCCGTGTCCTGGGATCCCAACCACGAGGCCAATCTGCATTTCAGAGCCATCCCGGGAACGTAAAATGGTCCGATTCCTCCTGAGCTGGCCCCGGGGATGGGAAGCCTCCCGGGTTGCCGCGCGGAGGGGAGCTGCAAGGTGTCGCTGGGCTCACGTCCGCGGGGGTGCAGCACCCGCAAAGAGCCTGGGGGGGGGTTGGGGGGGGGGGGGCGGCTCGAGGCAAAGCCGGCAGCTCCCAAACGCGGGGCTCCAGCACCCCAACAGCTCTCGCCGAAGCGGGTGGCCTTCGACGGCGGCGTGACAGCGCCGGTGGACGCGGGAAGAGCAACTCGTGTCGGCCACCGGGACTTGGGAAAAGCATCTGTCACCGTCCCGCACGGCACCCGGGTCTCTACATCGGAGCTTCCCGCCCAAAATCCTCGCTTCCCTCCCCAAACCCTCCTTTCCCTCTTCAAACCCTCCTTTCCCTTCCCAAATCCTCGTTTTCCTCCTCAAATCCTCGCTCCCCTCCCCAAACCCTTATTTTCCCTCCCCAAATCCTCGCTCTCCTCCCCAAATCATCACTTCCCTCCCTAAACCCTTGCTTCAGTCCCCAAACCCTCATTCCCCTCCCCAAACCCTCTCTTCCCTTCCCAAATCCTCCTTTCCCTGCCCAAACCTTCGTTGCCCTCATGAAATCCTCGTTTTACTCCCCAAACCCTCATTTCCCTCCCCAAATCCTCGCTTCCCTCCCCAAACGCTCTCTTCCCTTCCCAAATCCTCGCCTCCCTCCCCAAATCTTCCTTTTCCTCCTCAAATCCTCACTCCCCTCCCCAAATACTCATTTCCCTCTCCAAATCCTCCTTCCCCTCTCCAAATACTCGCATCCCTTCCTTCCCCAAACCCTCCTTTTCCTCCGCAGATCCTCACTTCCCTCCTCAGATCCTCATTTTCCTTCCTCAAATCCTCACTTCCCTCCCCAAATCCTTGTTTTCCTCCCCAAATCCTCACTTCCCTGCCCAAATGCTTGCATCCCTCCCCAAACCCTTGCTTCCCTCCTCAAATCCTCCCTTCCCTCCCCAAACACATATTTTCCCTCCCCAGATCCTTGTTTCCTTCCCCAGATCCTCATTTTCCTCCCCAAATCCTTGTTTCCTTCCCCAAATCCTCACTTCCCTCCCCAAACCCTCCTTTCCCTCCTAAATCCTCGCTTCCCTCCCCAGACCCTCATTTTCCCTCCCCAAATCCTTGTTTCCTTCCCCAAATCCTCCTTTGCCTCCCCAAATCCTCCTTTCCCTCCCCAAACACTCGCTTCCCTCCCCAGACCCTTTTTTTCCTCCCCAAATTCTCCTTTCCCTCCCCAAACCCTCCTTTCCCTACCCAAATCCTCGCTTCCCTCCCCAAATACTCCTTTCCCTCCCCAAATCCTTGCATCCTTTCCCAAAACCCTCCCTTCCCTCCTCAAAGCCTCCTTTCCCTCCCCAAATCCTTCTTTCCTTCCCCAGATCCTTGTTTTCTTCCCCAAATCCTCACTTCCCTCCCCTAATTCTCCTTTCCCTCCCCAAATCCTTGTTTCCTTCCCCAAATCCGTGTTTTCCTCCCCAAATCCTCACTTCCCTCCCCGAATCCCCCTTTCCCTCCCCAAACCCTCCTTTCCCTCCTAAATCCTCGCTTCCCTCCCCAGATCCTCATTTTTCCTCCCCAAATCCTCCTTTCCCTCCCCAAATCCTCCTTTCCCTCCCCAAACACTCGCCTCCCTCCCCAAATCCTCCTTTCCCTCCCCAAATCCTTGCATCCTTTCCCCAAACCCTCCCTTCCCTCCCCAAACCCTCCTTTTCCTCCTAGATCCGCACTTCCCTCCCCAGACCCTCATTTTCTCTCCCCAAATCCTCGTTTCCTTCCCCAAATCCTCCTTTCCCTCCTAAATCCTCGCTTCCCTCCCCAGACCCTCATTTTCCCTCCCCAGACCCTTTTTTTCCTTCCCAAATCCTCCTTTCCCTCCCCAAATCCTTCTTTCCTTCCCCAAATCCTTGTTTCCTTCCCCAAATCCTCCTTTCCCTCCCCAAACCCTCCTTTCCCTCCTAAATCCTTGTTTCCCTCCCCAAATCCTTGTTTCCTTCCCCAAATCCTCCTTTCCCTCCCCAAACCCTCCTTTCCCTCCTAAATCCTTGTTTCCCTCCCCAAACCCTCCTTTCCCTCCCCAAATCCTCACTTCCCTCCCCAATTCCTCCTTTCCCTCCCCAGAGCCTGGCAGGATGGCGAGCTCCATCCCGCACGGCAGAGCCGCCGTAGCCCAAGCCCTTTCCAGCCGGGCCATGGCGTGGAGCTGGGTCGGGGTGGGATGGGGCGCGGAAAACGCTGGCTCTTATTTAAGCGCGGGGGTGCCTAAAAATAATTAGCAGGGAAGTTCATTACGGCCGAGCCCAACGCGCGGCCGCCGAAGCCGCCGGCGGCTCTCCGGCAGCGGGCCCTTGGACGCTGCTCGTTTGGCCGACCCCGTGATGGAAGAAAGACGGGGTGGGGGAAAAAATAGCGGGGTGATTCGGCGGGGGGTTGTGCGCGCACGCGCGTGTGTGTGTGTGTGTGTGTGTGTCGGGAGCTGGAGGGGTAGCGGGGGGAAGAGACTCGGCAAATGAGATCCCGTTGATGATCCAATTAAGGGGACGTTTGCCGAACGGTTGGACGCAAACGCCGGTCCCCGGGCAGATGCCACGCTGAGAGGCAGCTCGCGCAAAATGGCCCTGCAGGGAGCGCGGGGAGGGGGGGGTTGGAGAAGACGCGTCTGGTGCCATCTTCCTACAGCGGCTCAAGAGCTACATCTAGAGGTCCAGGCACCCTCCAAGCCGCCGACCGTCAACCTTTTTAAGGAGGGATAGCGCTCCTTCTTGGAATATTTGCCATCTGAGCAAGGTTTCCCTTCATCCGTGACAGCTCCGGCTCGCCTCGAAGCGTCGTTATCCCTCTTAACGCCGGCGTCCGTCCCACCAGCCCAAGGAGGAGCAGGGGATGCGCCCAACTTTTACCGCCTGAAAAGTCTTCCCGTGCCACCGCCTCTGCCAGGGAAAGGGAGAAAAACATTTTACGGCAGGAGGGGAGCGAGCAGCGGTGTTAAAATAAGGGATTAGTTCGGAAACTTAGCGCCAACGTTGACGGAAGGCAACGTGACAGGGGGGGTGGCGTGACGGAGGGGCGGAGCGGGCCAAGGCAGGGCTGCGCAAACGGGATTTTCACTGCAGTTGTGACTTCCCCGGGGAGAAGGAGCCGAAGGATCAGGAAATTCGGTAACAGGGATTAGATGGAGCCCCGAAAAAAAAAATAGAAAATAATTGCATGCGCCGGCAGAGCCGCCGAGCGCTCGCTTGCTTTATGACAGGGAAAAACGGGAGCATTAAATAAACCCACTCCGCTGTGTCCATGCATCCCAGCTCCCAATACCTGGAAAACTGTCGTGTATCCCACGGAAGGCCTTAAATAAACCCACTCCTCTGTGTCCATGGATCCCAGTTCCCAATGCCCGGAGGGGAACTGTCGTGTATCCCATGGAAGGCGTTAAATAAACCCACTCTGGTGTGTCCATGGATCCCAGCTCCCAATACCTGGAGAACTGTCGTGTATCCCACGGAAGGCCTTAAATAAACCCACTCCTCTGTGTCCATGGATCCCAGTTCCCAATGTCTGGAGGAAGGCATTAAATAAACCCACTCCACTGTGTCCATGGATCCCCGTTCCCAATGCCCGGAGAACTGTCGTGTATCCCATGGATGGCGTTAAATAAACCCACTCCGGTGTGTCCATGGATCCCAGTTCCCAATGTCTGGAGGAAGGCATTAAATAAACCCACTCCGCTGTGTCCATGGATCCCCGTTCCCAATGCCCGGAGAACTGTCGTGTATCCCATGGATGGCGTTAAATAAACCCACTCCGGTGTGTCCATGGATCCCAGTTCCCAATGTCTGGAGGAAGGCATTAAATAAACCCACTCCGCTGTGTCCATGGATCCCCGTTCCCAATGCCCGGAGAACTGTCGTGTATCCCATGGATGGCGTTAAATAAACCCACTCCGGTGTGTCCATGGATCCCAGTTCCCAATGTCTGGAGGAAGGCATTAAATAAACCCACTCCACTGTGTCCATGGATCCCAGTTCCCAATACCTGGAGAACTGTCGTGTATCCCATGGAAGGCGTTAAATAAACCCACTCCGCTGTGTCCATGGATCCCCGTTCCCAATGCCCGGAGAACTGTCGTGTATCCCATGGATGGCGTTAAATAAACCCACTCCGGTGTGTCCATGGATCCCAGTTCCCAATACCTGGAGAACTGTCGCGTATCCCATGGAAGGCGGAGAGGCTGCACCTCCATGAACACAGCGGTGGAGCAAACTCACGGCTGGTCCCGGGCTGGTGCTGGTTGGCGCGGGGGACACCAAAGCCAGCCCCAGATCTCATCCACGGGCAAGGGATGGGCAGGGATTCATCCGGAGCAAAGGGAAAGGGACCACCACAAAGTTCCTGAGGCACGGATGGGACCCAGGGGTCCTGACTCGGGACTTTGGGCCATGGAGCGAGGACGGACCCTCAGCCACCCAACGGCTGCTTCTCCATCTGCCCCCACGCTCTGCGGGTCTCATAAAGACATTCCCTTGAGCAGACTGGGGATAAATTCTAGCGTATTTTCCAGAAAACGCCATTTCTTCCAAGCCTTTGGGAAAACAGCCGCGTCGGGATGGAACCGCGCGGGAACGCACCCAGCGAACGCCACTTCGACCCCCTCCCCCCCTTCACACAACCACCGCCAGAACCTGGTCCCAGCTTCCCCCTGCGATTCAATCGCCGCCAGGATTTTGGTCTGTTAATCAGAAAAGAAAAAAACAAAAAAGCACTTGTAATGGGGCTCTGGCACGGCTGCAGTTCCCTCCCCCAGCCCCTTTCCACGGCTGGAAGTTGGGGGGGGGGGGACACGGACCTGCTGCGTCACCGGCCCGAGGAGAGGAACCCGGAGTGCGGCAGCCCCCGCTTTAATAACGCCGCTCGACAGAGATGGATGCGATCTCCCGCGGCGCGGCCAGAGCCGGCCGAGCCCGGGCTGCCCTCTCCGCATCCCGCGCCGCGGATTCGGCAGGCAGGAAAGGCGGCTTGAGCCTGGTTTTGGGGTAGAAGAACAGCCAAAAGAGGTGGTGGGGGTGGGGGGGTGGGGGGCTACCCCTTCCCTGCCTTCCTCCTGCCTTCCTCCTCCTCGACACTGCGCAACTCGGGGCTGAGGGAGGCGGAGAAAAGCGTCCCCCTCTCCTGTGACCTGCCTCCAAAATCAGCTCCTGGGATGCGCCAGGCCCTTCCTCGGGCCCCGGCGAGAAACCAGGAGAAATCCCTTAAATGATCCTTCTGGAGAAGCGAAGGCTTCAAACGCGCAACAGTCAGAAGCGGTTACCGTTAGTGTCACCGCTCCGGTGACGGAGTCCAAGGGTTGACGCGCGGGTGGAGCACCGAGCCAGGGTGCCCTGCAGGAACGGGGCTAGACGGAGCCGTGCTGCTCCGTGACGGTACCGGGAAGGGACCCGAATCCAGGCCGTGACGGCAACGCCAAAGCAGGTCACTGTATCGGAGACGCTCGCCGAACGCAGCTACGAGCCCGCCTTCCCCGGGGAAAGGGCAGGAGACCAAAGCAGCTCGTGGTTTATAGAATCATGGAGTGGTGGAGGTTGGAAGGGACCTTTCAGATCACGGAGTCCAACCGTTAACCCAACACTGCCAAAGCCACCTCGAAACCACATCCCCCAGCACCACGTCTACGCGTCTTTTAAATCCCTTCGGGGATGGCGACTCCGTCACTGCCCTGGGCAGCCTGTCCCAACGCTTGACAACCCTTTCTGTGAAGGAATTTCTCCAAATATCCATCCTAAACCTCCCCTGGCACAACTCGAGGCTGCTTCCCCTTGTCCCATCGCTCGGGAGAAGAGACCGACCCTCCTCCTCGCCACAACCTCCTTCCAGGGGGGTGTAGAGAGCGCTGGGGTCTCACCTCGGCCTCCTTTTCTCCAGGCTGCACACCCCCAGCTCCCCCAGAACTTCTCCAGACCCTTCTCCTTCCTCTCCAGCCCCCTCACCAGCTTCCTTGCCCTTCTCCAGACCCACTCCGGCCCCTCCATGTCTTTCTTGTCCTGAGGGGGCCCAAAAATTAACACAGCATTCGAGGTAGGGCCTCACCAGTGCCCAATACAGGGGGACGATCACTGCCCTGGTCCTGCTGGCCACACTACTGCTGACACAGGCCATGCTGGTGGCCGTCTTGGCCACCTGGGCACACTGCTGGCTCGTATTCAGCTGTTGACCAACACCCCCAGGTCCTTTTCCAGCCACTTGTCCCCAAGCCCGTAGCGTTCATGGGGTTGGTGTGACCCAAGTGCAGGACCCGGCCCTTGGCCATGATGAACCTCATGCCATTGGCCTTGGCCCATGGATCCAACCTGTCCAGATCCCTCCATAGAGCCATCCCACCCTCCAGCAGATCAACACCCCCACCCAAATTGGTGTCACCGGGAAATTTACTGAGGGTTTTGGTGTGACCCAAGTGCAGGACCCGGCCCTTGGCCATGGTGAACCTCACACCACCGGCCTCATCCCATGGATCCAACCTGTCCAGATGCCTCTGTAGAGCCATCCCACCCTCCCAACACTCCCACCCAACTTGGTGTCCTCTGCAAACGTACCGAGGGTGCACTCAATCCCCTCGTCCAGATCGCTGATAAAGGGATTAAAGAGAACGGCCCTGGGGAACACCATTCGTCATCGGTTGCCAACTGGATTTATCTCCATTCACCAAACGACCTCTGCAAAGAGATAAACGGGCCCCGGGAGGGCGCGCTGGTTTCTGAGCGGAGCTGAACCCAAATCTTGGGGCGAGCGACAGCGAAGCTGCGAGCGGAGCCTCGGGAGAAGCTCCCATCCATCCTCCCTGCGCAGGCGCTTGCTTGGCCAAGGTCTCGCTGCCGGGAAATGGAAGGACCAAGCCAAAACGGCATCGCTGGACAAAGTTCCAGCTACTGATACGCCGCTGCCCAGCACCAGAGAAAAGCTCTCCTCAGCACAATGCGGGGCTGGATACGGCCAATTCTCAACAACGCTGAGACCCGAGGGTCACCAAACCTACTTACTACGCAGTTTCCACCTTGAGCAACACCGGCAGGATACCCCAAGGATATTTATTCTTCCCTTGGACCCGACATACAGCACAGAGCCCCCGAGGCGTTAAGCTTTAGGGCGCTTTCAGTGGTAATAAATATCCTAAACATCATCCCCAACCGTCAACGAGCACTTTTTGGAAGCCAGCACCTTCTCACGCAGCCCCACAGACCTTCAGGGTCCCCCCTTCAGGGGCGGTTGGAACTAGATGACCTTTAAGGTCCCTTCCAACCTAAACCAGTCTATGATTCTGTGATTCCAAACCTATGACAATGACAGAAAACCTCTGGAAGCAACTTAAGCCCACCCCAAATTTCTCCACGGTCACCTCATCAACCTTTTGCTCGTGCTCAGAGACGATGCCACCTCCCGCCGAAGGTCTGAACCGGGTACTGGGATCACCCCACCGCAGCTGGGAAGCAAAACCGCTGCAAAACCACTCGCCTGCCGCCGCTTTTACTGAATCACCACATTTCCAGGCAGAGAAGACATCTCTGCTTGCCTTTATTTACCTTTGATCCTGCTTTCGTGATACCGCGCAGTTATTTGAGGTAATTTTTCTTTTTGAAGCTCTCGCCTGCTCGCCACCCTGAGCTGGATATTTTTCATTTTTATGTATTTCTTTTCCTTTTTTCTTTAATAAAAAAAATCGATGCGTAGCTATGGAAACCAACTTTTATCCGACGCGCGAGAGCCTTCTTCCATCTCCCCAGCGCAACCGGCAAAAAGCAGACCTGCAAACGATATTCGGAGGTTTGGCGATCACGGTAATTGGAGAGAGCAACGTAGGAGACGGTGCCTCTCCCCAGCCTCTAAAATGGGAGTTTTTAGGGGGGAAAAAAAAAAAAACAAACAAAAAAAACAACCCAAAAAAACCACCACACAGCGAGGAGCCACTCTCCGTCACGGCGGATTTCATACCCCGAATGGAACACCTCAATTTGCAGAGCCGAGGAGAGGTGGGAAATAGTCATTAAACTGCGCTAGAAATACCGGCTTTACCTTATCTCGAAGTAACACTTTGTACCAGGATTTAAACAATTCTCAGGAAACAAGACATCGGCTGGACGCAAAGCGGGAGAGCCCGCCCCAACGACAGACCGAAGAATATCAGCTTCTCGCTTCGGACAAATTTGGAGAAGTTTTTCTTCACGCCACGCGAGCCACATTTCTATTTTAGAGTTTAAAAAAAAAAAAGAAACCGCAACAAAAACAACGAAACAAAAAAAAAACCAAACCCCCAAACCACCAGCAAGAGCCAATTCGGCGCGTATTGCAGAGGTTTTTTGTTTGTTCTAACAGCAGCGACAAGATCTCTACAGGCAAAGGAGGAGAAATAATCAATACCAGAGCCCTTGAGTTGTGTAATTGGAGAGGGCTTTATTTTCTGCTGAAGAGAATTGGAACTATACAGCTGGACCAAAGCCGGGATTTATTATTTTATTTTATTTTTCCCCGTTTTTATTTCGCTAAACATAAGCAATGCGGTGTAACCGGAAAACAACGGCTTACAGTGTTTAAACCACAAGTGGCTCGAGAGGAGCTTGAGAAAAAAAAAAGAAGGAAAAAAAAAAAAAAACAAACCAACCAAAAAAAAAAAAACGACGACCCAAAAAAACCAGCCTTCTAGCTAAAACTAAAAATCCACAATACAGTCGGCCCTACGGAACGGCACCGTGGTGTCTAAATAATGGAGTGACTTCAGGCCGGAATGGGAAGCACGCAGCATCCTACGTACCGCTACGCAGCTCGGGCTGGCTACCCACCATCCTGCAGTGGCAACTACTTACTGGCCCTTCGCCTCTCTCCTTTGCGTTCGGAACCCAAAAAGGCATCTTCAAGTTTTAACGAATCGAAGGGATGGCAGGAGGGGAGAGAGAGCTCCCGGCGCCACCGGGGCGAGGGGACAGAGGGATGGTCCTCGCCGAGCTGCGTTAAAGGGAAGCTACGGACGGAGACAGAGGGATGGGTGCCCCATGCTTAAGCTGGCTCAGCCTTTGATACCTTGACGGTCAATTAACGAATGGCTTTAGTAAATCAATCAGTTCTACGAACCAACAGAGCGGGCTGCAGAGCGAATACCCTCCACTGGGGTTTAAAAATGCGTCGAAACGATCATGCGGGGGCTGGGGGTGGGGGGGGAGTTGGTTCCGTCGTAGCACCAGAGTTCACACGTCGGCTCCGCGCTGCAATAAATACTCTGCGTCTAGAGACGGGGGCGGCGGCGGCGGGGGGTAGGGATGCGGGAAGCACTGGAGTGGGACCTTTAGCGTTGACAATTCCTCGGCCCAGGAGACACGCGGATGTAACTCGAGCAGCTGTGGCATGCCAGAAACGTCGGGTTTTAACGTTCTCTCTGCTTGCGAAAGATGCTACCGCCTTGTTCCGATTGCGTTCTCACCCGCGGCTAACCATGCACCTCTGCAGGTGAAAAACACTGTGTCGGGTGCCACAGAAGATATCGAGATATGAAAAATGCGCTTTTTTTTTTTTTTTTTTTTTTTTAAACTGGATATGAAGTTCGTTTGGGGAGAGTGCAGGGTTGGAGCAGGTTTGGGTTTTTTTTTTTTTTTTTCTTCTTTGTTTTCTTCCTTTTCCTTTCTTCCCCTCGCCCTTTCCTCTTCTACGCGTCACCAAGGCACTTCACTCTGTGCGGAGGATGATGTGGATCCCTGATTCTGTGAAAACTGGTCCGCTCATCTCGCCAGCCCTCAGCGCAAATGAGGCGTCTTCAAAAGGTTTCTGCATCTGACCTGCGGAGAGCAGACACCAGAAAGTTCAATTAAGCTCGGCAACGAACGGAAGATCGTTCTGAGCAAGCCAGCCTCAAACGAAGACAGCTTCCAGGCAAACAACAAAGTCACCAATTAATAACGCGCAGGGGGTGTTTGTTTTTATCCTTCTCCCAGAAGAGGATTCAAAACAACTCATTCACACATGCATGCACGCGGATTTTTTTTTTTTATTTTTTTTTTTTTAATTTTTTTTCCTTTTTTAAACAGAGCGGGGGTTTGCGCAGATCCTACAGAGGCAGCCGCAGCGAAGAAAGATGCTCGGGAGAGCTGCCAGCCCGAAAGGCGGAGGAAATCTGTTCCGCAGACTCACTGGCACAGGCGAACGCTCCTCTTCCCCTCTCGTGTGCCCTCCAGGTACGCAGGGAGAGGGGGACGGATGCGGTGTGAATTACAAGCTGCGCTAAATAATTTACGAGGCACACGTGGGTAAATGTCATGACCTAGATAAGGATCCCTCTGGAGGCTCCGCTCTCCCGAATCACCCAGTTTCAGGAGGTTTAGAAATCCAGGCTCGGGAAAGGCAGAGGTGCCCAAAGGACCCCGCGCGGGGATCCCCAAGCGGAACTACCGCAGGGTAAAGAAGGAATAAGCAGCACAATAACGGCCAGAATAACTCAAATCAAGAGCAGAGACACCAGCCTGCTACAGGGGGCGGTTCAAGGGGGACGGGATTTTTGCCCAGTCTCACGGAATCATAGAACCGTAGGGTTGGAAGGGCCCTCTGGAGATCATCTCCTCCAACCCCCTCCAGAGCAGGGTCACCCAGAGCAGGCGGCACAGGAACGCGTCCGGGCGGGTTTGGGATGTCTCCACAGACGGAGACTCCCCCACCTCTCTGGGCAGCCTGTGCCAGGGCTCTGCCACCCGCAAAGGCAAGAAGTTCCTCCTCGTGTTTAGGTGGAACTTCCCATGCTCACGTTTGTGCCCGTTACCCCTTGTCCTGTCCCCGGGCACCACTGAGAAGAGCCTGGCCCCATCCTCCTCACACCCACCCTTTAAGATCCCCCCTCAGCCGTCTTTTTTCCAGACAAAAAGCCCCAAATCCCTCGGCCTTTCTTCAGCAGAGAGACGTTCCCGTCCCCTCAGCATCTCGGTAGCCCTTTGCTGTCCCCTCTCCAGCAGTTCCCTGTCCCTCTTGACCCGGGGAGCCCAGAACTGGACCCACAACTCCAGCTGCGGCCTCCCCAGGGCAGAGCAGAGGGGGAGGATGACCTCCCTCCACCTGCCGGCCACGCTCTTCTTCATGCCCCCCACGATGCCACTGGCCTTCTTGGCCACCAGGGCCCATCGCTGCCTCATGGCCGTCCCGTCGGCCCCCAGCACTCCCAGGTCTCTCCCCACCGAGCTGCTCTCCAGCAGGTCACCCCCAACCTGTCCTGCTGCGGGGGGTTATTCCTCCCCGGGTGCAGCACCCTGCGCTTGCCCCTCTTGAATTCCAGAAGGTTCCTCTTTGCCCAACTCTCCAGCCTGGCCAGGTCTCTCTGGATGGCGGCACGGCCTTCCGGGGTGTCGGCCACCCCCCCAGCTTTGTGTCACCTCTAAACCTGCCCAGGGGACGCTCTGTCCCTTCATCCAGGCCATTGATGACGACATTGAAGAGGACTGGGCCCAGCACTGACCCCTGGGGAACACCACTCGCACCGACCCCCAGCTCGACTCTGTGCCCCTAAATCACAACCCTCTCAGTTTCCTGTGATAAAAGTTAGAGCGGAGAAATCGCCCGCCCCAGCCGAAATAATGAGGTTTTACCGCTGCCAACAGGTCAAAGTCCCACCGCGGGAGCCTCGGCAAAAGCTTCAGCAGAAGGACAAGATGCCCGGGAGGGAAGGCCGGGAGGTGACAGTCCCCCAGGCCCAGAGACAACCCTTATTCCCTGCCCTTAGCATCGACCGTGCCCAAAGCTTGCCTCGAGCTGCCCGAGGTGATGGACAGACCAGCCACTCGCCAAAAACCCAACATAAAATCTCCTGGAAGTTTATGACGTTCGTCTCCAAGCTGGGCTGTGGCTTTGGAACCCGCAGCACATTCGGAAGGGGCGGCAGAGGCAGCTCGAGAGCCGGAAAAGCCACCTCGCAGCGATACATTCATCTCTCTGCAAATTAAACCTTCCCGACCCCTTCCAAGACCACACACCCCAAATGCCTCACGTCTCATCTCCGGAATTTATGTTTTCCTTTACGACCTCCATCCATCCCTACCCCTTTCTCCAGCTAGGGCACTTAAGATGCCACTAAAGATGCTCGATTCCCCCCTTTCGGGATTATTAATAGCTTCAGCTTGCTATTTTTCTCTCTCCGAGGAAGAAGTGGTTTATTACTGAAGCGACCTGATGCATCCGGCTTCCCAGCGTTTCGCTTCTCCCCTTTCAGCATTTAGATTAATGGCTAAAAATCCAGATTAGAAGCTAGAAGCGGCCTGCCTGGCTCATGAGCTTCGGTTACAACACCGGTGTCATTCACCGTCGGGCAGACTTGCCTCGGCACCTGAATTTTTGTGGTTATTTTCCACTAAGGACGCGAAATCTTTTCCTTTGGATGAAGTATCAGCCCGGCTGCTACACCGCAGTGGTCTTCCTGGTGCAGGAACAGGACTTATTTGAAGGGCAGACAAATTGAAATGTTTTAAGAACTTCCCCTCCCAAGTCACCACCGCTCCAAGTTCTAACAAATTACGTTTTCAGCCCAGGGAAAAATAAAAACAAGGAGAGGCAGAGAGGGGGGATGGAGAGAGCAGGGCTTTGGTTCCAATGCCATCTAGTGGAAAGCGGCTCTTGCGACATTTCTTTACGTTTTGGCGCAGCCAGAAAAATAAAATAAAGCAATCTCTTTCCATCCCAAAGAGCACAATGAACCCAAATTTCTGTTTGCCCTGAACCCAAAGAGACGGCACCCTCAGGTCAGCCCCGCCTGAAAGGATCTATTCGAGGAAGCAACTGTTGCTGAACTGCACCCCAAAAAGGAACGGTGATTAAAACCAGTATTTTTATGGGGGGAAAAAAACCCCAAATTACATTTGAAATAGAGTTTCACCTGCCAAAGCCAAGTGGGCTTCGGCTGGCAGGGGCTGAACGAGCAACTCCGAGCCCCTTCCATGAGCCCGCTCGTGTTTTAAGTATTCCCAGGTGTCCTGGTTTGGATGACACAAGACTAATTTCTTTCCTAATGCTCGGGAAAACTGCATTTTTAGAAGACTCTAGTGTCTGAATTCATTACAATATTTACTTTATAGCCAGCTCTGGGATGTGGGTTTCAAGGTCTCGGTGTTTTCAAGCTCCCCAGGTGCGGGGATGAGAATAGAAACCCGGGCACTCGACCCAAGCTGCCAACAGGATTATTTCGTACCACAAACGTCACATTATATGGAAATGAAAAAGTTTGCAGAGGAGTTTTTCTTCCCTGCCATCCTGAGAACTCCTCGCCCCGGTGCCGGAGCCCTGAGCCCTTCCCTTCCTCCCGAAGCCGCAGCGCTGGCAGTGTCCCACATTGGCTGGGAGCGCCCGGCTTCCTCCTGATAAATTGGGCTGAGTATCATCCTTGTATATTCTATACCGGTATCGGGATCAATACTGGCTCTTTAGTGTTATTAATGTTAATTATTTAGTCTTATCCTATTCAATCTCTTTATATTTCAACCCTCGGGTTTCCTTGTTTTTCCCCAATTGCCCTTCCCGGGTGGGGAAGGGTCATGGAGTGATGGAATAACTGACTTAACGACAATAAACTGTCGTGGGTGTCTCCCAAACCCTAACACCGGGCCATCCTAAGCAGGGTGACAGCCCGGCCCGGCAAAGGCAGCTGTGCGAAAACCTCCTGCCAAACCTGTACAAGCCCGAAACGAGCTTCTGAACGCTTTAATCCATGGACCTAAGCGGGAGCGTAGGAAAAATGCTTTCATTAAAACGAGAGGCGAGATTCCTGCTCGCCATTTCGGACAGGCGCAGCTCTCGCGACAGATCTTCCTCTGCTCCCCCTGCAAGTCCCTGGGACGCCGGGGCACGGATGATGACAATAAATACAGCACTCTCTCTCCCCGGCAAGAACCTTTCTTGACCCTCTTCAACTAAAATATGCGCGGACACCCTCGCTATAAAAAGGTTTTGGGTTGTTCTCTGAATTTTGTAGCCGTACTCACGACACTGTCGCTTTGTATTTTCCTCCTAGCGGAAACGACTGCAAAAAGCACCGCTATGATAAAGCCGAAGAGGTTTCGAATGTTACCCGAAGATTCTTCCTCCCGCACCAGCAAATCTCATTAACGAGGAAGCACCCACGAGCTTTTCGTTGTCGCTCCCTCTCTGCGGCGATCAACAATCCCGTAACAAAAATCTCTGGCCGGCAACATGACTTTGGCGGGCCGAGAATTATTCTCGTTTCCACGATTTGCTAATAGCTTTCTCATCGAAGATTAGAAGGCCAAACCATTTATCTGCCGTGCCGTTAGCAAGACTTATCCGCTTCTTCCTCATTCACGGCTCATTACCCTGTGTCACTGGATTTCCATTCAGTGTAGCTGGAAAATCCTTTTCCAGAGGGAAAAGCCAATTTCACGAAAAGGCGTTTGCACAACGACACCCCTCTGCCTAGAATAATATTAAGAGTTGCATTCCTAATTGGTTTAACTTCCAGGCATCAAACTACATTTCCTGCACAGCAGGCTGCCGAGCGGATAAATCCATTCTCATGTTCATTCCCCCACCAGCGGGGTGCATTATTAAACACCCGCCACCCACCGCCAAGAAGATCGGCGTCAAGCCCGTACCCGTGATCCGGCGTTCGCGCTGCCGGGCTGAGCTCCACTTACCTCTCCCGAACGCACCCAAATCGCCGCCCGCTTTTGCCGAGCTGCAGTCGCTAAACTGGGAAGCCAGAGATTCAAAATCCTCTTCTCCCGATTTTATCTTCTGGATGTAGCCTGGAAAGACAGGGAATAATTAGTCAGGGAAGAGGGAGGGGGGGAAAAAAAAAAAAAAAAAAAAAAAAAAAAGCCCAAGCCCCCACCCTTAAGCGTTACATCCCGCGGCAAGAAGGCCACAAACCGAAAATAAAAGGCTTTCAAACCTCCTGAATAAATTCAGAGGCAGAACTAAACTTTTATAACACCTTAAAAGCACTTGTCTCACTCGTGGGTTTTTTTTTTTTTTCCAAGCACGTTTCCATCCTCGCACCGCGGCCTATTTCTATTTAAGCTCCTATTAAATAAAAAAAAAAATAAATGGTGATTCCGCCTCCTGCGACCCCTGAAACGTAGGGATTTATTATTGGGCTTCAAAATAGATGAGCTTTTGATTTCCGAAGGGCTCACCTCGCTAAAAGAACGAGCGGGAAGAATCCCCGAGGAGCGAATTATTTGTCAAGACGGCGTTTTAAAAGGTCAGCTAAGAAATATTCATAGTCTCAACCGAGAGACTGTTCTGAACCTTCCTGGACCAGCGGAACCCCAACCTTGCTGGCTCCTAACAGGAAAACCCAGGAGACAAACGGCGTTTTCCAATCGACAGCTTGATAATGCGATGGCGGAGCCGCCAATTACAGAGACTGACTGGGAGGAGCAAAGCACGAGCGCCGCTGCCGCCTCCCTTAACACCCCGCGGGGCAGATTCTCCCGGGTTCTCGAGGCACCGAGAAAACCCCGCGTCGTTTCACGCAACTCAACCCGGTCCAGCTCCTTCGTTAAAAGGAGCGTGACCGGCTACTCCAAATCCCAAGCCGTCGCCGCGCCGACCTGCAGCCGCCCAAAACCCAATTTAACACCAGTCGCAAGGAACATTTCTGCACGGGGACGGTGGCTTGGGCTGGATTTGAAGCCTGCAAACTGCCGAGTATCTGCTGTGGGTCCGGCTGCCAGGTAAACCTCCGCCTTCCCAACGCAGCCTGCTCTGGCCAGAGGGGCTTCCCTTCCACACGTTGGACCAAAAGTGATGAATTCAGACTAAATTACATCACAAAAAAAAAATCCTTCATCCATGTACTTTAAGCAAGGGAGCATCCATCCACGCCTGCCTTGAAGGACAGCCCCAAATGGATGCTCCGGCTTCCAACCCAAAGCAACTCTCCGTACCAGCTAAAATCCACTTATTTCTCACCAGAGTTTTGTTTAATTTTTTAAATCCCCTCTTTCCAGAAACCTCCCGCCAGCTTCTGAAAGAATCGTCGAGGCCTCTCTTCCATTTTAGACCTCAGCGGTCTTCCCCCTTCAAAAAAAAATACTGATTTTTTTTTTTTTTTTTAATAGAGGAAAGAAATGTGGTTGCCCTCCCCTCGAAGCTATTAAATCCCCTGGTTTCAACAACCGAACTCCCAGGTAAGCCCTGTAGCTTGCATGCGTGAAGAGTCTGCACTTTGCCAGATAAACCTCTAAAAATAATATAGAAAATTGGGCTGAGCATAGTTTATTCCAGCCACAAAGAGTGGAAGAAATCTCCCTGAAAAAGGGCCGGGCACGTAATTCGAGAGTTAGGCTTTATTATTTGGAGGGATGCTCTCACAAAAGGAAGAGGGCAGTTTCTGATGGAAACGGATGAAGAAATAAGTATTTTCTAGCTCGTTTTAACGCTATATACTTGTACACACCTGAGGAAATATCTGTGAGGGCTGGGGGCAGGAGAGAAAATATTCCTTGAGGAGAGAATGGAGGCGCTGAGGTATCCAGCAGCAACAAAAAGCTGGCTTTTCATTTTTAAACGAACCCCTTTATTCCAGTTTAAGGCTAGCAAAACCAAAACGAAGGGGTTTTAAGTCTTCAGAGTAGTCCTCTCTGGTCCAGCCCACTTTTCCTCCCCAATTCAATCGTCTCTAGCGTAAATCTTTTAAATTCAGCAAAGCGTTCAGGACTTTTCCAGCTGGACAGGCCAGGAGGAAAAGCTACCAAAAAAAAAAAAAAAATATGGGAATAGGAGACTGATCACCTCTTGGTTTAGAATGGGGTTTTTGGGGGGTTTTTTGGTTTGTTTTTTTTTTTAAAACACGTGCCCTGAATATAATTCAAAAGCCAGAGAAAGTTATCTTTAATTCCTGACGCGCGTAACCTGCTTTAACTTGTCACCTAAGTGAGATTATACCCATTTTTCCTACCTGCCGCTTAGAGCGCACACGAGCGGGTGGAGAACGTCTCCCCCAACGTCTGAAACCCTACAAAGCTTAAGGCAACAGCTATTTATCCTGCATTAAAAAGGGGGGGAAAAAAAGGATTATTTAGCTGGGTGGAAGACAGTTCGCCGCATTCGTGTTCTAGGAAAGAAGCCGATACTGGTTCATCCTGTTAAACTAAGCCGCTTGAGCGTAAGCAGCTACTCGCTGACAAGACAGAGTTTATCCTAAAAAATACATATTTGCAGCACCGTAAATACGTATCCGATCGTATACAGGTGCCAATCCCCAGCAAGGCGCCGTCACAATCGCACCCAGAAGCGTCAGGAATTACGGCTTTAAGATATATACCGACGTTAAAGTAATAAAGCCTCCAAAGGAAGGATTAGAGAGTTTACGTCCTAAACTGCCTGCCCTGGTCACATCAGCAGGTAAAGAGTTTCATAAGCGCGCGGGGCAGGCGGCTCAACCACACATTAAAAGAGAATTTAATTATTAAAACCGCGGGATTTTATGCTGGTGACCAGCCTGAGAGCAAAATCTGCCCGTCAACCAGATGAGGGTTTTTCTGGATAAAGCCTAAGGCTTTTTTAAAGCTGAAGTAGTTGTTTCAAAGCACCTCGACTGGCGCAAGAGGCTCGCACCCCGGGTCTAAACTTTGGCTCCGCGAAGTGGGATTAATGAGCCTTTTCCCCAGACGATCTCAGCCGTTCAGAACAAATTATGCAGATCAGGTACTGCCCGGCTTTTAATAAATTACCCCGAAAAATCTCCAGGCGTAAGGGAAACGGAGTTAATGGGAGATTAGTGCAAGAAGAGCAAGATGAAGAACGGCAGTGGATTGTGCTGAAATGGGGAGTATCGGGGAAGAGAAGCTTTCGGGCATCAAACTTTGGGATGAATCCCAACCGATTCTGCAACAAGAAGCGGGGGTCTGCTAACGAAGCGTGCGAATAACGAGCTGGAGGGCGGGGAAGCGCCGTCAGCAGAAAGGAGGATCTGAATATTTAACGCGACCTGAATGACCAAGGAATGATCCGACGGCACCCAGCGAAGCCGGGGGCCTATTTGCAAACGCAAGCCAAACAAATCCGCGAGCTCCGCCAGAAAAAGGAGGACGTAAACGCGGAATTACAACTCCGAAATAGGCAGGAGGATTTTAAAAGCGAGAGGCGCAGCCCCGAAGTCACGGTGCCCTCAGCAGAGAGAAGGGCAGTAGTAAATGCCACAGGAGGAGGCGCAGCCAAGAGCTGCTCTGAGATCTCGCAGACCACGGTGAACCCGCGCTCAAGAAAAATTAATCGAAACTGAAGTGCAAAGGAGGGCCAAGAGCAGAAACAGCAGAAGGGATGACCTACATTACCAGAAACTAAAAGCCCGGTTGGCTCAGGGGGCAAAAAAAACAGGCTGGGAAAGAGCAGGGCTCTCGAAAACCACCGAGAGGTCAACGTCAGGAAGAAATTAAATTTAATTAAGTAATTAAACAACACTAACGCAAGAAACAACGGATGGAAAGTGATCGTAAGTGGTATTTAGCTGGAAACCGGGTTTCTACACGTAGAGAGATGGTCGGAAATAACCTTCACAGCAAATGAACTGCCTCTTGAACGGCGCCTGATAAAGCTCGCGGAGGGGGCTGAAAGGTTTCGCTGCCTTAAAGAGCGGGGTCAGGCTCAAATCTGAAATTTCTATCTAGTCCCGCGCTCCCTGCGACGTTATCACCTCTCAGCAAAGCACCTGGTGATCCCAAATCCTCCAACTCCTGCTGGAAGACCACGGGAGAACTAACCTACATTTAATCCTCCCCTGCAACTTTCTCAATGGATTAAAAAAAACCATTCACGGGCGACGCAACCCTCCAGCTCTCTTAACTCTCCTCCCTTATTAGCGGAGAAAAGCCATCAAACGGAATATTTGACATCAGTCAAGTTCACCTACCGAAAACATTTATCTTTAGTATCATCCCCTCTCCTCTGGGAACAAAAAAACTCCCTAATCAAATTTCCTCCTCGCTTTTTTATTGCGTAAAGCGTTAAGACCCGAGCGGGATTCGGAGGGAGATCTCTCGGGCGTAACCGATCTCCAAACAAAACAGGAAAATGCGTGGTACTGCGCCTGGCAAACAAATTCCTCCCCGGAGACCTACTTCGACAATTCTACGCTATAATTACATTTCCCAGGTACAGTCCATCTGTGCAGGGAAGCTCATCGATGCCTGACTGTCAGGAGCCGGAGAGGAGCATCCTCCCAAGAAGTTTCAGCTGTTCTAGAAACTTAATTAACAGTAATTTTCAAAAAGCCGTCGTAAAACAATAAATCGTAAGCTGATGTTCCCTACGACCTTCCCAGGAAGATAGAAAGGTGGTTGGGTTTGGGCTTTTTTTGACATTTTTCCCATCACAGGAATTAATTCCCTAACGGCCCTTACCAAGAAGACAAGCCGGGTATTTACACGAAGTGAGTTTTAATCACGGCTCTTCCTCTTCAGACACCACAGAGAGATTACGAAACGTAAGAGTTATTCAACAGCGAGAAGGCCCTGACGCTGTCAAGGTTAATCTCATTCTTCCCAGCCACGGGAAGTTTAAGCTGTTTCTTTCCCTCACCTTACCAAAGAACTGCGGCATCTCAAAGAAAAACACCCAAAAATAAGAATGACAACAATCGTTGAGTCCAAATAACATTATTCAGGCTTCTAAAGATAACTAGCTTTATAGAACATCTATGTATCAAAAAGTCTACCTCCTCACAAGCTCCTGAAATACGTCTTTAGAGATAACGAGACAACTTCCCCTTCCAAAAATGTAAGTGATTCCGTCTTACAAAGATCCAAGTTCATCAATGACTGCTTAAAACGCCTGCATCATTTCACCTCCCCCCTGTAGAAAGCTCTGCTCTGGCCTTTTGACGACCATCACGCCAAAGAGATGGGTCTACACCAGTTTTGTTCTTCAAAAGAAACGAAAGAGAAGAGCAAGACAGAGAGAGAATTTGCAGCTCGGCTGAAATATTTCAATCTATTTATCTTTACAGCAGTCTCGGCGCCCTTGGCACGGAGCTGCACCCCGAGGCGGGCGTCCCGCTTCGTCACCCCACCCCAGCCCGCACGCTTTCTCGGCCACCCCAACCCCAAAGGAGACAATTCCCTAAGAAAATTCCCATGCGCACCAATTCTTTTAACCTCCCCTTCCAAAAGGCGGGGTGCAGATACCACCTGCTGGTCACCGCCTCGGTGCTTCAAGTCATTCAGCAAAGATAATTTCCCCTCCCAGGGATTTTGAATAAAAAAAGTCCTTAAATTTAGCGTTGGGTAGGATGGAGGCAGTAGCCAAAACACCCTCCGTATCTTCCCTCCCTCGTTGCTGAAGCCATAAAAAATAAGACAAGCCCAGGACGTATCCGTGAGCTCGCAGCTTTGCAACCTCACCCCCAGAAAAGACAAAGCTGCCCATTAAAGAGCCTGGTCTCAGTTTTCACCAATTAATCCACGGGACTGATTTAAACCTCACCCCAACCCCTTCAATTCCTTATCCTACGAGGTAAAAGCCAGCAGGAAAAGCCGAACGTGCTTTCCATCAAGATCAAAACAACCTCGATGCCGAAGAACGGCGACATCAATTCAATTCTACTGCCAGAGCTGCAAGAAAAAAAGAAGAAGAATCTAGGCTGCAAAGATTACCACCACTTATTGCGGAAAGCACACAGCGCCCTCGCTCCTAGACCAGATCACAAACCAGAATATTTGGGGAAAAAAACAAGCCGATCAGGTCGCCCGTCCAGCCTCGCGCAAGGTCGATTCCCTCCTACAAACAACTTGACTTCAAGCAGAGGTTAATTACAACTGACTCTAAGCTGCTATTAGGGCGAGGAGTCAAGCGACATTAAATAAAAAGAAATGTTTAAAGAACATTTGGTTTAGCTTCAAATCATTTTATTTTTAATGTAAAAATACACATTTACAAAGAAAATACAAACAAACCTCTGAAATAACATTACCGAAAAAAAAAAACCAAAACCAAACACAAAGGGGAGGACGTAGGGGCTGGGACCTGTCTTTACGTCATTTAATCATACAGCAAAATTGTTCCTCCGAGTGGACAGGCCACAGGAAAGTCCATTTTCAAACCACTTGGCTTAAAAAAAACTTGGCTTTAGCAAGTTCACGACACACCGAACCACTCGGCTCGGGGTCCAAATTCTAGCCTTAAAATGACTTTTCCCCTTCAACAGAATCATATTCCCTCTCTCTCTCCTGCGTTTACTTGCCATTTATAAGCTCCAGTGCCTCATCTTTGGTCCGCGTGATCTTTTCCTGCCTCCACGACGAGGGCCTTCTGGACTGGTTGTGTTTCACCAAGAGATGTGAACATCGCACTTTGCTTGGCTCCCCTTGGCCGTTCTTCCCGCTGCCGCTGGGCCGTTCCCACTGACTGGCATTCGTGATGTGGTTGAAGTAATACACACGGCCTGCGGACAGAGAGAGCGGGCTGGGGTTAAAAAAAGCTCCCGACGGACACCGAGAATCAGCTTCTTGACCCCAGGAATTGGCTTCCGACACCAAGAACGAGCTTCTTGACTCCAAGAACCCATTTCTGACCCCAAGAATCAGCTTCTTGACCCTAAGAATCGGCTTCCGACCCCAAGAACGAGCTTCCTGACCCCAAGAATCGGCTTCCGACCCCAAGAACGAGCTTCCTGACCCCAAGAATCGGCTTCCGACCCCAAGAACGAGCTTCCTGACCCCAAGAATCGGCTTCCGACCCCAAGAACCGGCTTCCGACCCCAAGAATCGGCTTCCGACCCCAAGAATCGGCTTCCGACCCCAAGAATCGGCTTCCGACCCCAAGAATCGGCTTCCGACCCCAAGAATCGGCTTCCGACCCCAAGAACGAGCTTCCTGACCCCAAGAATTGGCTTCCGACCCCAAGAACGAGCTTCCTGACCCCAAGAATCGGCTTCCGACCCCAAGAACGAGCTTCCTGACCCCAAGAATCGGCTTCCGACCCCAAGAACCGGCTTCCTGACCCCAAGAACCGGCTTCCTGACCCCAAGAACGAGCTTCCGACCCCAGGAACAAGATTCTTGACCCCAAGAATCAGTTTCCGACCCCAGGAACAAGATTCTTGACCCCAAGAATCAGTTTCCGACCCCAGGAACAAGATTCTTGACCCCAAGAATCAGTTTCCGACCCCAGGAACAAGATTCTTGACCCCAAGAATCAGTTTCCGACCCAAGAGTGATCTTCTTGATCCCAGGAACCAGCTTCCTAACCCCAAGAACCAGCTTCTTGACCCTACAGGGAAAGACGACTGGATTTCTACGATTGTTCGGCCACATCCTCGCAATCAGCTCAAACACACGAGGTGGGAAACGAGACTTTACAACTCCACATAATTTCCTACGCAAGCGTTTCCGTCGGCAAGCGCCTTCAGTCAAAGCAACAGCCCCGCGCAGAAGCAGGCTCCAGCTGCCTTTCCAATTCACCACGCTCCCACGGATCAGCGACAAAACACCCACCGACACCGTCAGAAACCATAAACACCCCCAGGCAACACCCGGATGCTGCCGAGAAGGCGGATGGTGCCGGGTTCCTGGCCTGGGGATACGACTGCATTTCACTGTAGCCCTAGTTACAAGGGTGAAACGGTGTAAAGCCTCTCCGTCAAGCACAACCCGCAGCAAACGTGGCGAGTTACTGTTAGCAAAGATCGCATCTTTGTATTGCACAGATCTTTCCTGCTGAAAATCACCTTTTTTCTACCAGAAAATAAGACTTTCCCGCACAAGAAATCTGTGGTTTCCCCAGGTAGCAGAAAATGAAGCTTCTGTGAAGTCACCTCTCGACACATTCGGCATTAAAGCCAGGTAATTGTGCTGCTCAGAGGCTTTCTAGCACTCAGCGCCACGCGTGCGATAACTCACATCATCGATCGAGCCGATTTCTGCTCTCTTCTAGCAAATCACTCACCCCAAATCTCTCCACTGGAGCTTGGAGCAGACCAGACTCGAGAAAAAAGCCAAGGAAACCAAGGTGAGGGATGGCAACAGCAGAGCTGTGCGGTGGCAAGCTACGACCTGATAAAAAAGGCTCGAGTTCATCCCAACAGCCTGGACCTGCTCACTCCAGACAGCCCCGGAGCTCTCTCCCTCTAGGATGCTCCAATCGCTGTATTTCCTCCAAAGAAGGCCTCACACGGGCCCCTCTTCTCTTTTAGCCTCATCGTCCCCACCTCAAACCGAGCAGAGCAGCCAAGCTGATGAACATGCCCTCCCAGGAACTGCTTTTGAGCCCCTAAGCCTAGAAAGCTCTCGCCGTAAAGGACGAAACCCTCCTGAAAGCACCATCCTGACCCACAACTTCCCTCCCGGAGCCACCGTAGGCCACCGAGGGCAAAAAAACTGGAATAACCTCCCAGGGAAGTGTTTGTCTTGTCTAGAGTGCGTGCTGTTGCTGAGAAAGGTTGGACCAGATGACCCCTGAGGTCCCTTCCAAGCTAGGATTCTGTGATTCCACAATGAATCTGTGATTCCACGACCATTCTATGACAGCATCCTGCCGCGCTCTAACCCGACCTTTTATAAAGAAGCTTCTCCGGGCTCTGCCACCCTGCCCCCGTCGGGAGCAGCCCCACTGCGGCCCCACACGCCCCAGGCCCGGCTCCCTTGGCAAACCACGGTCCCAGGAGCCGCTTCGCCCTCCCCCGCCAAGGCCACCCCCCCCCCGCCAAGGGGCACGACGCCCCTCGGGCACGGCAGCCCCGGAGACATACACCCCGCAGACCCACCCCCGCCCGGCTCTCAGGCCCGCCCCAAGCCCAGCTCTCCACAGTCCACCGCCCCCAGGCCCCGGGCACCGCTCACGGCCCCTCAGACCCCGGCGAGGCCCAGGCCGGGCCCACCGCGCCGCGCCCCCGTCGGAGCTCAAGCCGGGCCCCCGAGAGGCCCAAAGCGCCTCCCTGGGAGCAGGCATCCCCCCCAGCGCCGCCGCTGTCCGTACCGGAGCTGCGGCTCATGCGCTTCTCCCAGCCCGCGGGCAGCTTCTCCTCCTCCGCCATCTTCCCTCGGCTGCGCCTCCCGCACCGCCCGCGCCCGGCCCGGCCCCATTGGCGCGGGGAGGGGGGCGGGCCGAACCCACCCCTTCCCCGCCTCCCATTGGCCCGAGGGAAGGCAGCGCCCACCCTCCCCGCGCTGCCATTGGTGAAAGCGCCCGCCCTTCTAGCGTTCATTGGCTGCGGGCGGGAGGCCGCATTGAGGCCGGAAGCGGTGCTGCGCACGTGACGCAGGAGAGGACGGCGGCCGCGGGCGGACAAAAGCCACAACGCAAAGAGCAACGCGTGGCGCCCGCCCACTTCGGCGGCTCCCGGTGTCCCGTCCCTGCTTCCCCGGAGCCACCACAGCAACCAGCGACTCGAGAGACACGTTTATTATAAATCACTTAAACACTCCAAGGGCAGCTACAGCAGGTTTAGAGCCTCAACATGGCGCCAGCTGGGGAAAACCGGGAGAATGGGGATGTAGAACGGGGACTGGGAGGGAGGAGAGCACGGGTGGTGGTGGGGGAACCGGGGGGCAACGGCAGCCACTCGCTACTGGTAGTAGAGCTCCAGGTTCATCCCGTCGTGGATCTCATCTGGAGGATGGAATTAAGGAGAAAGCACGGAGGGGAAAAAAAAGGGGGGGGGGGCGGGGAATGGTTAAAAACAGAAGACACCCGCCCGGAGAAGGATACAGTCGCCCAGCGTGACGTGATCCTTAAAGATGGTGTACCTGCGGGGACGGAAAACACAGTTATCAGGTGGCCGGTACCGGTTCCGGCGCCCCGGGATGGGGCGGGGGGGGGAACTCCATCCCGGGGCAGAGCCTGTTTCACCCCCCCGGCCCCCACTCACCACTTCTTGAGCACAATTTTATCCCAACGGGTCCCGGTCTGTGCCGCGATCAACTTCTTCAGGTCGCGGATGGAATCCTCGGTGCTGGCGGGGGCCGTTAAGGATAAACCGGAGCGGGGGAACAACCGGGAGCAACCCCCCCCACACACATCCCGCCCACCCCCCCCACCTCCTCCCAGTCCCGTTTCCCGGCGGATACTTGCATTTTACCCGCACTTTTTTACCCAGACGGTCGTTGCAGACGACTTCGATCATGGCGGCCTGAGAAAAGGGGGGGGGGGGATACCGGGGGTTAACGGGGAGGTACCGGCGGGGGGAAAGAGGCCCCGGGGAGACACCGGGAGTGATTTATCGGTAATAAAAAGGGATGTTTAACCCCCCCTGGGTACCCACCGAGCTCTGCGTCACTCCGCCACAACCGCTGCCGTACCAACAACCGGAAGTTACCGGGAGCCCGGCCGGAAGCGGAAGTGACGCGAGCAACAGCCTCCGCCTCCTTGTTGTCAAGCGGCCAAGATGGCGGCGGCGGAGCTGTCGGTGGCGCCCGGCTCGGTGTTACTGAGGGTTCTGGAGCTGCTGCCGGTGCGGGACCGGCTGCGGGCGGCCAGGTGGGACCCCCCCCCCCCGCCCCCCCGGTCGGCACCGGCCTCCTCCCGGCGCTGATGGCCCCGAACCTCCTCGCAGGGGCTGATGGCGGCGGCCAGTGCGGGACCGGGCGGTCTGGAGACGCGTAGAGCTGAGGCCGCACCGGGTAGGGGCCGCCCCACAGCACCCGGCGGGGATCGCCCCACTGCGGGCAGGGACTGGGGGGCTCACCCCAAGTGCGGGCAGGGGCTGAGATGGCGGGGGGAGGGGGTGGGGAGAGAAGCGGTGTCACCTCAGTGCGGGCAGGGGGCTGAGAAGGGGTGACCCCATTGTGGGCAAGGGACAGACGGAGGGGGAGGATCACCCCACTGTGGGCAGGGTGTGTGGGGGGATGTCGATCACCTCACTGGAGGCCCGGGGCTGAGATGGCAGGAGGGAGGTGTGTGTGGTATCACCCCACTGCAGGCGGCGGGGGGGGGGGGGTGGGGGGTCACCTCAAGTGCTGGCAGGAGGCTGAGATGGGGGGTGGTGTCACCCCACTGCAGGCAAGGGGCTGGTATGGGGGGAGGTGGCAACTTGCTGGGGGCTGGGAGGGTCGCCCCACTGCAGGCGGGGGGGGAAATCACCCCATTGCGGGCAGGGGCCTCAGATAGGGGGGGAGGGATCACCCCACTGCAGGCAGGGGACTGAGGACAAGGGGGGACATTGCCCCACTGCAGGCAGGGGACAAAGGACGGGACAGGGAGGTCACCCCACTTGCAGGCAGGGGACTGAGATGGGGGGACATCACCCCACTGCGGGCAGGGGACCAAGGACAGGGGAGCAGAGGTCACCCCACTGCAGGCAGGGGACCGAGGACGGGACAGGGAGGTCACCCCACTGCGGCCAGGGGACTGAGGGGGCCCTCCTTGGCCACTGGCCCCATTTCTTTCTTGCCCCCAGCTCACCGTCCAGATCCTGCAGCGCCTGGTGCGGGGGCATTTTCACAACAGCCTGCGGCCGCTGGAGCTGCAGGACAAGCTCCGCACTGGCTGCGTGCCCCGGCTCTTCTCCCCCGAGGTGCTGGCCGCCCTTGGGGCGTGATGTCCCCACCTCCACCGACTGTCCCCGACAAAGATGGAGCTCTGCCGTGTCCCCCGTGAGAGCATCCTCCCTTCCCTCACCACGCTGGAGCTGAGTCGCTGCGGAATCCCCCACAAATGGTTTTGCGGCTCCACCCTGAAGAGTCCACTGTGGATTCTGGATTCTGCCGCAGCTGCAGCACAACGTCATCGAGTTTTCTGATCACCGTCTGAACATCTTCTCCCAGAGCCGCTTGAGAAGACACTGGGCCTTTTTGGCACCCGCCGCGGAACAGATAAAGGGTTTCGGAGAGTGGCTCCGCACCCAAAGCGCCTCACGCTGCGCTGCTGCGACATCACCGACTCTGGGGCCGACTCCATCGGCTGCCACACGAAACGTCTCCCATTCCTCAAGATCAGCGACGTGTGCGTCGTCCCGGCGAGCGTGGCTCTGGCTTCCTTAGCCCTGCGGCGCTGGGAGGTGCCGTGCCTTAAGCTCTGGGCTAATATTTCCCTCAGGGCCGTTATTGCTTTGTGCCAAGTGCTGCCCCAGCTGAGGAACCTCAAATTAGGTGGGGTTTGCTTTAAAGATAAAATCATCAGTAAAATTTAGGTGAGTTTGCCCCACTGTGGCTTTTCACGCCCTCGCTGACGCAGGGCACGAAGCGGTAGAGCTTTTCCCCTTCATTACTCTGCCTCAAGCGCTCCTTTTTGGGTAAAACCTGTTTTCTTGGGAACTGCTGTACAGATTTGGGGGAAGAAAATTCCCATCGAGGCTAAACTGGCGAGTGCGTCATGTAAAATGGCTTGTGGGGAACTTGCTGTTGGTAGGATTCCCCCCCGCCCCTCCCTTTTCTGTGGATCAAGGGAAGAGGAAAGCCGGGGAGCACCCACCCTGTGGGAACCCCACGGCTGAGCTGACCAAAAACTGGCTGAAGTTACAAGTTTAACCTCTTCCCCCGCCGCGAAACGTCGCTTTAAGGCAGTGCCTTAACGAGCGCGGAATTCGAGGAGCGAAGTGAGACGCCCTCCTGCTGCCGAAAACACGATCTGGCAGCCCGAACCTCCGACTCCCAGTTAATGTCTAACTCCGGTTGCTTAACTGCCCTGCACGTACGCTCCGAACTCTGCCGGGGAAGAAATAACCTCGGCGACACGCGCCGGAGCTGCTGTTTTCGTGGAAGAGCTCAGGCGATCCGCCCAGACAGCGAGCGGTTGCGAGTCCGGGATGTCGTTTTGGCTTCTGCTTCCCTTCAAATGCAGTTTTTCAGTTACTCTTCGGAAAGGTTTTGGTCCTGAACGCCTGGTCCTGAGAGCTGCACGTCCCGTTTGTGCGGGGAAGGGGCGGGTGGGGGCTCTCGGGCATCGCCGGGGGCTGCCGTTACCTCTGGCGTTTGCTGGGAGCAGCCACGGTTCCTCGTCACCTTCCGTTGTCTGCGTTCTCCCCGCAGTGCCACGACACGGGAATGACCGACACCGAGCGTTGCCACGTTGCTGTTTTTATGTCCTTGAATCAGCTGAGGGTGCTTTTAAATCAAAGATTGTGTTTTATTTAATAAAAATGCTTTTGATTTCTGTTCTCCTCGCGCTGCGAGGTTTTAACTGAATTAATTTCGTTGTTAAAATAAAGAAGTCGGGCAGCTTTTGTCGCCGAGCAGCGTCCTGGGGTGGTAACGGCTGCTCTCCTGGCAGGAAGGTCCGAGCGGGGACGTCGCGTTGCCACATTCGCCCGGCCGATTGCGGCGATCCCGAGCTCGGCACCGGGGTCCCGTGGGGAGACCCATCCATTTGGCTCCTGCTTTAGTCAACCCTTCCATCCCAGCAAAGCTTTTCCCTGGCGGCAGGAAAACGCACGGAATTACAGAGAGCTCAAACAAACACCCGAGGCCCGGAGCCTCTAAACGCCCCGATCCCCTCCCTGAGAGACTCTCCCAAGTGGTTCGCGTGTGTGTCCCCCCCCCCATCCCCGATCCAGGGACGTAAGTGATGTTTCCCGCAGGTTTTTTTCCCCTTCCTTAGGCCAAGAGCGTTCCCTTCAGAAGCTCAACGGGAGGATTAATGTCTCGGCTGAGCCTTTTTTTTGGCTCTTCCTGGAGATCCGGCTGTTTTTCAACCTCCCCGCCCTCCGTTCAGCTTGTGCAATAACCCCCCGGGTTTGAGACAGACCTGGATGGCACCGACACAGACACACACACACCCCCGCCTCCGCCCAGTGTGACGAAATCCTCGTTGCTGGGCGTCTCGTTAACAGGTCTTTGCGCCCCCGACCTCCTTTTTGTTCCTTTACACGCTCTCAGTGGAGCTTTGGGGCAAATAAACACGGGTAAAATGCCCCAGCTCTGCTTTGGAAACCATCCCAAGGCTGCTGCCTTAATAACTACCGCTACGTGTTTATCACAAGCCCAGAGATTTACGCGGGGAGTAATTAACGTTATTAAAACTTGGAGCGCTATCTGTCCCAGCACTCTCCGGGCTCGGGGAGCGAAGGTAAAACGGCAAAAGGGAAAATTAAAAACGCTAAAAAAAAAACCATAATAAAAATCCATCAGTCAGTCAAAGCGCGGCTGGATGAGGCGAGAAGCCGAAATATCCTCTCGAATGTTTGCAGCGGGACGTCTGGGAGCCTCCCAACGACGTCTTTTTAATATCCCGCCCTCCCAACTTGCCAGTTTTCCCTTGTCTCCGCAGAGCGCGGAGCAGCCATTGCGAATTCGGGCGGCGCGAAGTGGGGTTTGAGGGTTGGAAGCGGGAGGGGAGGTGTAAATACCCGGTGGCCGCGGGTAAATTATAGGAATAAAGGACGGAAAGGGTCTTCTCAAATCACCGGTTCTGTTTCCACCCCCGTAGCACGGCACCTCAAACCCCTCACGCATCTACTGAAGCTTTCGGAGCCCCTTCTTGCTTCTAATTTCCAAGTTCAGGGGGTTTCTACCCTGTTTATCTCCGTTTCGTAGAATTATAGAATTATTTAGGTTGGAAGGGACCTTAAAGATCATCGAGTTCTAACCCCCACCTTCATATTTCGCCAACCTTTACCTTGAACGGTTCTTCCCCCGACCCCGCCGTAATGCCCATCGCGACATCAAAGCCCACTTTTTTTAAAAAATACAGAATAAAAGCGAAACCCTCAGCAAAGTCGGCTCAAGAACCAGCTCCCAAAGTCCCACTGGGGCCGAGAGGAGCGAAAATCCAGAACCAAAAGGAAAAGAAAACTTGGAGAAGACCGAATCTTTCTGGGTTATCGCTCTCCGCAGGGAGCGACCCTTAATCAACAAGCTGCTCCCGCGCCTCCGTCGCACATGGATTCCTGTGGCACAAGATCAGCCCCAAATCCGGTTTGTTTTCCCATAAAAGTGCATCCGTTGGGGCAGTGCTTGTGCCTTCAGCTTCCATTTCCAAACTAAAGACCATTTCTGATTTTCCAGGCCGTTTCCAAAGCCATCCATCCCTCCATTCCTCCCTCCCTCCATCCCTCCATCCATCCATCCATCCCTCCCTCCATCCTTCCATCCATCCATCCATCCCTCCATCCCTCCCTCCATCCTTCCATCCATCCATCCCTCCATCCCTCCATCCATCCCTCCATCCATCCCTCCCTCCATCCCTCCCTCCATCCCTCCATCCCTCCATCCATCCATCCCTCCATCCATCCCTCCATCCATTCGCTTGGAGGAACCACTTTCCAAAACTTGAGAATTTGCCCCTTTTTCCCACCAAAAAAGGTGGGGAAGAGTTACAAACGTGAAGAGCGCCCAGCTCGGCTGGAGGAAAAACCTCCAGACAGTGGAATTATTGGAAGTGGACACAATCCAAGCTGCTATTTTGAGAGGACAAACCAATAGGACAGAGCCTGAAAACAGGTTGGTTAAATTATAACCTTTGGATGGAAGATCCCCGGGGGTAGCGCGACTTCCCTGTTCCAGAGATCCCGGGGAAAAAAAACCCTTCTGCTGACTCGGTCCAACAGTGCGTCCTCCTCCCAGGATGGATGAGGAACATCTTCACGACGATCTGCAGGTTTTTAAAGGTAAACTTCGTCCCTTCCACCCGGCCCCTGCGAGGAGACGGGCAGAAGCAAAGAGGGCAACGAGACCGTGTCTTGTGTCGTGGTCCTTCTCCACCAACACGCTTGGTTTTTGAGGGAGAGGAAGGTCCATGTTCTCCTTCTTCCTCTCTTTAGGCAGCTCGGCTAATTAGATCTAACGGGGTTGATTGGTTGGGATGGGGAAGCCCACCCTGATGAGTTTGTCCCTGGGGTTGAGGCTGAGATGGAAAACGAGGGAAGGGGACGTCATTGAGGGTGTGGGCCGTCGTTGAGATGACGTTGTGAAGCTGGTGGCGCCCAACCACCAGCACCCGAGAAGGTTCAGCCTCCGAAGCATCCGGGACCGGGGCAAAATGAACCTTTTCCCGGAGCCTTCCCAAGTTTGGGGTCCCCAAACCCAGTGGCCCAACGCCAAGGTTGAACCTCCCAAGGTTGAACCACGGAACCCAAAGGCGTTTCCAAGGTTCAGCCCCTCTGAGAAGGGCACCTGATGCCAGCCAAGGCCACCAAAGAGCCCTCTGGACCACGGACTGTCACCCGGGGGACAATTTCCCTTTTGAGAAGGCTTACTGGACAGCCAGGAGGCTTTAGAAAAGTGTCGCAGCCCAAAATATCCGGCATAAGCTTCTAATTTCTTTTTATTTTGCTTTTGTGGCACCTGAGATCACCTGCCCCGACCTTTAGCAAGGCCACGCCGGGGCTCACGCAAGGCGCCGTGCGACAGCCGTGGGGTTTGGGCAGCTTCCAGCCCCCCCAGCTGGGTCCCAACAGGAATCATCACCCAAGTTTTGGCTTCTGTCGCAAATTGTTAACTACTGCGGGTTATTTATTAACCCTTTTAGCAACGGGACCAGAGGAGCTTTGGGGGGAAAAAAAAAAGAAAAAAAAAAAAAAAGCCACAACCAAAAAACCAAAGCCCGGTGATCCGAGGGGGAAATATTTCCACATCTCTTTTGTTTTCTTTTAAAGACGGAAACTTCTTGCAGCGGAAGCTGAGATCCTTTTGCCCGGTCTATTTGCTGCTGGCCCTCTCCTTTTTCCTGACCGTCACCCTGTCGGCTGTGTCGCTCTCCAGAGGTACGGGGGCCCAGCTAATTAGTATTATAATAATTAATAATAATTAATCAGGCAGGTGGGATCGAGGGATACGGGAGGTCGGAGCGCAGGCGCCCCGCTCTAGGGGACTCTGTGGGTCCCAGCTCCGCGGGCCGGGGCGGGGGACACTGGAGGAGCCCCCACACTGCCCCATGGAGTCACCGCCGACGTCCACCTCACCCTCTATAGATAAAATATATTTTAAAATATGTGAATATTTTCATTATTATATATCTATATCTATCTCTCTCTATATATATATCTCTATATAAAATCATTATTTTATATAGAGGTATATAAATGTATCTATAAATATATAAAAATGTAAAATATCTATAAAAATATATGAAAAATCTATAAATATCTATAATAATATATGAAAAATCTATAAATATCTATAAAAATATGTGAAAAATCTATAAATATCTAAAAAATCTATAAATATATATAAAATATCTAGAAATATATATAAAAATATCTAGAAATATCTATAAAAATATATGAAAAATCTATAAATATCTATAAAAATATCTATAAATATCTATAAAAGTATCTATAAATATCTAGCAATATCTATAAAAATATCTATAACTATCTAGAAATACCCATAAAATGTATAAAAATGTCTATACATATCTATTAAATACATAAAATATCTAGAAATATCTCTCAAAATCTATCAAAATATCTATAACTGTCTATAAAAATATAAAATATCTAGAAATGTCTAGAAAAAGTCTATAAAAATATCTATAAATATCTCTAAAAATCTACTGGAAGTCTATAAACGTCTAAAAAAAAAATCTAGAAAAAAAATTTCTAAATATCTAAAAGTATCTAAAAATACCTACAAATACCTAAAAATATCTAAAAATGTCTAAAAATATCTATAAATATCTAAATATATCTATAAATAGCTATAAAAATATATAAAATACCTATAAACATCTATAAAACCGTATTAAAAAACCCCTCTAAATATCTTAAAAAATATTAACAAGTCTACAAATATCTGTAAGATACATAAAAAGACCTGCAAATATCTATAAAAATGTATGAAAGACCTATAAATAGCTAAAAAAATCTATGAAAGTCTAAAAAAATCTATAAGAATGCCTGTAAACATCTGTAAAGATCTATCAAATATATAAAAATACCTATAAAAATACCAAATATCTATAAATCTCTGTACAAATATAGAGAGTATCTACAAATAGCTATAAAAATATATAGAATACCTATAAATATAACTAAAAATATCCCAAAATATCGATAAAGAATCTATTAAAAATCCACAAGTATCTAAAAAAATCTGCAAAAATAGCTCTAAAATCTACAAATATACATAAAACCTTCTACAAATATGTATATAAATGTCTAAAATTCCCGGCTAAGCCGAGCCATAAACCGGTATTTGAAGTTTCCTGGGATTTTTTTTTGGGGGGGGGGGGGCTGGAAAAGTGCGGCCCCAGCAGAATAAAGGCCCCAAACCCCCCCTTCAGCCGCTGGGGTTGGGGGGAGGTGGGGTTTTTTTTTGGGGGGGGGGGGGGGGCACTGCCGTCCGTAACCCGAATTCTCCCTCTCCCCGATAGTTTCGGCCATTTCGTCTAAACTCAACGAGTTGCGTCCGGAAGAGAAGCGGAACCAGACCGTTCCCGGCAGGGATTTTCTCCGTGAGTCCCGCCCGAACCCAAACGCTTCGTTTTTATTTATTTTGTGGGGTTTTTTTTTTTTAGGTTGGGGTTTGGTTTTTTTTTTTTTTCCCCTTCCCCCTTTAAAAATTTCCCGAAATTCTCCCCCCGAATCGGTCCAGCTTCACCGCGCGGTGCAGGGCATCCCTCCCCTTCCCGCTTTGCTTCTCCGCCGGCAGCAAACACTTTTATATTTTAGGGGGGGGTGGAAAAAAACCCAACAAAAAAACCCCCCAAAAAACCAAAACACCTCAATTTTTCCTGGGAACGGGGGATTTTCGGGTGCTGCTTTCGCGGCGATCCGATATCCAGCCTTGCGCCTGCACCAGTTCGGCACCTGGGAAAACCCTGGGTTGATCCCGGTGAAGGAGCAGCTGATCCCACCACACCCCCACCCCCCCCCCCAACCCCCCCTCCTCCTCCTTTTCCCAGTGTTTCCCTGCGGACCCGACACCAGGCAATGGGAATACTTTGATGGAAAATGTTATTACTTCTCCCTCACCCGAACGAGCTGGCACAAGGCGAAGGCCCAGTGCGAGGAGATGCGTTCCCAGTTGGCCGTCATCAACAGCTACGCCAAGCAGGTAAAGACACCCCCCCCCGCCTCCCCGCCGCTTCCGGGGCAGGAAAACCCAAATTTCTCCAAATCTTGCCCCAAAAATACTGCGGAGCCCCCACCACCCCGCTGCCATCCTGCACACACGCGCACGCACAACCCCCCCAAAGCGGGCGGCTGGGAGTTGTTATCCTGAGCCTCAGCCAGCAGAGAGCAGGCGGGACCCGCGCTGCCCGGTGCCGGCGGGAGCCCAGCCGCGCACACCGGCACTGCCGGGATGGTGGAACCGTAGACTGGTTTGGGTTTGGAGGGACCTTCAAACGCCACCCCTTGCCATCGGCTTCCCCCCCCCAACCCAAGTCGCTCCCAAGCCCCGGCCAACCTGGCCTTGGAGCCCTCCGGGGGTGGGGGCAGCCGCAGCTTCTCTGGGCGACCAATTCCTTCCCGATATTTCAGTCTGAATCTCCCCTCTTCCAGTTTAAACCTGTTCCCCCTCATCCCACGGCTCCCCTCCCTGATCCGGAGTCCCTCCCCGGCTTTCCAGGAGCCCCTTTAGGGACTGGAAGGAGCTCCAAGGTCTCCCCGGAGCCTTCTCTTCTCCAGGCTGAACCCCTCCAGCTACAGATGATCCCCTAAATACATTATCCATGTGCATATACCTGTGATTTTTATGTATATTTATTCATTTAACACACAAAACCTCACTTGGTCTGCCTTTGGCTCACGCACAGCCCCCCTCTCCGGATCCCGCGTGGGTACCAAGGGATAACAGAACGGTTTCTTTCCCATTTTCAAGTTTCCCCCCCCTCAAATCCACTGCCGTAACTGCGCTTTCCTCACTGGTTCTCTCGGAGTTGTGGGGACGAGGGAAGGCAGCTCATTAAAATGCTTAAACAAACCCTTCCTTAAGCAAGCCGAAGGTTTTCTTTTGGAAAAGTCTCCTTTCGGATGGGCTACACCCGGAGCCGGGGGCTGCGGCGCTCGTTGTGGTGTAACAGGGCTTGGTGGAGAACCATGGGATGGTTTGGGTGGGAAGGGACCTTAAAGGCCACCCAGTGCCACCCCCTGCCTGGGGCAGGGCCACCTCCCACCAGCCCAGGTTGCCCAAAGCCCCGGCCAACCTGGCCTTGAACCCCTCCAGGGATGGGGCAGCCACAGCTTCTCTGGGCAACCTGGGCCAGCATTTCACCGCCCTCACAGCCAAGAATTTCTTCTAATATCTAACCAAAATCTCCCCTTTTTCAGTTTAAACCCATTCCCCCTCGTCCCGTGGCTCCCCTCCCTGATCCAGAGTCCCTTCCCGGCTTTCCTGGAGCCCCTTTAGGGACTGGAAGGGGCTCCAAGGTCTCCCCGGAGCCTTCTCTTCTCCAGGCTGAACCCCCCCAGCTCAGCCCGGCCCCACAGCAGAGGGGCTCCAGCCCTCCCAGCATCTCCGGGGCCTCCTCCGGCCCCGCTCCCACAGCTCCGCGTCCTTCCCATGGGCCCAGGGCCGGAGGCAGCGCCATCCATCCTTCTCTTCCACCTTTCAAATGAGTAGCCCAGTGCGGGGTTGTTCCTCTCGGGCTCCTCCACGGCGCAAACGCGGAGCCGAGGTGTTGGCTGCCGGCTCGAGGAGCCGTTTCCTGGTGCTTTTCCCTCCTGATCCCTCTCCCCGCTGCAGAATTTTGTCATGTTCAGGACAAGGAATGAGCGTTTCTGGATCGGGCTCACCGACGAGAACTCGGAAGGGGAATGGGAATGGATCGACGGGACCGACTATAAAAGCACCTTCACGTGAGTGTCACCCTGCCCTGCGGGTTTTTTTGTGCCCCATCGCCCCAAAACGGCCGGCAGCTTCCCCGCCTGCACCCCCCCCATTTCACCCAACAAACCGGGTTTCTTCACCCTGCCCTGGGACGGGCGTTCAGCGGGAGGTTTAACGGCAGCAAAGGCAAGAATTAGCATCTAAAAATCGTCTCAAATCAGCCGGGTTTAGCGAGTCCCGGCCCCCGGGGGGGAAAGCCGCTCGGCTCAGCTGCCTGCCCCTTCCGCCCTCTCCCAGTTTGATCCTTCTCCCCCCCAGGTACTGGAAGGAGGGAGAACCCAACAACAGCGGCCACAACGAAGATTGTGCCCACGTCTGGGTCTCCGGCCAGTGGAACGACGTCTACTGCACCTACGAGTGCTACTACGTCTGCGAAAAGCCTCTGCCCAACTGAGCCAAACCAGGCGCGGAGGCACCGGCCCACGTTCCGACACCTCAAATGGTCCTTTTTCTTCTTAATTTATACTATCCGAGCGCCCGCTCCCTGCTCTTCCGCCCCACCGCGCTGTCCCAAGGAAGAGCGGGGCCGGATTTTGATGGTCCTAAGCAATATACGCAGGAATCCGGGTTCTCCGTGGGGAGCTCAGCCTAATAAAGGACGATTATTGCTCTGGTTAACGAAGCTTCGGTGGGTGCGGAGGGGTGGGGGCGAGCTGGGGCTGCAGACGGACGTCGGGCAGGTCAGCAGCAACGCCGGGAGCAGGCTGGGGACAAGTGGGACAGAAAGGAGGACAGTTTTCAGCTAAAAGAGGGGAGATTTAGACTAGATATAAGAAATTCTTCAGGCTTAGGGTGGTGAGATGCTGGCCCAGGTTGCCCAGAGAGGTGGGGGATGGAATTATAGAATGGTTTGGGTGGGAAGGGACCTTAAAGGCCACCCAGTGCCACCCCCTGCCCTGGGCAGGGCCACCTCCCACCAGCCCAGGTTGCCCAAAGCCCCGGCCAACCTGGCCTTGGACCCCTCCAGGGATGGGGGAGCCACAGCTTCTCTGGGCAACCTGGGCCAGCGTCTCACTGCCCTCACAGCCATGAATTTCTTCCCCAGATCTCCCCTAAATCTCCCCTCTTTGCTGCCCCGGCCCTGGGAACGTTCAAGGTCAAGTTGGACGGGGCTTTGAGCCACCTGGGCCGGGTGGAGACGTCCCTGACCGTCCCACCATCGAACCAGGGAATGGTTTGGGTGGGAAGGGAGCGTGAAGACCCCCCCCCTCCCAAATGCCACCCCCTGCCCTGGCCAGGGCCACCTCCCACCAGCCCAGTGCACACGCGTGTGCGTGCGGCGCGAGGCGTGTGTGCGTGCACACGCGTGTGCGCTGCAGGGAGCGGGTGGGAGCCGCTCTCAACCACCCGGTACCGGCAGTGCCCGGTCGTGTCGTCCCCCCGCGAGGGCAGCACCCCGCGGCCCCCGGGACGCCCCCCCCCCCCCCCCCCGGCCGCAGCCCCTGTTCCCGGGGCCACCCCGGGAGCTCCGGCCCCGCCGTTCGGTCCCGGTTGGCAGCGGGGAGCCCCCGACCCGGTTGTCTCCGCTTCCCCCCCTCTACCCCCGGTTTCCCCCCGCTTCCCCGGACGATGCCCGCGGTGGGTTCGTCCGAGGAGCCGCGGGAGGAACGCGGACACCGACCCGGCGGAGCCCCGGCCCCCCGCCGCCCCCCGCCCCGCTCCGGTGCCGCCCCCGCCGCCCCCGTCCCCGGCATCGCCGTTCGCCCCGACGGCGGGAGGACTCCCCTCCGCCTGCCCTGTCGGCGACACGGCTGTCGTGACAGAGCCCGGCGGCCCCGCGGTGAGCGGCGAAGCGCATTAACGAGACCGGTGGCACGGAACCTCCCCCGCACCCCGCTCCCCGCCCGCCGCCGTCGGTATCGCCTCTTGGGCGCACCGGGCGGCGGGGAGCACCGGAGGGGGGTCTGGCAGGGGTTGTTCGGGTTTTTTTTTTGGGGGGGGGGTGGTGGTGGTGGTGTCCCCCGCCTTGATGGGGCCCCCGGCGCGCTCCCGGCCGAGGCGCGCTCCCGGGGGAGGCGGGGGGCGGCGGCGCTCACGGGCGCGGGCGCGGAGACGGGCGGGGGCTGCGCGCTCTGCCCCGCGTACGGTCGCGCCCCGCTCCGCTCCTCTCCCTTCCCCGCCCTGCCGGTACCGGGACCGGTATCGTTATCCCGGTAAGTAACCGGAGAGTGGACGGGGCGGGAGGGGAGATGCCGGGGTCGGGAAACTGAGCGGCGGGGATGTCCCGTACCGGGGCGGCGGGGGGGGGGGGGGGTGGGGGGGGGTGGGTGAGGGGGGGCACACGGGTGTGCGCCCCGTCTGAAAGCGGAGAGACCGACACCGGCACCGGCAGCGGCACCGGCAGCGCAGGGACCCGTCGGGCGCAGGGACCCGACGGGACGGGAACGGGACGCGGGGGATAAAGCTCCGCGGCCGCAGCCCCCGGCGCAGCCCCCGGGGTGGGCTCCGGTGATACCGGGGGCAAGGTCGGTCTTAAGCCCAACGGGACCGGGGGGAGCGGGGAGGGTGGGCGCCGCCGCCGCCGTGATTTCGTTGCCGTTCGTTAACCGGAGCGCCGGGAGGCGGCAAACGAACCGGGAAGCAGCGGGCAAGCCGGGGGGGAGACCGGTCCCGGTCCTTAACGCTCCTCTCCGCCCGCAGCCCCCGCGCTGGCCGCCGGTATGAAGACGGAAGAGGCTCCGTCCTGCCTGCAGCAGGCGACGCCGGTCCTGGGCTTCGGTGAGTGCCGGAGAGACCGGGAGCGGGTGCCACGCACCGGGAAGCGGGGAGACCCCCCAGCTCAGGATGCTCAGGCAGCATCCGTGGCTGCCAGCCCCATCCTCATCCTCCTCCCTGTCCCCATCCTCATCATCCTCATCCCCATCCCCATCCCCATCCTCCTCCTCCTCCTCCTCCTCCTCCTCCTCCCCCTCACCCTCATCCTCATCCCCATCCCCATCCTCATCATCCCCATCCCCATCCCCATCCTCCTCCTCCTCCTCATCATCACCCTCATCCTCATCCTCATCCTCATCCCCATCCCCATCCTCATCATCCCCATCCCCATCCTCCTCCTCCTCCTCCTCCTCATCATCAGCCCCATCCCCATCCCCATCCTCCTCCTCCTCCTCACCCTCATCCTCATCCCCATCCCCATCCCTATCCTCATCCTCATCCTCCTCATCACCCTCATCCCCATCCCCATCCCTATCCTCATCCTCATCCTCCTCATCATCATCCTCATCCCCATCGCCATCCTCCTCCTCCTCCTCCTCCTCCTCCTCCTCCTCCTCCTCCCCCTCATCCTCCCCCGGCCACTCCAGGGGTCTCGGCGTGGCCGCAAGTTGCAGCAGGACCAGCCTCGCCGCCCGTTTCCCCCCCCACCCCCTACCCCCGCCACCAAAATCCATTCCCAGCTGGCGTCAGCGGTGTCCCCGGCTCCTCTGCGGGGTTTATTCCCTGCTCGGGAAGGAGATTCCTTCCTCCCCCCCCCCGACGCCGCCCCCGGGATTGTTGGGGTGAGCCCCGATTGTGGGGAAGAGTGACAGCCCCCCCTCCCCTTTCCTCGCTCAGCCTGGCTTTGTGGTTTGCCAATTCCGAGGCAGCGACGAGCCACGGCAAGCTGTTGGCATGCCACAAAATGCCATCTTGCGATCCCCAAAGCAGCTGCGGCTCCAGGGGCTGAGGTTATCCCTAAGGGCAGCCAGCACCGGCACGGAGCGAGGCGCGAGGCACCGAACCCCGGAAGGGACAGGGACGTCGCCACCATCCATCCCTCCTCGCATGTCCCGACCTCTCGGATAAACCCCTGGGTTCATCCCGGTCCTTCGCTGTTTTTTGGGAGCATCCCGTGTGGGGCCAGGCCCCCGACCATTGATAGCCGGCTTCGCTGATCCGAATTTTAAAGGACAGTGAGGATATCTGCCCACCAGCGCCGGCGGGATGTTCCCGTGCCCTGGGAGGGCTCGGAGGCCGGGGGTTAGTTTTGGATAATACTGGGATAAGGCACCGGGGAGCTGCCTCCCCTCCCAGTCCATGCTGGGCTCACCGGATTGTGTCCCCGTCGTCATTCCTTTTCCCTTTCCCAAAGTGCCGCAACGTGGTGGGTTGGGATTGCTCTTCCTTAACGCATTTGCTGCTCCAAAGTGTTGCGTTTTTATACGCCTGGTGTTTTTAGGGCAGCGTAAGGCAGAGTCTCCTTTACTTTCAGTTTTGCCTCTTTCTCCCGGGCTGGCTGCCGGGAGATTCAGCCAAATCCGATCGTTTTCCTGGGATTTCTCACATCCCTCGGAGCTCGGGATCGCTTACTCGTCTCCCCGTGTGTTACGGCATCACCGTGACCGTGACTTTTGTGTCAAAAGAGACTCAGGTGTGAATTATCGTTGGGCAGTGACCTCTGCTCCGGGCCCTGGCTGTCCATCCCGAGGCAGGATTCTGCTGCTTCCCACCATTCCGGATCCCCGCAATCCTCCTCCTCATTCCCTGAGCGAGAGGGACAGACGAACATCCCCTGGCCTCAAGTTTTGTGTCTCTCCCTTTTAGACTGATCCCGCGCTCCCCGAGCTCCCTGGCCGTTTAATTAGCTGCTCTCAGTCTAATTTACCATTAGATTATTCCCAACCTTTTTTCCCCAAAAAAAACCCCAAGAGGATTTAGGGGGATTTTTAACCCCAGATGCCTCAAACCCGCTGGAGGTTTGGCTGGTCCCGGGGTGACACGCAGCCCCCGGGGTCAAAGTCAAGAAGGGTGACAATATTTGACTCCGGGACTTAATAACGGAGGAAAAAAGCGGGAAGTGGAGGCTCGACCTGGGATAAATATCCACGGAGAACCTCTGCCCGTGGCCGCTGGGACGGGGTTGCTCGTGGCCTTGGCCATCCACGCCGCCCTCCCGGCGTTTCAGCTCCGGCACCACCAGCCCCACATTCTTTTTTCCTCTTCTTGGGCAAAAAAAAACCCAAACCCTCCTCATTTCCACTCCTGATCCGCTGGATCCCGATCCGCAGGAGAGCTCTCAAGGTCCGGTCCCTTCCAGCCGATGCTGTCATCCGATTTTCAGGTCCCAGCGCTTAATTAACGAGCTGTGCCGAGCCTGCGGGAGCCGCGAAGGACTGGGCTCGCCGCAATGTCGGGAATGAGCCGGTGGGATGCCGGAGGCGCAGGACAGGAACCCGAACGCCGCCACGAAGCGAGGCAGAAGCCGCCTTCGCAAAAGACACCCCCATTTTCAGGTCCATAAAAAGCCCAAATTAGCCCAATTTCCACCACCCACCCCCCCCAACCAGTCCCTCCTGCGTTGGTGTAAAAACAGCGGAGGCAGAGAGCGTTTGCCGGGATTTCAAGGGATTTCAAGACTTTGGGAAAGCATCCGCAGCTAAACTTGGAGAGAAAAAGCGTTCAGAAAGCTTCCTGCTGGCGGACGCTTTGTGCCTGCCGGCATTTTGCCTCCGCCGCAGCGGTCCTGCCTGCTCCATGCCCCCTTCGTCTTCCTCCCGCCACCAATTTGAGCCCGCTGAGGCCCAGGAGCCACAAAGCAAGTTGCTGGTGGGGTGATCGCGGATCCCAGATGGGATCCTCACTCGGAAGAGCGTGGTCAGTTGTAAGAGCTGCTTCCCAGAGCCCAGGAGAGAAGATCTGCAGGGCTGGGGAAGCCACTGCGTGTTCCCGGAGAAGGAAAAAAAAAATCCCTTTTTGCGGGAGATGCTGCCGGGTCAGGGCTCCTCCGCGTCCCCCAGCCTTGCGCGGGGGCGCGCGGCTCTCCACTGGAACGTCTCTCCTGCCATTTTCCACGGCTGCTCCTCGCCTTTTGACTCCTCGCCCTGGGCCGGTGCCCGAATTAGAGCTGGGCTTCGTGTTTCCCCCCCTCGACCCCCCCGTTCCTTGGTTGCCCTCGGTGGCTCGGTGCCTTTGAAAACAGCCCTGAGCTTCGTCCCTGGGATGCCACCATCCCTCCAAGCCTTCGAGGGGGCTTGGGTAGGTGTTGCCTCGGGATCCACGAGCTTTTGGGGGGGGATAAAAGGGTGGCGAGGCTGGAGAGGACAGAGATAAGCGCTCGTAAAACCCAAGGAGCTTGGCAGGGTGGAGGCTGCGGACATCGGAGAGGGTGCCGCTGCCTGGCTCAGCCCGAAGCCCGGATCCAGCGCACCAGATACAGCGTATTTATTACTCGCTCCTTTACCTTGAAGTTATCGTGACGAAGCCTTTGAAGAGCAGCCATAGATTTCCATGTTGATAACACTGAGGAAGGGGGGGAAGAAAAAAAAAAAAATAAAAAAAAAAAAATCTCAAAGCTCTGGAGCCTTTTTACACAGTTCTTGGGCACCAAATCTGGGGTGAAATTGGACAAAATTCAGACGCGGGTCTGTCCGCTGACCTGGACCAAGGCTCACACAAGCTCAGCGCCCGCAGCCTCCTGTCGAGACACACATATATTTGCTCTCCCGCTCCCGAGCGCGTGTTCTCCACGTCCTCCGGGATTTACACAGTGCCGGAGCCGTGGGCTCGGGGTTTCCCTCGAATTTACCACCTGCAGAGAACCCCAGAACCTGCTGCTTTCGCAACTGGGACGTTTATTGTCGAGGGTTGTCACAAAAAAAACCAACAAAAAAACCTCCACGCTGAGCCTCCCTTCTCCCTCTCCTACGCCAACACCACGTGGCTTTAAAAAAGAAAGCGAAAAACATCAGCAGATGATCGCCAGGCCAAGCATCGTCCCCCAAAAGACAGATGTTATTCTGGCGGGACGCGATTCCCCCCCCCCCCAGCCCCAGCAAAGGAAACCTCCTTCTCACGCCGTCTTTTCCCCTGATGCCCAGGTTCGGATTCCAAGATGCGGGAGGTTTGCGCCGGCTGCGACACCCCCATCTCCGACCGGTTCCTCCTGCGAGTCAACGACCGCTCCTGGCACGAAGGTTGCGTGAAATGCGCCGTCTGCCTCCAGCCGCTCTCCGGGACCTGCTACTGTCGCAACCGGCAGCTCTACTGCAAACACGACTACGAGAAGTAAGTGCCCTCTGGTTTTCTCCAAATTTTCCGTCCCTCTGGGCTCCGTGTTGAGCGCGGTGGAGGCTCGGTGGGGTTCTGGAAGGGTGGGCGGCGAAAGGGCGTTGTGGTGTGGGTGTCACGTAGGTTGGTGAGGAGCAGGTGAGATGACGAGGACCACAGAGGTGTCCTGCCAAGGGATGGTGTCCAAATAGAGGGACAGAAGTCTTCAGCTGTGATTTAACGCGGTGACGTGACGGGGATAAAGAGGCAAAAGGGATCGATTTTGGTTCAGTGGTGGTTTTGGCAGTGTCGGGTTAATGGTTGGACTCGATGGTCTTAAAGGTCCCTTCCAACGGAGACCGTTCTATGGTTCTGTGAAGGCGTTGGCTGAAGGGGCAGAAAGGACGAAGCCGGAGGCCCTTGGGACGCTTTTTCAAGAGCTGAGGGATGTCCAAGGCTGCCCAGGAGATGACAGCACTCCATGCCTTGTCCTCCTGGGACGCGAGGGCCGGCAGATTTAACCTGGGGTCATGGTTTGGGCTGGGCTGGCCACTAAACTGAGGGACAGATGCTCTCCTTAACCTCCCTGCCCTTCAGCGAAGGTCCTGCTCAGGGGGCGAGGAGCGGCTCAGGGGGGGTCAGGAGCGGGTGCCTGTCCCGTAACCCCGGCGCCGGGAGCGGCTCTTGCAGCCGGGCACCCACTCGGTGGTGCCAGGGAGCCCACGTCTGTCCCTGCCGTGGCCAGGCCTGGGCTGGGCTGGGCTGGGCTCTGCTTGTGGTGGCAATCCTGACCCTCGGGGGGGGACACCACCAGATACTTCAAATGGAATGGGAAAGGGAAGGGAAGGGAGGGGAAGGGAAGGGAAGGGAAGGGAAGGGAAGGGAAGGGAAGGGAAGGGAAGGGAAGGGAAGGGGAGGGGAGGGGAGGGGAGGGGAGGGGAGGGGAGGGGAAAGGGAAAGGGAAGGGGAAAGGGAAAGGGGAAGGGGAAGGGGAAGGGGAAGGGGAAGGGGAAGGGGAAGGGGAAGGGGAAGGGGAGGGGAGGGGGGGAGGGAAGGGGAGGGGAGGAGAGGAGAGGAGAGGGAAAGGGAAAGGGAAAGGGAAAGGGGAAGGGGAAGGGGAAGGGGAGGGGAGGGGAGGGGAGGGGAGGGGAGGGAAAGGGAAAGGGAAAGGGAAGGGGAAAGGGGAAGGGGAAGGGGAAGGGGACGGGAGGGGAGGGGAGGAGAGGAGAGGAGAGGGAAAGGGAAAGGGAAAGGGAAAGGGGAAGGGGAGGGGAGGGGAGGGTAGGGGAGGGGAGGAGAGGAGAGGGAAAGGGAAGGGAAAGGAAAAGGAATAAAAAATAAAAAGAAAAAAATAAAAAAGAAAAACAGAAAGAAAAAGAGAAAAATAAAAGAAAAAGAAAAAGAAAAAAGAAAAAAAGAAAAAAGAAAAAGAAAGAAAAGGAAAAGGAAAAGGAAAAGGAAAAGGAAAAGGAAAAGGAAAAGGAAAAGGAAAAGGAAAAGGAAAAGGAAAAGGAAAAAGAAAAGGAAAAGGAAAAAGAAAAGGAAAAAGAAAAGGAAAAGAAAAGGAAAAAGAAAAGGAATAGAATAGAATAGAATAGAATAGAATAGAATAGAATAGAATAGAATAGAATAGAATAGAATAGACTGTTTCCATTGGAAGGGACCTACACCGATCGTCTACTCCAACTTCATTTGCTTTCGAACACCTCGCTGGGGCTCCCGGGAGAAGGCTGGGCCGTCGCGCTCCTCCGCTTGTCGTGTCATTTTAATTGCGTCGACGAAACGAGGTGTTTGAGCGTTGGCGAATCCAGAGGGAGCTGGACCGGGGGAAGCGGCTGGTGGAGCCGGAGGGGCTGAGGGCTCTTTGTAAGCGGGAAGCGGGGTTGCGGTGGTGCCACGCGGAAGGAGACATCCCTAAAATGAGAGGGTGGCCGGTACCCGGAGGGGCCGCAGGACAGCTGGGGAAGCAGCCGCCCTGATGTCATCAAATATAGCTGGCGCTGCCTGGGAAATCCTCAGGGGGAAAAAAAAAAATCAGGTTTTTAGATTTCTCCCAACCTCAGCCTTGCCTGCCAAACTCCCAGAGCAGCATCTCCCGCAGGGCTGGAGACGCATCCCTGAATTTCGGCGGTGGCACCCTGCCCCAGCACCGAAGAAGGGGTTTTTTGGGGGGTTGGTTTTGGTTATTTTTTTGCCTTTAGTGGTCACAAATGCGCTTTTATTAACGAAACCGCTCAGGTGCTTCTGTTGGCTTTTCTCACGCCGCCGGGAGGTGAACGTGGGATGGCAAATCCCATCCCCCCGCCACCCTCTGGCTCCGCGGCCGCCGGTGAATCCCTTCCCCTCCGCTCTGACTCCCTCCAAGGGGAATCGGGAGCCCTCGCCCTTCACGTTCCTCCAGACGATGCCCTTTCCCAAGGGACACGGGGAGCCCCAGGGGAGCCTTTTGGCGCACCCACGTTTTTTGCACCCTGGAAGCATTTTGCAGCAGAGCAGGCGCTGGAAATGAGCCCGGGAGGCCAGGGCAAGGGACGGCCTCGTGTCCCCAATTCTGCCTTCCCCTGCCAGCCCCCTGGAATTTTTCTGAGGGGGGGGTGATGCGGCACAAAAAGCCGTTCGTTTCCCCTAAAGGTGAGCCATGGTGCTGACAGCTCTGAGCTGGAGCAGGGAGAGCCCGTCCGCTGGCCACCCCCTTTCCTTCCGCATCTCGGGAAGGAGAGATAAGGTGGAAGAGCCCGAAGGGAGGGCAGGATCCGCTCCCCCGGGCAGGACTTTGAGTGATGAGCCAGCACCGCAGCCTCCCGTCTCGATGCACCAACCAAGTGGCATCGCTCCACGGAGCCGGGGCAGGGTCGATCCCACCGGAGGTTATCTCTCGGCAGGGAGAGCTTTGATCATGGCTGTAAAAAAAAAAAAAAAAAAAAACCACAAACCAAAAAAAAAAGGGAGCTGCTTCCACGCCGGGCTGCTGGCTCCCTCCGCCTTGCAGCAGGGCAGGGGATGGCTCAAAGGCCGCTGCCTTCCCTTTCGCCACTGGCAAGAGAGGCAAATAACCACGGCGACACTCCGGCAAGCTTCAGATATGTCGGAAAATGCTGGGAGCTTCTCCCTCCCTGGGATAGGGAGCTCCTGGGTGCTCAGCAGCCCCCTGACATCGCTGCTTGCCACCACAGGGGCTGGCAATGCCATTAAGGCCACGGCACCAGGGCTCCGTTGGTGGCTCGTGCTGGCGGTGATGCTTCCTCAGTTCTCCTCCTCTGCCGAATAAGCTTCCCGCAGGCTCCCTCCCCACCTTTCCCATGCCAAGACTTCCACTGAAATACGAGGCAGGGGGGGAGGTGGGGGGGAAGTCGGTGCCTGGTCGTGACCTCCAAACCCACGTCTAGCTGCGACCTCCTGCAGCTGGTGCCGCCGGGACGAGCTGGGTGACACACAGCCATCCCAGGACGCCGCTGCCGGGAAGGCGTTCCGTCACTTCCCTGAAGTTTGGCAGCACCCTCTAAAGACTTAACGGTCCCAGCTTATCTTGCCTGGGCTTCGCAAGAGAGAGCGCAGCCTCCTCCCGGCCACTGACGCAAGCGCTTGGCAGCGCTGGGAATGGTAATAAAAATACCAGAGCTTGCCCACTTGCCCAGGGTGGCCGGGAGAGGCAGGGACGAGGAGCCGGGCTGGCAAAGCCACAGCTGGATGTGGAAAAGAAGGACAGCGCGGTGACACCCGCACCGTCCCGGCAAAGGGTGAGGGTCCCGGGATGCTTTGGAGCAAAGGCGGTGGATCTCCGGGAGGTCTTGGCTGTGCTGGTTGGCAGGAGCCAGGTGCTGGAGTGGGTTTGACCCCCCTGCTTAAGAGTAAGCAGATAAAAGCGTGTTTGCAAAACCCGTCTGTAAGGAGCACCGCGTCCTCCTTGGGGCAAGTTGGGTGCCTGACCCGAGGCCAATGATGGCGTTCCCACGTGGGGAGCCCTCGGCCTCCAATATCGCTGGTTTGCTATCGACTTTTGGGTGGGACAACGCGGCCGTGCTGTTTTTCCAAGCACCGCGGCGCATTCAGCCGCAGATCCCTGGGCACGCTCTGCTCCATCCCACTCGTGTGCTCCAAAGTACCTCAGGCGGTCTCAAAAAAACACCCTTTAGGGTCTCCAGCTCCTTTAGTGCTTTCGCAAGTTGGTGCTTCGGGCACTTTTGAAGGCGTCTCCGCTCAGCACCTTTGTGCATCCAGCCTGGGAATTTCCAGGGAGGCAAACTCTCAGTCCCTCCTGTTTGGAAATCTTGTGTGTCCCCCCCGCCCCTACCCCGAGTATTCATTCTTGGCCTTGACTTTCCGAAGTTCGTGGTTTTGGCCAGCGATGAATCCCAGACGGCAGAATCCAGTGTCGCCCTGGGCTGCGGCGTAGACCGGGGCTCGCAGCGTGGTGACCTGGAGGGGAGACCCATCTGGCATTTATTCCTCCTCATGCGAAACTGCGCAATAAGAGGAAAATGCTTTAATGGAGAGATAAGCCAGCAGCTGCGGCTGAACGTGGGGGAAGGAACGGACTGTTGATCTAGAGATGAAATGTTAAGCCCGAAGATGGATGTTGTTCTGCAGTCCCTATCATATAAAACCGCAATCTGAAGGCTTTTGTGAAACTCTCCTCTTCCCCTTTCGCCTGGGGCCCAGCCAGCTCTCCTGCGCTTTGCTCAGGCACCTGCCCTGTAAATCCAGCTCCGGGCAGCTCGTGTAAATGCAACGGCTCGGGAGAAGGGCCGGGGGTGGGGGGGGGGAGGAAGGAAAAATACTCCCGAACGATGATAGAGTGGCTGCAACGGCCGGGTCCCGGGCGCCTTGTTTACTTTGAAGTTTGTTTTGTGGAATGACAGGCGATGTGGGGGCTGCCGGGGAGCTGTCAAGAGGGATCTGAACCGCAGCCTTGCGCTGGCAGCCTTCCCCCTCTCCTCCGCGCTCTCCTTTTGCCCATGTGGAGATGATTTGCTCGTCCTCTGTAGAGATACGGGGTGAACTCGGCTCGAACCTGACTTGCAGTTTCTCCATCGCCGAGCGGCTGCCGGCACGTGACCGGCACAGCTGAGCGCAGACCCGCTCCTCCCAATGCCCTCCTGGTCCTTGGGTTTGGCCCGAATCGTGATGGTTTCTCCATCTCGTTGTAGAGGGGAGAGGGTCGGGGAGGGCTCGACCAGCACATCCCAGCCATCGGCTCTGCCTGCATCCCTTCGGGGGTCCTCTCGGAGCTGTTCTCACCCTCGTTGGGCGAGATGCGCGGAACCGAGCGATGGCGCTTGAATTCGAAATAATATTCCTGCCACGAGGGTTTGGGAAAGCCCACAAAAGGTTGGCCAAGGTTCGGGGAGAGCCTTCTCAACCGCGAGCGGCTCATTTGCTTTTTGAAACCCACCACAGATAACCTCGGCTACCTCCAACAGGGATGTTCGGGAAGCAGAGAAGGGAAACTCGGGCTCTGAGACCAGAGCGTTCGGCACGCGGCTGCCAAATTGGTATTTTGGTACCCTGGAGTGACATCCAGCATCGTCTTTTGGGGATCTTCAACCACTTTGGCCGATTTTCTGGGCTCTGTGGCTCAGGAAAAGCCCGGCGGGGAGTGATACAAATGGAGTTGCCTGAGAAATGGGAAATAGGAGCTGACTTTTGTTTTCATCGGAGCGGGGAGAGAAAGCAGGGTAAAGAGATGGGCTCCAGCGGTTCTTGGGATGCGGAGGGAGGGTGGAGGGGACCCAAAGTCTCTTGTGCAGCCGAGGGGTAACCAGCAGCCCCGCTCCTCCTTGCCGGGGAGGAGGAGGAGGAGGCGGGGGAGCGAGGCAGTGACCCTCCCTGCCCGAATATCGGGGGACTGACCCAGCCCGGGCACCTTGGCAACTCTTCTGAGCGAGTTGGTTAATGTTTAAATCCATGCGGGAGGGCTCCTCTCCCAGCAAAGATCTCCCGGGCAGGAGAAGCTGGGACAAGGGTTGGACAAGAGCGAGCCCAGGCGCTGTGTGCAAACCCCATGGCATTCCAGGAGCGAGGAGTCAGGCCCTAAAAATGATGAAATTGGCGTCGAAAGCAGAAGGACGGGGGGATTTTTTTTTTTTTTTTTTTTTGGCTTTTACGTCTAAAAGCTTCTCCTTCCCCTTTGCTGCGCGTGCGACATTTGGTTACAGTCTGCTTAGAAATCAGAGGGCTTCCTAGGCATGAAGACGTTAAAAAATGGTGCTTCAGATGTATTTGTAACCCCGAAATCGGGGACTTGGGGACAGAACAGTCCCAAAACTTGATGGATTGCGAGAGCTGATGATAGCTACTACTCTTAAAAATGAGTTCTCCTTAAAAATGATAGTTTCTACTCTCAAAAAGCTGGTTGTCTCTCCGGCTTTGCTGTTCCCGACCGTGCTGGGCATCCCGGTCCGTCCCATCGCTCCGGTCTATCCCTCCTGCCCCGTTCGGCCACGGGCAGCTGAGCAAGGGGGTCCCCCCCGAGTCATGTCTTCTCTCTGTTGGGCTGGAGGGAAGGTAATGAAAAGTGACAGCGCTCTGAAAAGTGAGCAAATAAATGAGATAATGAGCACCCTTGACAAGGCAGTGATGAATGGAGCCCGCGTGCCCGGCTCACGCACCCTGCGGGTGCCTCCACCAGTAGCAGAACGGGAGACGAGGGGATGGAGGAGGTGGGAAGGAGGTAGCCTGCAACTCCTTCCAGTGCTTCTGGGCTGGGTGATGGGACCGAGCCCGGGCGCCCTTCGATAGCACCCATCAACGGGGCGAGTCGTGCTTATCGCCGGTCCTCCGAGGAGCATCCACAGCCGTTATCTTGGGATACTTTGCTCCTCCCAACTGGGGAGGTCACTGCAGCCAGCCCTGCTCCACTGGTGAGGACCAGCGGGAGCTCAGCGGTGGAGAAACCGGGCGGTCGGACCCTGGGAAGGAGCTTGGTGTCCTGTTTTTTAGGGTGGGTTTGCAGTTTTACGCCCCCGCCGGACACGCGGGATCGCTGCCGCGGAGCAGGACGGGTTCCCCGAAAGCTTCAGCGCACAACCCAATCCCAAAATCTCCTGCTTTTTCCCCATCCCAAACATTTCCCCCTTCCTCATCGGGTGGGTGGCTGAGCCCCGTCTCCCACCGCGAGCGAAGCCCGTCTGATGATTAATGACGTTAATTACACGAAGCTATTCCTACCCCAGTCCGCACCGTTCCCTCGCACTGGTTGGTTCGCGGGGCCCAGGAAATTAAACGCTAACTCTATAATCACTGCGAAATGAAAGAAATATGCAGATGCGCCTTGAGCGTGATTAAGAAACCAGCCACCACGTGCTGTCTGTTCCCCACCGCCGTTGGATTGTTTTTCTAAGGGGGGCAGGGGGGGACGGAATACGTGGGGGAGGAAGAACTTTTTTTTTTTTTTTCACGTGCGGCACATTGTTTTTCTAGTTTAATTAAATGTAATTTACTTTGAGGGATACTCTTTCTCTTTTGGGCTGGTCTTTTTTTTTTTTTTTTTTTTTTGTCCCGCCCGCGTTTCGCGTCCCACGGCTTGGAGTCTCTCCTGGACCCCACGTCGCCAACTTTTATCCTGTTATTGGGCAGAGTTTTCTTAACCACCCAGCTCCTGGAGCCCTGTGACCACAGTCTAACACCGGCTCTGCCCCTCCGTAAAAATAATTTGATGCGGAAAAGGAAAATAGAAACCCAACAAAGACTTAGATATCAAAGTAAACAGTTATAATTCAAGGTATTGGCTCCCTCCAACCGGAGGACGCAGATGTACCTTAACAATCGAGTGGTTGTAAAGGGTTTGGATCTTCGGCACTTCCAGTGAAAGACGTTGCTTATCCCTTTCGGGCTGCAGGTGATTTTATGGGCACAAAAGATGCTGCCACCTGGGTTTGGGGGAGGTGGACACGGTCCAGCGGGCAAGCAGTCCCAGAGCGGCCCCGGGGTTGGACAACCTCTTCGTCAGGGCCGAGCTAATTACCGTGGCGCCGATAGACGTGCGGCGGCTCTACCTTCCCGGGCTTGCAGCCTGGCGGTCTCGCTCGCGGAGCTCCCCGAGCCGGCTCCGGGCTTGGGCCACGGCTCGCTGGGCTGGGGAAGGAGAAGGGGAAGTTCGGCTGGGGTCGGCGGTGGCTGTAAGGGCGAGGGTTTGCAGGGGAGACGGTACCCGGCTGTGTTCTGACAATGTGCCTGGCCCTATTTCCCTGAGATTAATTGGGTTTAGACCCAGCGCAGCCGGGTTTGTGGGTTCCTACCCGGAGAGACGGGCTGCCTGGGCGAGGAGCGGGGTTAGAACTCCGCCTGTTCTCATCCCGGCATCCGTTTCCCTGGAGTAATTCTTGTCCCTCGCAGCAGGTACGAGCAGCGTGGTCGGGGGCGGGGGGGGGGTCTGGACGTTATCGCGCACGCGCCGAGCGCTGCGGTTGGTTTGTGGGAAAGCCGCCGCGCTGCTCCGTTCGTTTTCCCAACACCAGCTCCTAAAGCGGCACACCGGCAAGGGCTCTGGGCTGCAGACGGACGGTTTCGAAGGCGCTGAAGGGTTGTTGGAGGCTGGACCCTTCTCCTGCTTCTGGACGCAGCAGCATCTCTCTCAGTCCGGACCCAGGGACCACCAGAGGGCAGCCGCGAAGGCAAAGGTGCCAGAAATAAACTCCTGAGAGCCAGTTTCCAGCAGTGCCAGGGGCTGCGGCGCTGGAAACAGCAGGCAGGAGCCGTTCCCCATGCGGCACAAACATCCCGACGACGGCCAACGGCGAGCCCTGAGCTGCTCACGCTTTAAGAAACCAGTTTTCTTCCCAGGCTACTAGGGGATTCCCGGAGCACGGCAAAGGGAGCCCAGACCCCGTTCTTCTCTCTTCTAACAGGCAGAGGTTTAGAAAGGATGGGCTCAAAGGTATTTACAGGCACTCGGTCTCAGCAAAAAGCTTGCGGAGAGCCCGCGGCTGGTGGGACCGACGGCAAGGATCGAAGGGGAAGCGATTTACGAAACGCAGAGATGTTCCTGCCTTACCACACCGCGCTTATTTCTAAACCTGCCTAACGCCGCAGGCGTAGCACGTACGACCCATCATCCAGCTTCTTCGCCCTCCGCCTCCTTCTTCGAGAAGCCTGTGTGAAACCAGGCGCTACAGAAACACGGGGGGCAGCTGTCGGACGAGTGTCGGTGTCAGACAGAGCCCCGAAAACCAGAGCCTCCAGCCCGTCCTCTGGGAGGAGGGAAGTGGCTCTTTCTCCCTCCTTTCTCCCAAGGTATCTTCCTGCCTCCTGCTTCCCAATCCTCCCTCTCCTCGGCTGTTTCTGCTCAGCCATCGTCTCCGCAGCCCGGGTAGCTCCACGCCTCCCGCGTTGCTAACACGCTGCTGGAGAATGTGGCCCCTTCTTTCCTAGCTGGTGCACAAATTGAATTATAAACCGGATCCATAATCTGCTTCCAGCTTTCATCTCTCCCCCTTAATGCAATTAAGCTTAAACGTGGTTAATTACAGTTTATCCTAACTATCTTGGTGGCAGCTTCACACATCTTTGCTCGCACAGGGGCTTTTTTCCCATTATTGAGGTCTTGCCGATGCGGTCGCGGTAATATCGGAGCCGGTCAGGCTTGCACGGAAAAAAGCAGCATCGTCCCAAATCCCTTTCCTGATTCCTGGATATGGTTTTGCTGGCGGCGGGAGAAAGGTGAAGCTAGAAAGAAGCTTGGCCTGTAAAAAAAGAAAAAAAAAAAAGAAAAGAAAACAAAAAAGCACAAGTTTAATGACCGCTATGCTTTGAAACTGGTTCCGTTAATCCCCAAAAACGGTGTAATTCACTTCCAGCGCTACGGTAAATTTAGGGCCACGGGGTAAGGAGGGAAAACGAGCAGCCCGGCAGCGCTGCACCCGGTTAACGAGCTCGCGCGCGACCACGCGGCCTGGGCTCGGCTGTGCCGACGCGGAACCTGCCTGCTGAATCCGGGCTCAAACCAGTCACCCCAGTTAGCCTTGGAAGGGCAGTAACGCCACCGCAGCTACTTTTTGGGTGGCAGTCCGCTGGCGTCCAACGGGCTCTGTGGAGTCGGAGGGTCCACGCTGCTGTTTGTGACCTGGTCCCTGAGGCTTTGGCTGCCTTTTTTGGCGACTTTTAACTTCCCTTCTCTTTATTCCTACCCGCTCCGTCCCAAACCAGGCTGTAACGGGGTGATCTCCCCCCCTTGTTACTCAGCCAGTTGCGCCGGTGGGTTCCTATCGTGCGACAGCTTAACGGCTTTCCCCGTTTAAAAAAATCTCTTTAGATTTTAAAAATCTGGATTACCTTCCGCTGGTGTCTGCCTTAAGAGCATCGGCACAGAGGGATTCAGAGGCCTCAGCTTGGCGCGCTTGATCACTCATCAAGGCAACTTTATATTCAATTTTTCTTTTTCCTAAAGTCGCCGTTAGCAGAAACGCGCCTTTTCTCTTCTCGATCCTTAACGCAGACTTAGCTTTTTGCCAAAATACTGTCCCGGCCACCTCTTGGGCCGGGGTTGTTTTGGATGAGCATTTTAATTCTTTCTAAAATGAGTCTTGCTTTTAAAAGGAGGATATTTATTCCCGGCCCTTGCAGTGGGGATGCTCCGTTATTCCTAATCTGCAAAGGGAAGGACGGAGAGGGGCTACACGACAAGTCCAGCAGGGCACGGACAGGGACTATAGTTTCTGTATCGCTAATTAGATCCGTTTCTATATCGCTAATTAGAGCCGTTCCTATACTGCCAATCATATATCTCCACCTTATCACCCGGCGATGCCCGACTCAGCCCCAGGGTGCGGAGCTCTGAAACCCTCGGGAGGCACCGGAGGCGTTTTGCCAGGACAGTTGGTTGCGGTGACCACGTTGGGGTGGGCTAAACGTCATTCCCGGTGGCCGGCACCGGCCCTGCCGGGCCACGCTGCCCCGTGCTACCGAATCGTCCCCTGTGCCACCGCGCACCCCCCTCCCTCCTTTAAAACAGAGAGAAAAGAGAGCGCAGAGTTTAATTTAAATCACATCTCCCGAGCTTGTTCTTTTCTCAATCAATATTGCTTTTTACATCATATCTAATCTCTTCTTTCACCCCCCCCGCCCCCCGCCAAAGTAAAATTTAATTAAATAATTCTAATGAATGTTTAATGATGTTCTTTTGTCATTATTAAATCTGTAATAAAAGTGTCTGCGGCCCTTCTACCTCCCTCCCCCTCGCTTCCCCCACTGCTTCCCCCCCCCTGCACGCACTGTCCTGCTGGCTCCCTTTTCTCCCTGCCTTCTCCCCCCGCCCCGCTCCGTCTCGCTGCGACAACGCCAGCATTCAGACCTGCAAACAGGAAATGAGAAACGGAGAAACAGGATATTGAGTTGGGATACTATCTGGATGGGTAATATCACCCCTAGCTACTAAGCGAAGGCACCCTTCTCCTGCCAGGCATACTAATGGAGACGCGGAGGCTTCCCGGAGCCGCGCAATAAGGCAGGACAAAATCAATAGGAATTGATAACTCCTTCACTTTAAACCCGCGGACCCGAAGCGAGCTTTTGTGGAGCGGAAAGCAAGAGGAGAGAGAAAGGAGCTGACGGTTCCCGTCGCAGGGGACAGCGGAAAGGCGCTGTCTGGGCGACGGAGGACCAGAAACTTCATCTCTCCGAAGAGGGAGAAGCCCCGTAAATAAGAGATGCGGTTCCCTTTTTTTAATTTTTTTTTTCCGAACCAGGGGTTGGAGCTTCCCGAGAGCTCGGTGTGGAGCTTGAGTCCGAACGCGGGGCAGCTCGCCAAGGCGCCACACCGGCTCCCTGCGCTTGGAAGAGAAATTAGAAAAAAACAAAAGGGTAACGCCGTTCCCTGGGAAGGGACAGGCAGAGGTGGACGGTTCAGGATAGGACCCACCTTCCTTCATCCTGCCCTGGCAAGAGGCTTTGCTCTCTTGATCCGGACAGCTTGAAGAATATCTTTTAAAAAGTACCAAGTGCAGGACCCCGCAAAAAGCTTCGGAATTACAGCGGGAAACTTCGCGCGGGCCACGGAGAAACAAAACGCCGTGCCTGCTCGCTGCAGCTCTGCGCGTCCCGCAGGCGGCTCAGGGTAGGACTCCCACGGTCTCCTGTTGGAAATATTAACAAAAAAAGGCATTTAGAGTGTAGTCTAAAGAACGTAAACCTCAAGCTGTTAGCCCAGTTCCAGCCCAGGGCAGGCCTGTAGAGATTCAACAGCTGAATCCCACCTTCCCACAGCTCCCAGACAGCCCGATGCGGGATTAAAGCAGGGCAGGAACATTTTTGCCTCTGCAAAAAAAGCTCCTGCAGAAGCTGAATCCCCCTCCACCCCGCTGCCCCGGCGACGGAGAGTATTTCCAGTTTAGGAGAGCTCTTGCGGGGCCGCGAGCGGAAGGCGGCCGGGATGTTAAAACGGGGTGTTAGCAGCTCAAAGCGAAGGGAACGGCTCAAGGTGCACGTACCGCCGTCGTCCCGCTGTTCTCGGGTGGGTTTGGAAGGGAATCTGTTCATTTTCCTCCTCGGAAGCAGCGGTTAACGCTGGCTGCTGTGGAGAGCCACCGTACCTGGCAAGGGTGGCCCTGTCACCGCGGGAGAGCGGGGGACGGCGGGGTTTGGGGAAGGGCTGCGTGTTACGAGCCGCCCCTCCAGCACAGAAAGCCACCTGCGGGTAGAGAAAACAGGTAAAACTCACTTTTAGGACCCAATTTCCCCGCTCTGCCTGCGGAGGGGGATGGTTTGGAGTGGGGAAAGGCGCTCGAAAAAGCCCGCGGCCCCCTTTTCCCACCGCCCTTTTAGCCAGCGGCGCCGCGCGTCCCCCTGACCGCAGCCGCGCTCGCCGGCAGCGCGATCCCAGGGAAAAGGGGTTGGGGAGAAGGAGAGTTGGGGGGGGGGGAAGGGGGGGTGTGAAAAAACCCCCCAAAAAAAACCAACCCACATTTTTTGTTAGCATTCAGCAGTGATATGACAGGCGCCCTATGAATTCTGGGAGATTTTAATAAAGAAGACAGGCCTGTGAAATTTAATAAAAGAGTTCATCAGATTATATGGTGATGGCTCAGTGCCACCGTGCTGGCAGTAATATCCTCGCAGTGGGGGGTTTAACCCCTTGAGGGACAGAGCGGCAGCACAGTATTAAATCTTTCAGTAGCATTTCACTCGTGTCACTTTAATATTTATGAATCTCTCTGGCTCCGGGAACCTCTCTGGTGGTGTTTTGCTTCCCTGTTTCGCTTGCGGTTTAGGTTTTCGGCGGCGGTTGGGTGTTGTTTGGTTTGGTTTTCGTTTTTTTTTTTTATTTTTTTCCCCCCTCCCAGCGTCAGTTTTCATCGCTGACATGAACAGAATCAAGGCCGGGGAGCGGAGCTCGTTAACACCTCGTACCTCCTGGGTGGATGCCAAGGGCGTTTACAGGGTCCGCTCAAGCAGGACCACGCTGAGGAGACGCGGGTTGGTTTTGGTTCTTTTGTAGAACCAAGCGCGGTTACATCAAATGCTGCTCGCGCTGCTAGGTGCCAGACTCCGGGGAGATCTCTTTGCCGCACGCCCCGGCCCCAAATCCTTCTGTTTTACACGACCCAGGTGCTGTCCGCATCCTTCTAAGTAATATTTCCAGCGATGGATAGAAAAGGTCAGGTCATTCAAGAGGGACAGGGAGCTGCTGGAGAGGGGACAGCAAAGGGCTATCGAGATGCTGAGGGGACGGGAACGTCTCTCTGCTGAAGAAAGGCCGAGGGATTTGGGGCTTTTTGTCTGGAAAAAAGACGGCTGAGGGGGGATCTTAAAGGGTGGGTGTGAGGAGGATGGGGCCAGGCTCTTCTCAGTGGTGCCCGGGGACAGGACAAGGGGTAACGGGCACAAACGTGAGCATGGGAAGTTCCACCTAAACACGAGGAGGAACTTCTTGACTTTGCGGGTGGCAGAGCCCTGGCACAGGCTGCCCAGAGAGGTGGGGGAGTCTCCGTCTGTGGAGACATCCCAAACCCGCCCGGACGCGTTCCTGTGCCGCCTGCTCTGGGTGACCCTGCTCTGGAGGGGGTTGGAGGAGATGATCTCCAGAGGGCCCTTCCAACCCTACGGTTCTACGATTCCCTCCGTGCGACTGCGAAGATGCAACAGCAACAGTGCGATGGTGGCTCCTCTCTGTCTCCTGCCTCTTAGTGAAAGGTTTAAGTGAAATGACGAAGACCCGTTATTTTAAATTTGGGGGGTTTTCTTCCTCTCCTTGGTGAACTTTGCATGCAGCAGGGAGTTTGGCTTTGGGAAGCTATGACTTCTTTTCTGGCGTACGCGCTCACATTCGAGGAGGTCTGAGTACGGTTGAGCCGTGGCCGTTTCTGACAAGAGGCGCAATGACATAATTACGCAATCAGAAAGTTCCTTTCCGGGGGTAAATCTATTCACGGAACCCACAAAGAGCATTGGAGGGAATGGAGAGCAAAAGTAACTGTTGTCCCCAAATTACTCTTTCTCTCCCCGACCCAAACGTTGCTGGAAGAAGTCAGAAATTCAGCAGAAGGCGATTTTTTCCCCTTAATCCCCCGGTGCCGCTCTGTATCGCTGAGCTGGGGGCAATGGCTGTTGCGGTAGGGAATGAAAGAGCGTATTGTGTTGCCGCTGCCTCCCCGTTGCCCTCGTGTGTCCCCTTCCCCGTCATGCCCCGAGCCCCCAGCCCGCAATCTGGGAAGAGGCTTTAAAAGTTCCACTTCAATATTTCAGACGGCTACAATGGATTTTGCAGCTCAGTGTTAAGTAAACAGACCTCGCTTAAGCCCGGACCGCTTCATTTTGACTAAACCCTAACTAAATAAGCTGGTTTCATGAAGCGCAGGCCTCCCAGCTTATTCCTTGCTTCATTAACACCTTTTAATCCCGCTGAGACAATCGTATGCCCCCCAAATTACCCTTCCCAGGCCTGGGTCAGCATCTTCGCTGTGCCGTGGCGGGTCAGAGAGGTTCTCAAAGAACTCGCCGCTCAGCTCATCCCCATCTGGAGAGCTGGGAGTTGGGCTGACGCTTCTCCTCCGGAGCCGTCCTGAGCCGCCACAGGGATGTTCCGCAAGGATAAGACAGAGAGTTCGGCGTTGGGATGTTTTACCAGGACTAACATCTGGGAAATGAAGTCCACAAACATCTTGAAAAGGCGTGGAAAGGTCTCAGAGCTCCTCAGCCATGTGCTAAAGCCAGGCAGGCGCACGGGGTGGTGGTGGCGGTGGGGGGCTTTGCTGCGATTCCTCTTCCCGCTGCTCCACACTTTCAACTTTACTGAACTTCTCAGAGGTGGTGGTGGTGGTGGTGGTGGGGAACTTACGTGCTGGGCCCTCCCCAGCTGGTTCGTTATTAAAAGCAAACCGTTCGCGTTAAAAAAAAAAAAGAGACAGTGAAGGTGTAGGTGGGGTGAGGGAATGAAATAACGGAATCGGTTTTCACAGAGTGTGTAACTCCTTGCTGCGGGAGAAGAGAAGGCTGAGAGGGGATCTCATCAATGCTCATCAATATCGCCAGGGCGGGTGGCCAGAGGACGGGGCCAGACCCTTTCCAGTGGCGCCCAGCGACAGGACAAGGGGCAACGGGCGCCAAGCTGGCACGCGGAAAATTCCATCTTAACACGAGGAAAAACTTCTTTACTCTGAGGGCGACGGAGCACTGGAACAGGCTGCCCAGAGCGCCTGTGGAGTCTCCTTCTCCAGAGATATTCCAAACATATAGGACCACGTTCCTGTCCAACCTGCTCTGGGTGACCCTGCTTTGGCAGGGGGTTGGACGAGGTGATCTCCAAAGGTCCTTTCCAACCCTGGCCGTTCTGTCATCCTGGGATGCTCTTGGGACCAAGATTTCAGCAAGCTCCAAGAAGATGTTGTGCGTTGCCGTAATGTCCGGGCATTTAAGTAGAGAAATAGCGTTGGGATTTTCGAGGCATTGCTGCACGTTCTCCTGCCAACCGCGTGGCCCCAGAGCTGGCCTCAAACGCCTCCTGGCAGGAGGAGCAGTGGGCAACCAGTGAGTTTGGCCTCCAGCCCAGCATCAAAGCTCTTTAAGATACCCTGTATCTTCATCCTTGCTTGGGTGACGTCTCCGAGTTGGCAAACAGTACAGACGTGCTTGCCCTCTGGCAAGGGCCAGGCTGCTCTTCTGCCCGCTAGCGCCGCTCCTCTTGCCTTGAGTGGCCACCAGCGTGAAGAACCGGCTGCCAAAAGCTGTCCCTGTAGCCCCCAGCCTCTCTCACGATGCCGACCTGTGAGAAACCGTCCCACCTGCTCCATAGCTGCCACTTTTGCAATTCCCAAAGACGCTCCCACTTACGAGCCCATCTGCCTTCCTGCCACTGACACTTTTTCCATCAAGGCGAGCCCTCCCCTGGCAGGAAAATTAAACTCTATCGTTTGCAAAGGTAATTAATTTGAGGCAAGCTGGTAAGAAGGACGTGGGAGACGTACCTGCCTCTACTTGCCGGATGGTTCGCAGGAATAAAAGTTGAGGGCCTTACCACAGCTCCTGTAAGGAAATCAGAGAGTCATAGAATCACAGAATGGTTTATCATAGAATCATCGAATTGCCAGGGTTGGAAGGGACATTAAAGATCATCTAGTTCCAACCCCCCCTGCCCTAGGCAGGGACACCTCCCACTAGAGCAGGTTGCTCAGAGCCCCGTCCAGCCTGGCCTTGGACACCTCCAGGGATGGGGCTTCCACCACCTCTCCGGGCAACCTGGGCCACTGTCTCACCACCCTCAAGGTGAAAAACTTCTTCCCAACGTCCAGTCTGAATCGACCCAGCTCTAGTTTTAATCCATTCCCTCCAGTCCTACCATGACCCGACATCCTAAAAAGTCCCTCCCCGGCTTTCTTGTCGGCCCCCTGAAGATCCTGGAAGGCCACTCTAAGGTCTCCTCGGAGCCTTCTTTTCTCCAGAGTGAACAACCCCAACTCTCTCAGTCTGTCCTCACAGGAGAGGTGCTCCAGCCCTCTGATCATCCTCGGGGCCCTTCTCTGGACACGTTCCAGCACGTCCGTGTCTCTCTTGTAGAAGGAGCTCCAGAACCGGACGTGGTGCTCCAGGTGGGGTCTCACGAGAGCGGAGCAGAGGGGGAGAATCACCTCCCTCGACCTGCTGGCCACGTTTCTCCCGATGCAGCCCAGGATACGATGGGCTTTCTGGGCTGCTAGCGCACGCTGACGGCTCACGTGGAGCCTCTCGTCCACCGGCACCCCCAAGTCCTTTTCTTCTTCAGGGTTGCTCTCCAGCCAGTCGCTGCCCAGCCTCTATCGGTGCTTGGGATTGCCCCGACCCAGATGGAGGACCTTGGGTTGGAAAGGACCTTAGAGATCATCTAGTTCCAACCCCCTGCCCTGGGCAGGGACACCTCCCACCAGACCAGGTTGCTCAAAGTCCCGTCTTGAACAGAAAAAAATAAATCTTGAACAGAAATCAATCTGGGCCGGGATTCTGAGGAAACGAGGGTGTTGAGTAAGGACATGGGGAGACTTGGTCAAAACAGAAGTGGAGGAACATGGACGATGGGACTTATGGAGCATAAAGGTCCTTCCAGAAGAAGCGGGATATAGTTTTTGTGAGTTACGGGCCCTTAGACACGGTCCTGCTGCTGCCAAGGCTCTTCTCTCCTCCGGGAGCACGCAGAGATCCTGCTCGTGTCTCTCCTCTTCCTCAATGCACTTTTCATTAGGAACCTGGGAAGGTGCTTATTTTTCGGCCTGTCCCTCCGCGTAGTTTCTGCAGGCGGCCGCTTCTAGACGTGGTGTAGCCACGGTCTCCCAAGCCTCCTCGTAACCCACTGCCAGCAACGGAGATGTATTTTGTTCCTATGGCAACCTAAACAATATTACCTTGACTTAAACGGATTCAGGCAATATTAAAACCAGCCTCTTTAGGAATTCCTGGTGTTGGAGGGGCTGAGAATTTTAATTTTGTGTAATGCGAGCTGACACCGTGTTTATGAGCTGCTTGCTGAATGTTTTCTTCAATTAGTACAAAGCAGAGCGGATTTGTTTTCGGGGCTTAGCTGGGAGATGGGAGGGCGCGAGCCTTGCGATGCCAAAAGCGTTATTGAGTTACGCCGCAGTAACGGTGCTTCCCTCACCTGATAGCTGCAAAAAAAAAAAAAAAATTTTAAAAAAAAAAAAAAAAGCCCTTTTCATGGAAATCTGGCACATGACAGCATCTTTAAGGCAGGCTTGCTAAGTGCCTCGTCCCGACGGTAGCAGGAGGAACCGGCCGGGTGCCTTGCGGGTGAATAGGTCTCCTTTCCCAGCTCTGACATCTGTTGTCACCTTTCCTCGTTCTCCTCCGTCCCTCTTGCTACCAGCCTGCCCGCAGTTAGAAGCACATCATGCTCCAAGCTCTCCTCCACCTGCCTTGGCTAAGCGATGTTCTGGATGTTTTCCTCCAGGAACCAGTGATATCACTGAGGCTGGAAATAGGAAAGGACCCAGGGAACGCTCCAGTATCTGTATGGATAAAAAATAATTAAGCAAACACAAGTGTGGAACGGGAGAGGGAGTTTTCCGTCAGTGTTTTCCTAAACTATCCTGTTCCTCACTTGGAGTCAAGTCAGGCTGAACACTTCAATGTCGAAGGAAAGGTGCTGTTTGTCAGGTCTATGCTCTTAAATGCATCTGTCCCGGGATTCAGGGCTGTGGGGCAGAACCAGCTCGTCCTGGGGGCGCTACAGGAGCAAATCTGTCTCCAAAAAACATGGCAAGAGCCGACGGGAGCTTGGGGACAGCTTGTCTCAAAGTCAAATGATACTTGTGTCACTAGACTCAGCTACGCGATGGCACGGAGCGAAGCCAAGGCCGATCTTTCTTTGGGGACAGTATTTCTCCCATCCCAGATGCAAAAAAAAAAAAAAGTCGGTACTCACTTTTAAACCAGTTGTTGGAAGGATAAGGGACAGAAAGCTGGGAAGAAGAATAGTTTCATCACCCACAACGGGCAGAACTAATTCTAAGTGGTTCTCAAGAAGATAAAGACGTGACGAAGTCTTTATCTGTATCGACAAAGTCTAGTCGCTGGGCACGGAATAAAGGAAGAGTCAAATTGGAAATAAGGAATGAAGAGGTAGTTAGTTAGTCTCTGGAATGTCTTCCAAACGGGATGGGGACAGATCCTCCTTCGCTGGGAGCCTCCAGACGGTGACTGGCTGGTCTTCGCTGTGCACCCCCCACCGGCGAACTGGCGCGAGGTGGGAATCCCTGGGCGAGATCCTCCGGGTTGCAACGAGCACGGGGTGAGACTGCAGCACCGTTAGCTTTCATCTGGGCTAAAAGTCCGGGAACGCTAAAAACTTCATGTTTAATAACATCTCACGTGTTCCTGACTGATCCCGGATAGCCGTGATCGCGGATTGGCTCTATGGTTGGGTCTTTTTTATTCTTTTTCTGCTGTAACAGAAGGATGTTGGTGTTAGAAATTTGGACTCGGCTCAGATTTGGGCTGGGACTGTGCCCGGAACACGCTTCCAGTTTGCTCCTTCGTTAAGGCAGTGAGAGGTTGTGGTTAAAAGGCTGCTCTTTACTCCCAGCTTTTTCAACCCCCAATCGATTATTATTTTTCAAGCGCGACTTACAGAAAGACAAGAAGGGGGAGAGGAAGAGAGACAGGGAGGGAGAGAGGAACAGGCACGCAAACACACTCACACAAAGGAGCGAGAAATCCCACACCATTCCAGTTGGAATGTCCCAGACACTTCAGCCGAAAGCCACCGCACAGCACAAATCCATGGTGGTATTTGGAAGGGATGAGCCCACCCCCGTAAGCCTCTTCATCCTGCTCCACAGAGTTTGCCAGGAGGATTAACCCAGTCTTGTTCTCAATCCCAGTTTATGAGTTCCCTGCTGGTGGGGAAGATCCTGTGTGTTTAAACAACAGCCTAATTAATCCCTATTTTATTACTTTCTCTTGTCAAGTGGCTAAATAGAAGCTGTCAGCCGGCAGCCACCACCGCTCACATTTGTTTAGATCCCAAATTACTTCATCAGAACCATCTGCTCGGTACGCGGGGTGCTCAGCGGTTGTTTATTTCTCTCGCCGGACACGGTGTGGGGCACAAACAGCCTCCCCGCTGGGACTCCCTGCGTAAAGCCCCTCCAGGCCCTTGGGGACGCTCCTGGAGGGGTCCATAAAGTCCTCTCAGTAGGAGGGACCTAACAAAGCCCGGCAGCGAATAGCCCTAGGGAGGAAGAGGGGCCATAGACCTCTGTCCTGTTGGACCGGGCAAGTTCTTCTTCCTCCCTGGTGCTACAGGAGTGTCAAGAAAGCCCCAAAACACCCTTGGGATGTACGTTCCTTGCTGGGATGGGCTGCCACAGTTTCAAACATCCACCCACTTCTTCCCTCGGCTTCCCAAGCCCCAACCCAGGGCTGATCTCCCTTGTCCAAGTGTCTAACCACTGGGACCTTCTTTGCAGGCTCTTCCAGACCAAGTGCAGCAGCTGCTTGAAGGCCATCGCCCCCTCCGAGCTCATCATGCGGGTGTTGGAGAACGTCTACCACGTCCACTGCTTCTACTGCTGCGAGTGTGAGCGGCGCCTGCAGCGGGGAGACGAGTTCGTGCTCAAGGAGGGGCAGCTGCTGTGTCGCAGCGACTACGAGAAGGAGAAGGAGATGCTGAGCGCTATCAGCCCGGCACCCACCGAGTCCGGTGAGGGGCTGGAACGGTGCTGAGGGTGGGGAAACCAGGGTGAACCTTGTAGGGGGCAGGTACCACCTGGTAATTAACTCTAGGGAAGGTTTCAGAGGGAGGAGATGGAGGTAGGTGGAGGTTGTAGCATCTTTTTGCCTTGGTGATAGGCAGCCAAGGGGGTACCAGGCTGCTGAGATCTACTTGGCTGATCCAGAGAGGTTTGGGTGGGCTGCTCTGAGACATTACAGGATGGATGAGCCGAGGCCAAGGTGGCCCATCAGTTCTGTCTCCGAATCGACAGTGTTGCCCTGAGCCACAGCTCAGTCCACGAGCTTTGCTGGCTCCGTTCCACGCTTCTGCTCTGAATCGCGCCTCGGAAGGAGCAAAACTCTGAATCCTTTGCCCTGGGAGATGGCCCAGAAAGGCCACTCCCTGCTGAATCACCGCTGCTCCTCTCCCCTTGCAGTGAAAAGCGAGGACGAAGACGGCAGCCACTCGCACGGCAAAGGCAGCGAGGAGAGCAAAGACCACAAGCGCTCCAAGCGCCCGCGCACCATCCTCACCACCCAGCAGCGTCGGGCGTTCAAGGCCTCCTTCGAGGTTTCCTCGAAACCTTGCAGAAAGGTATAAAGAGGCCACTCGGCACAGCTGCTGGCTCGGAGCCTTTTAAGTACAAGTTAAGTTCTGATTGAGCTCTCCGGGTTTTGTGGACAGGTAAGAGAGACCCTGGCAGCTGAGACGGGCTTGACCGTGCGGGTGGTACAGGTCTGGTTCCAGAACCAAAGAGCCAAGGTGAGTGACGGTTCCCGCACCACAGCTGGGTGCTGCGTACCCGTGGGGTACCAAACGCGCTTGTTCTATTAAAAGGAAATGTCAAATAGCTTAGAAAAAGAGAAAGTTCTTAGAAGAACAGCTACACAAGACCATCCACAGGTCCGCCTAGTCCTACAACACGTATCTAGTAGTAGCGAAAGCTTAAAGAGAAATGCAAAAATTCATTAATTATAGATGTTTGCGGGGCTTAACATTTTTCACGTTGTTTTTTTTTTTGTTTTTTTTTTATTACTCTACTTGCTTTTTCCCCCCTTGCTATAAAGACACTCGAAGGATTTCCCACTTCTTCCTTCTAGAAGTCGGAACGTTTCTAATTTTGCAGAATGTAGAGGAGCCCGAGCAGGGTTACACCGTGGCAGCGCTAGGTCTCTCGGAAAGGCTCTCGGAAAAGCGGGGTCCGCTGTCGTGTTGAACGCAACCCGCTCTCCTCCGCTCTCAGTCAGAACCTCAAATCCCGGGTCTCCGTCTCCTTGCAGATGAAGAAGATCGCTCGCAGGCAACAACAGCAGCAGCAGCAACAGCAGGAGCAAGACCAGCTGGGCAACCCTCGCTTAGGGAGCGGGAGAGGGACCGGTCGCAACAGCCGGCAGAGCAACGACGACAGCGAAGGTGAGGGGCCACCCCGCGCGGTGACGGCGCCGGGGGGTGCAGGAGGGGATTGACCCGGAGGCGTTTGGCGAGAGAACGCGCGCAGGAAGGGACGAGCGAAAAGAGCCGGCAGGTTGCAAGGGAATTGCTGTGGGATGAGTAGGTGATGTTCAGCAAGGCGCGCGGGCATTTGTTATGCTTTGAGAAAACCCGTAACAATTTATTGTCAGAGAATCATAGAATCTTCACGGTTGGAAAGGGCCTTTGAGATCGTCGAGTCCAACCATACACACACACACCCCAAAACCAAAACCAAACCAAAACCAACACAAATGATTGTCACTTAGACAACCATTCTATCCGCCCCATGACCCCTCCCCAACTGGGAAGGAGAATCTGGGAAAACGAGGAAACACAAGGGTTGAAATATAAATAGATTTAATAGGATAAGACTAAATAATTAACAATAATAATAAAGGACGAGTATTAATCCCGATACTAATATACGGTATACAAGGATTACACTCAGCCCATTCCAGCAGGAGGAAGCCGGGCGCTCCCAGAAGGGGATGGCAAATGTGGGACACTGCCAGCGCTGCGGCTTCGGGAGGAAGGGAAGGGCTCAGGGCTCCGGCGCCGGGGCGAGGAGTTCTCAGGATGGCAGGAAAAACTCCTCCGCGAACTTTCTAATTTCTATATAACGTGACATTCGTGGTATAAAATAATCCTGTTGGCAGCTCGGGTCAAATGTCCGGGTCTTGTTCCTCCTCGTCCCCCTACCTGGCAAGGCTCGAAAACGCCGAGACCTTGAAGCCCACATCCCAGAGCTGGCTAAAAACTAAATATTTCCACCAGAAGACTAGAGTCTTCCAAAAGTGGAGTTCTCCCAAGCATTACAAGAGGAGTTAGTCCTGTGTCGCTCAACCCAGGATGGTACTCGTGATGCAGCACGTTATCTCCTCTTTGTAGAAGACGATGGGGTTTTTTGGCACGTAGGCACGGAGCCCAGCACCCTGCGGTGCTGGTCCGGAGTCAGACCACCAAACATTGCTGCAGCGACGTAAAGAACGTTATCACGACGGTGTTCTGCGCGCCCTTCGTTTCACCTTGTCCCGCTGGTTGTGTCTTTAGACGGCGCAAGCGTTCACGGCCTGGATGGGCTCATGGTCCCCTACCCCCGGATCCCCCAGCAGCAGCTGCTGCCCCTGGATCAGAACGGCTACAGCACAGACTTGTACAGACAAGGGCTGACGCCCCCCCAGCTGCCAGGAGACCATCTGCACCCCTACGGTAGGAGAGCGGTGGGGGAGATTGTCCCGTCTCTGCGGCGAAGCCGCGCGTAGCGGTCCAAGCGACGAAAAGCCAGCTCTGCTGGGACAAAAGCCAGCAGCAGCGAGCGCTTCCCAGGGCTCGGACTTCGCGCTGAGCCTTTCTCAGCTGTTTGGTGAGGCCAGAGCCTCTGCTGGGGGCCGGGGAGCGAGGCCGGGGTCTTACCCTCCATCCGAGATGAAACGTTTGGGCGAGGGAGGAAAGAGTTTTGCCTAAAGCTGGTCCTGCGTGTGGGGCTCACCTCAGACCCGCTCAGGGTGACCGTGGCTCCAGGTGAAACGCGGCCCCGCTGTCCCCCTTTTGCTCATGCCGCCTCCACGCTCATCTCTTTCCTTTTCCTTCCTCTTCTAGACTCAGAAGGAGTTTTTCACGACATGGACAGTGACAGCATCAGCCACCTGGGAGACTGCCTGCTGTCAACGGCCGAAGCCAACCTCCTCCAAGCCCGCGTGGGCAACCCCATTGACCGACTCTACTCCATGCAGAGCTCCTACTTCACCTCCTGACCATAAAAAAGCTCCCAACCCTTCGCGAGTATCTCGGATGGCTGCTGCTTCAAATTCAGAAGGAGGGTGAGGGGGAAGAAACACAACTGAGACCTTCAAAGACATTCCTTGAGCACTGCACAACGGAGGAGGCGACTAGATCCGCCAATCCACGGAGACCCTTCACAGCCCGAAGGACTTTGCATCGCCTCTCTCCTTTTTCCTAGCCACGAGTAGATCGATGGTACGATGTCGTTTAGCTGTAACTTTAGCAGTTTGTCCAGTGTTTAAGCTTTTGAGCGTTATGTCCTGCAAACAAAGACTGGCCAAGCTAACCAGAGCCGCCCCTAGAAGCAGGAGGTGCCCTTCCCGCAAGAATTCCGTTTATTTAAGTCGTGGTTGCAGCCGAGCTGCTCGCTGGGCTCTTTCGCCTCATTCCCCAATCCAGACGCCGGCTTCGTGGGACAAGGTGAATCTTCCACAGTAAAACGCCAGGTCCCGAGACCTCTCGAAAGGATGTCGCTGCCGCTTCCAAGATTTCCTGGCGATCAGTTGGCCCTGGACAGTTTCTTAACGTTTGACATTTCAGAAATTTGGCCCCTGACTGAAACGGCTACGCTTGGCTATCTGCCTCGAGAAACACCAGAATATTTATCCTCCGTCACGTCGAAGGATGCCAAGAGAAGCGTAACACACCCACCGCGAGCCCTCTATCGCCTTTACGTCTGTCTGACGGGGCGGTTTGGCTCCCTTTATGGATGGAACGAACACCGCTTCTCACAAAATCACAGCTGCCAGCCACACGAATTTCTGTTTCTTTTTTTTTTTTCTTAAAGCAGCGAAGCGAAATGCTTTTACTCTCTCAAAATATTCCCGCTGGGAAGCCCTTCCTCTGTAGGTCTGGCCGCAGAGGGATTTTCCCACCCTGCCCGAGCTGCTCCCAGTTCATGGAAGGCCATCGCACCCGGCCCCTCGCGTCCCACCGCCAAGCGAGGAGGGAAAGAAACCGGATTTCGTTATCCCGCACCGCGTCCCTGCCAAATCGCTTCACTCCCAAGAGGCCACCTTTGGTTTTTCCCCTTCCAGGGCAAGCCAGGGGTGACACCAGGACTCAGCCAAGAGAAAAGCACATCTCCGCTGCGGATTGAAAGGAATAATCCATTTTTCTACCCGTCGGCACGCCAGGAGGCGGGCGAGTTAAAAGAAGCCGGTGGGTGCTAATATGTGTACCCACAAAAAGGGCAAGACAGAGAGAGAGAGCAGAGAAACGCAAGTCTGAATTATTACCAAAGGGAAATTCTTTTTTCTCCTGCCTAGGACCCAAAGTCTGGGATTTGGTTCTTTATATCCGTGAAGGACAGCCGGTATTCCTAGAAAGGTCAGGTTTTCCCATGAGCCTGCTTACAGCATCCACGCTGAAGGGCTACGGTCCTCCAGAACGAACCTTCCCTCGTCTTATTTGAACGCAACGACTGGCGGACAACTCCGAAAGGAAATAATGACTTTAGTTTTACATCTCAGATCTCCAGAGCTCCGAGCTTAACGGCGCTGCCGGAGAACCTGGCTGACTGATCTTTCTGTGTGTGGTGTTTTACTTCTAAAGCCTTCGCGGGCTTCTCAGTCTCATTTTACAGGTGTGTAACACCCCCCCACACACACACCACCACGATGAAAAACGAAAAGAAAACGGCTAATTTTTGTCGCCTGCAGTTACGGAGGGAGATTCCCAGGAACTACACAATCCTGGATTTGGGGATGGAAGGAGACGCGGGCCTGAAGCGGTTTGCTTTTCAGCAGGACTTTTTCACCTTCTCGACTACTGACAGAGAAGCGACACAAAGCACGGCGCGCAGCAGAACCCCCGCCCGGACACAGGTCGCTCCGCCGTCGCTTCCCCTCTGACAAAGCTGTGCGAAGGCGACACGTGCTGACGCGCGGTCACCTCCCCTTGGGTTGACGGTGCCAGGTTCCGTAGCTGGACTTCCCTTTGCTCTCAGTATCAGACAACGCCTCTCCCCAAAAGGCAGTCGCGTACATACTTTACGGACACTTTGACATTTCTTTTTACGAAGGAAAAGGGGGAGCCTTTTGCAGAAACAGCTATTTAGGATGTGTGTTTGCCCAGATAGACAAGTTCTAGACCAAGCTGCTGCCGTTGGGTGACTTCCACCTTTGTTGTGTGGCCGTCCACCCCTAAGAAATGAAAAAAAACCACTTCCTCGAGCTGTATGTTACTTTTAGAGGCTCTTGCACTAGAGACGCTCTCAGTTTAGATTAAGTTTTAAGAGAATGTTACGGTGAACTATGTGCAAATTGATGTTTCTCCCAAATACCAGAGCCAGCTTCACCCACTGACACCCCACCCCTGTTGTCCTTGTGATCTAGTGCTGTGATGTGCCGATGGTTTGGGTTTGGGGGTTTTTTTGGGGGGTTTGTTTTCTTTTTTTTTTTGCATGTACATTTGAAAATAAAAGGAAAAAAAAAAAAAGCAAACTGAAGTGCTGGAAATGCGAAGCTTGCCTCAGCCCCGTCAGACAAACTGCATGCATGAGCAGTCTGCCGGCTCCCTGCGGTCCCCCGAAGGTTGGATTTTCCCAGGAATCCGTCACCTTTCCCAGGGACGAGGTATCCCGGAGCAAAGGAGCGACTAGTGTTGGCGGCTGTTCGTACCTTGATGGAGTCGGGAAACTCCGTAGCGGGAGCTAATTAGTTGCAGGAGGAACTAGGATCCCCACGTGAACAAAGAAATATGGTGAAGAGCTGGGCTAGACCTGGTGGACTTGGTTGGACTCGATGATCCCAAGGGTCTTTTCCAACCTAAATGATTCTATGGTGCAAAGGAGTCCGGTGGTGACGAGGGAGTTCGAATACAAGAGCCGGTGATGAGATTCAGACCCTAGAGCTAAGGAAGGGAACGAGCACCGGTTAGGTTTGCAGGTACCCTCCAATTTTGAGGCCTGATTCTGCCTCAAATGAGCAGAAATCGGAAAGGCGGACACCAGCCCCAGAGCCGTCGGGCCGGCCCAACGCGTCCTGCCGCTTCTTCTTTTCAAAGGACGGAGCTGCTTTTCGCATCAACAGCCGGGTACGGGAGCTCAGTGGCCGCAGGTGAATCTACTCCCAACCGCCTCTTGCAGCTGGAAGTCGTCTTGACAAGAGAGGAGAGGGAGACGGCGTGAGGAGTGCTGCGAGCATTAAGAGGCAGAAGTAGCTCCGTGTGCGGATGCAGAAGGGATCTGACCCTCTGGCAGCCTCGGGGTACCAACGTGCATCCCACAGCACCTACGGACAGCAGGGAATTGTGTCTCACGGCTGTCGTAGGACTCGGGGAATGTGTATTCCAGAGGAACCAGCAGGAAGAGGCTAAGCTCGCTCTGCAGCAGAGCCAAGAACGGAATCACAGGCACCTTGGGCAACATCCACGCTTTTTTGGCTTTCCCCTTTTCGCTCTGCACGGCGAAGGGACCGAACAACCGCTCCCACAGCGCAGGGAGGTGCAGGTGCGCGGCTGTGACGCGCCAACCTAATTGCTGCAGAGGGTTTGGGAACGTCCACCGCTCTCCGAAGCGCCCCGTGCGCGTTTCTCTCCCATCTTTTGCAGACAAGGAGAACAAAGGCGAATAAAAGCCAGTCGAGGCGACAGACTGACCAAGGGCATGAAAAACGCCCCCCTCCTCTGCCCACGCCATTGCCCCGTGCTCACGAGTGACTCCCAAATGAAAAAAAAAATAAAAAAAAATTAAAAAAAAGTCACCTGGACAACAGCCAAGGAAAGCAAACGCGTGTGCGAATGGAATGTGGCTCCGCACAGCTCTCTGCCCTCGACAGTTGCCCGTTTCAGACCCGGGGCTTGCCAGCAGCACTAAATCTCTCCCCGTGACTGCAAACACCAAAGGAACACGCTGATTTATGGTTCCTTTAAGTAAGAGAAGCAGAGTGTAAAACGAGAGTATTTTCTGGATGAAAAATTAAAGAGATGTTTTTGTTAGTTCCTCATTCTAGCATCATGTGTAATTTACCTTATTGGTTTTAAAGTTCCACTTGAAAGGAGAAGTGACATCAACAGGAGTTAAAGCAACGGGCTGAAAAAAGCCTTGACACACTTAACTTCACATTCTGAGAGACCTAAACCAAGAAGAAATGGAGGAAAAACAAAGCAGAGAATTAACGAACCTAATGGTCCTTGGGTTTCTCTTAGTTAAGGCCCTCTGAACTCCTTGCATGCATTAATGAATTATCCCTCATTACTCCCCAGCCCAGTAGGTGTTATTTATTTCAGAGATGAGTAAACGGAGACACGGAACATGTCAGGACTAGCTCCCGGGGCCACACAGACAGACAGTGGGTAAGTTAAAACAGGGAAAAAAGAAAAATGACATCCAGTTTGCTTACCCACCGGCCAAAATGCACGTTTGAGCGGAGAACAATTAAAAGTGGAGGAAAACACAGAACCAGGAGATGGAAACCAAGCAGAGAACGGCAAAGCCCACGCCAGAGGACGGGAAACGGGACGACGGTGACACAAAGAGACCGGTGTGAATGAAGGATCCTTTACAACAATTAACCCCCCGAGGGAGAAGGCCCCCAGCGGTCTGGCACTGCTTCCTCCACAGTTCTCAACCATCTTAGACCTTGCTCCTTTGGGTTCTTCTCCGCGGGACTGCGGGGCTTCGGCGTTTATTTCTGCTCTGGTTTGTGTTTGAGAGGATGTGAGGGGACCAATCTATCCGAATCCTGCTCTCAATCTTTCTTCCCCCGCCCCGAGTCTTCCACTCTGGGAAAGACGGGCTTATTCGCTTAATTATTAATGTAGCTGAATCTCTTTGCGGCCTTTGGAGATAAAGCTGAACCTACCAGTTTGACTGACTGCCCCGAGGACTTTTTTCCCTGGTTTAGCTTTATGCCTGTAATTGTCCTAGCAGCTCCCTGCACTTGCTTCCATGATCCCGTCCTAATCAAACTACGAGGTACAAGACGCTGTCATAATCCTGTGGTAGAAGAAATGAAGGGAACACTTCCTAGGTCCCTAATTCTTGTTTAATTCTCAGGTTTTCAGAGGTCTCCCTGTTTACACCTTGTGAAAAGGCACTGGAGCAACCCAGGCTCCTTCGAGCTTTTAACGTTTCCAGTGACAGAACCAAAACAACAACAGCTGGATTTGCAAAGAACGGCTTTTCCCGACACTCCCGGGGATGTTTTCCCACCCTCTGTACGTGGCTTTGCCTTATTTCCAGCTGCTACCACGCAGCCAAGCCAGTCAGATCCACAGCAGCCCTTCCCTTATGCTTCTCAGCTGTAATTCCTGCTCCAATTTTATTCCAGCGACCGGCAAGAGCAGGTGGCCCGTGCAGTTAGAAAGAAGGGAGAGCTGCAAAACTCCCGCTCCCTCTTAAAGAAGTCTGAGGCCCCTCTGCCTAATTGAGAATTAAACTGATTAATCACGTAGTACTGCAGGTATATAAATTCCTGCGAGGCTAAGAGGAAAGCAAGAGAACGCTCCCTGTCTTCTAGTTATTCCCCGGCACATCCCCTTGCCGGAAAGAAAATCGTTGGTATTCTTTTCACTTTTCACAAAGGAATCTGCCAAATTTGCCAGGGCTACGAGTTGATTTGATGAGGAAACTTTTCCGAGGGAGCTGGTTAAACTGAGGAAGGCAACAATTTCAGGTAGTGACCATCACCACAATACCTCCCTCCACGGGAAGGCTCCGTCCTTCTCCACTACGTGCAGTTATTTTACACTCAATTCACACGCGCAGGGAAAGACGCACGAGGGCATTCTTTATTCCGAATAAAACTCGCAGCTGCCTCACTAACGCATCTCTCCAAAAGCGTTTCTCTCCTCGATTAAACACGGAAACGGGGTGGAGCGGCATCTCCCTCTCCCCCCCTCTCCATAGTAACGTGTTCACTGAACCCCGCGAGGGTCTGGCTCGCGGACGACAACAGCAAGTGCCTGGCAGCTCAGCAGTTAACGCGTTCGAGCAAGTAATAATAGAGTGGCTCAGGCTCCCGAGAAGGAGGAAGCATAACTGGGCTTAAGAGGGGGCCCAGCGCACCTTAAACGTAATGAAAAACGGCTTTTCTGCTGACAGGCTGACATTTCAATACAATGTCAACAACATGTAAAGCACCTTCGCTCCTGTATAACGGCATCTTTAATAAAGCTATTCACGCCACCGACATTTCTGACTTAATGGGGTGCTGCCTGGTATAAATAAAACTCAAAAGACTCACTAAAAATAGATTTATTTTTTTTTTCCTCCTTTTCTGGTAGCGCTTGCCCCCTCTCTACGTTCATTTTGAAGCAAAGCTGCCGTCACCTTTTTCTCCCAACTTTTCTCCCTTTACATTTCAAACGCGCGGCGTGTGACAAAAGGAAACAAAAGAGCTTTCTGCAAAGCGTGTATGTTTTTAGACACGACTTCAGCATCTTCCTACGTTCCCATCACTGCTGAAATGCAGGCACCGCTGTGAGACAGCCAACGGCGACGCTGACAGCCAGCTTTGTGATTCGGGCTCTGCTAGAAGCTGGAACAGACCAACCGAAATCTGCCGTCCCTCTCCCCCAAAGGAGTTAAAACTCTGCCCAACTGGAAAATGCCAAGCGATGTTTGCCAAGCACCAGAGGCTCAAAGGCGAACGCTTGGACTTAACGCCTGGCTGAAAACACGGGTAAGGATTGATGTGTCCCAGGAAGGGGGTATGAACCCCTGGGAACCAGGTCAAAGCCAAGTTTCCCGGTCGATGCCTCACCCTCTCTTAGAGGTCCAAAAAAACCCCCTCGTGAACACAGCAAAGCTGTGCTGTGCTTTCAGAGAAAGACTCTGACGGTGCCATACACGAGTTTCTGCGTGTCATCCGCTCCTTGCACACTTCTGGAAAACTTTGGTTTATGGCTCCCTGTAACTCTTCTGGAAATTTTTGCTCTACAGTTCCCTGCAACTCTCCTGGAAGACCAAGTTCCTACTCTGGACAGCAGCAAAGCCGTTCCTCTGAAGCTGCATTTGTACAATTAGGTCCTAAAAACTTATTTCTCCTTCCTCAGACCCGGTCTCGCAAGTCCCGAAGGACTTTCCAAGGTTTAAACTTCTGCTGGGAGAGATTCTCAGCCCCATTGAAGAGATATCACATTAAACAGTGATCCTCCGACACGGCATCCCGGGGCAGACCTGGCTCACAGCGCCCCGAAACTCTCCCTGCACACAAGTGCTCACACATCTCACGAGCCCCAGGTCTTAATCCCGCTCCTTGTTAGACCATCCACTGTTTCTCACATTGTTTTAATTTTTGTTTCCACTAGTTACAGCCCAGAAACAACCTCTCCTTAGAGCTGGGCTCTTTCTTCCCCCGTGTAAGAACAACGGAGGTGCCCCCCGACACCCCTGCACGGGAAGAGCTCCGTTGCGGTGTCGATGGAGCAGGCAGTGCTCTGAAGTCCGCAGTTTTTTCTGCCGTCTCTGCCGGCGGGAAGACTCCCTCTGCTGTTCTAAACCAGCAGAAGGCCCGGGGCTACAACCCCTCCCAGCACCCCCAAAACTGGGAGCCGCACAGGATGTTTTCAAGTGGGTCAAGCTGGGACATTTAAGGTCAAAGAAATGTCCCTGTAGTTGGTCCAGCTCAGAGAGCAGCTTCCATCATCAGCGGGAAAAGCCAGAACTGGCTTTTGGATCTTGAAAAGTGGTTTGTTTTTTTTATTGGGACGAAGGAAAATAAGGTGCTTAATTATCAAAGGAACTGCTGAAGAATACAGACCGCAGAAAAAGAGGCAAGGGCTGATTTTAGCTTTCGGTTCTTATTCAAGCACATCTGGAGGTTGCTGGTGATCCTTTGGTGTCACTTCACCACAGTTCTGTAATTTATTTACTTATAAAGAGGCAACTCGGCAGACAAAACCCAGCGTTAGCAGCACGCAAGTGCCGACGGATGAGGAACGCTCTGACGTCCTGGTCAGAGTCCTGCTGCCCGCTGAAGACAAGCGTAGCGAGACCAGAACCAAGAGAAGCACATCGCAGGGCTGCGCTTCATCTTTCGGAGGGGAAAAACCAACCCAACCACGCATTGGAACGATAGTCCAGAGTACAGAAAGACTTTTCATTCGCTCCCGAGGATGAATTTTAATTCCAAGGCTCCCCTATGAAAAGAAAAAACAGCACAAATAAAAGCGTCAGGTGGGCTCCGTGCAGACACAGCTCCCTAGTTATGAGGCACGGTCGATTACCACATCCGGCGATGCGAGCGCGTCACATTCAGGTGATTTCTACACGCCTACTAACACGTTATTTACTTTAACGTTGCTCCAGAGATGTACACAAGATCTTTAGCAGAGCGCTGCAAGCTGACCTACCCCATCAAAACCGTTCTGTGTAATTACGGTACAAAACTGATGACCAGGCTAATTAACAGACCGACAAAAAACATGACTTTATCTCACCAAGGCCGATTTCATCCCAGAACCTTTTGCCACAACGTATTGGCTTAGTCCGATACCGAGAAGGACGAACCCATTTGGAGAAATTCGCTGTTGCATTCGCGTCCATAACGGCCACACACACACACCACTTCCAGCCCCTGACAATCCACGCCAATGAATTACCACACCTTTAGCCTTGATAAAATTCCTGACTGTGCTCTATGTTTTTCGGAGGCAGGAATGGAAGGTGGGTGGGAGAAAAATACAGGCGCACGTGTATTCTGGGCTGCACTGTTCCACCCTGAGAAGAAGGACTTAGGGAGTTGATGAGAAGCTGGTCATGAGCCAGCAATGTGCGCTGGTAGCCCAGAAAGCCCCCCGCATCCCCAGCAGAGCAAGGGGGGGGATTCTGCCCCTCTGCTCCGCTCTGGGGAGACCCCCCTGCAGCGCTGCCTCCAGCTCCGGGGCCATGGGAAGGACACGGAGCTGTGGGAGCGGGGCCGGAGGAGGCCCCGGAGATGCTGGGAGGGCTGGAGTCCCTCTGCTGTGGGGCCAGGCTGAGTTGGGGGGGTTCAGCCTGGAGAAGAGAAGGCTCCGGCGAGACCTTGGAGCCCCTTCCAGTCCCTAAAGGGGCTCCGGGAAAGCTGGGAAGGGACTCTGGATCAGGGAGGGGAGCCGTGGGATGAGGGGGGATGGTCTTAAACTGGAAGAGGGGAGATTTAGGGGAGATATTAGAAGAAATTCTTGGCTGTGAGGGCGGTGAAACGTTGGCCCAGGTTGCCCAGAGAAGCTGTGGCTGCCCCATCCCTGGAGGGGTCCAAGGCCAGGTTGGCCGGGTCTTGGAGCGACCTGGGCTGGTGGGAGGTGGCCCTGCCCAGGGCAGGGGGTGGCACTGGGTGGCCTTTAAGGTCCCTTCCAACCCAAACCATCCTGTGATTCTAAACGAGCAGCTCCCAAGCAGACGCAGTACAGAGAGAGTGGCTGTCGAGCTCTGGACCACAGGCCTAGAGAGAAAGCGACCCCGTTCTGCGTCCTGACAACTCACCTCACGTGGAGAGCTTCACCTGGTCCGCACAGAGCAGGAAGGCGTTGACGTGGTCGCTGCAGTTCATGACGGAGGCTTGGTTCTCCTTCAGGCACTGCTCGAAGGCAGCGAAGGGCTCGGCGCAGTCCTGCCGGATCTGCTGCACGATGGGGCTGCGAGACAAAACCGGGGGCCCTCAGCTCCCAGGAGCCACACGACCCAACCCTGACAGCCCCAGGCCCAAGCCCGGCCCGCCCCTCCCGCACTCACTGCGCGGCGGCGCAGCGGGACATGCTGAGGCGCAGACGGTGACAGTCGCGCTGCCAGGAGGCCGGGCTGGCGGCCACGCACCGGCCATACTCCTCCATCTCGTTACGGCAGTAGCGTGCCGTGATCTCCAGGGCCGCCTGCCTGCGGGAAGACGGTAAAGTTAACACGGGGAGAAGGCGGCGCGGCCTAGTCCAGCCCGGTCCCGCCGCCGCCCTCTACTCACATGCCGCCGCCGCCGCTGCTTCACCACCGGCTGCTCCCAGCGCTCTGCGCATGCGCGGTCAGCGCTGTGCCGGCCTGCGCATGCGCAGCTTCCGGAATACCGATGCGCGCATGCGTAAAGCCTCGAGTGCTGCGAATGGGCATGCGCCACTGCCACGCTACTGCTGTGCGCATGCGTCGAGTCTTGTGGGCGGTGGCTACGCATGCGCAGTGACGAGGATGCGCCGCTCGAGCCGCCCACTGCGCAGGCGCTGGGCGCCCCCCCTCCCCGGGAACCGGAAGTGGGTCGTTGCGGTCTCTCGCAAGATGGCGGCGGGCGGCCCGGAACCGGGTCCCGTGGACGAGCTGGTCTCGTCGGTAACGCTTTACCGCCGGCGGCCGCGGCTCCTCCACGGCACTGTGTTGCCCTTCGTGGCGGGGCTCTACCCGGCCTGGTTGTGGCTGTGGGGACCCCGCGTGTGGGCGGCATGGGGGGAGGCGGAGGCGGCGGCGGTGTCGGAGGAGGAAGGCCCGAGGCCGGGCCCGAGTCCCGCGCCCCCCGAGGCCGCGTTGCTGACGCTCGCCGCCATCGGTGTGGTCCATCTGCTGACGGCGCTCTCGGGGCTGTGGTCGGTGCACGCTCACTGCGCCCTCACCTGCGTCCGGGTGAGTCCCGGGGCTGCCGGTGCGGCGGGGCTGGGTCGCGCTAGAGAATCCTCCGGGGCTGCCCGCCGGCAGCGCGGGGAGGTTCTTGCCGCCCCCCGCGGGCTCTCTTGTCGTGCGGGGGTAGCTGAGGGCGCGGGGGCGTTCGGTCTCCTGCTGGGGGGAGCCGAAGTTTCTTGCGATGTGGCAGAGCCGCATCGGCCATGTAAGAGCCCCGGCGAGCGCGGTGAGGGGCGTGAGGATCCGCTTTGCACGGAAATACTTCTCCCTTTAGCTGGGCTTGGGCAGCGCGGCTGCGTGCTGGCGGGGGGGAAGGAGAGGGCTGGAGCTCCTCTGCCGTGGGGTGGGCTGAGAGAGTTGGGGGGGTTCGGCCTGGGGAAGAGAAGGCTCCGGGGAGACCTTGGAGCCCCTTCCAGTCCCTAAAGGGGCTCCGGGAAAGCTGGGGAGGGACTCTGGATCAGGGAGGGGAGCCATGGGATGAGGGAGAATGGTCTTAAACTGGAAGAGGGGAGATTTAGATGAGATCTGGGGAAGAAATTCTTGGCTGTGAGGGCGGTGAGCCCCTGGCCCAGGTTGCCCAGAGAAGCTGTGGCTGCCCCATCCCTGGAGGGGTTCAAGGCCAGATTGGCCGGGGCTTGGAGCAACCTGGGCTGGTGGGAGGTGGCCCTGCCCATGGCAGGGGTGACACTGGTGGGTCTTTAAGCCCCTTCCTAACTCAAACCATCCTATGATTGTCTGAGAAGTGCCTGTGTTCGGCAGGCCCCAGAGCAGCGTCGGGGAGCCCAGCAATGTGTCTGCACGCAGGCAGCCTGGGATGAGTTGAGAGCTCAGGGAGGCGTCTCACTGCCTTTGCTAGTGTTGATTGTTCTGTCTTTTGACAATGAACCAGCTGGTTGCCATTTTTGCCATCGCTATTGTAACCGTGTCTTACTGACGGCTATACCTGCATTAACTGCAAGTGAAGTACAGAATATACTTCTTTTGGTGGTAGGGTACGATTTTGGGGATGGATTGTTGTCATCGAAATGTTTTTGGTTCTAACAATGGCTTTGGAAAAGCACCGGGCTGCAAAGAGCTCTTTTCTCTGTGTGACTTAATGTGACCCAGCAAGAATTCCTCCTGACTCGTTGAAATTTGGGGTCTGTGATCCGCTTTACGAAGCATGTCTTGTTTGTGTTTCAGGAACCTTGTCCTAAGAAAGCCACATTGGCTAAAGTTGTGCCAACCCCAAATAACGGCTCAGTAGAACTGGTGCCACTCCACAGAGACCAGGTAAGGACACGGCTGTCAGCTGCAGAGCCGACGTTTGTCGTGTGCCAGGGAACTGCTATGTCGTGCCGTCAGCCTGCCATTTATTGGCTTTTAACTTAAGTAATTAGGGAAAAATCAGCTGCAGTCAATGAAAAACGGGGATGTTGGAGATTGCACAGTGTTTCCCGGTGTGTGTACCACAAGCAGAATTATAGATGTAGGGTCGTTGGGGCTTCTTTCCTTCTTCAGGCCAGATGATGTGTGGAGCGAAGTCTTTGGGGTGTGTTCAACTGGTTGGTTTTTTCTCCCTCTCTGCAGGGCGAGGATGGGCAGGAAGCCCTTTCCTTTGAATTTCAGAAAATCAAATACTCGTATGAGACAGACGGCAAGAAACAGTTTCTTCCTGTAGCTTTCCCTGTGGAACATCCCCTTTGTTACTACCAGAATGCCCGAGGTTATCAGGAGGACAAAGATATCCGAGCAGCTGAGAAGAAATACGGTACAAACAAGTGAGTTTTCCAGGTGCAGATCTCTCTTTGCCGAAGTTGTGTCAGGAACAAAGGTGTTGGACCACAGTTGTAGCCCCGGTTTTTAAATTTCAGTTGCTCCCAGCACTTGCTTCAGATTCCTTTAAGGACAGAGAGCGGTATCGGACAGAGGGGTTTTCTCCAGGTTGGGCTATAGATGGAAATTAATTGCGTATAATAAATTAATTGAAACTAAGTGATGGAAAATAGAGAGATTGTGGACATTCAGGAGTACAGCCTGGTGTGACACCAGGGGCTGCAGGTGCCTTTTGGGTTGGGCTTTTTGCTGAGAATCTGGAACTTTTAGGTTAATAAGGATTCAATTCTTTCCCAGGGCTGAGATGGTGGTGCCGGAGTTCTTGGAACTCTTTAAAGAAAGAGCTACAGCTCCATTCTTCATCTTTCAGGTAAAATGAGCAAACAAAAAGAGCTGTAAATACTTCTCCCCGCTAAAAAAAAACGCGAGAATTCCTTACAGTCCTGGCCTGAGAGCCATAAATCTGCTGGCAGCTTTCTAAAATCGGACGCAGATGCTGTTCTTGCACTGTAATATTGATTTTACTTCTGGGAACGACCCTGTTTCTCCCTAACGACTTACTGTGATTTTTCTGGTTTTCTGGCTTCCTACAATGAAACGTGTACCAAGTTAGCTTTAAAAAAAAAAATCCTAGAAATGGAAGGCTTTTCTTTTCTGAGGGAGGTTAGAATAACTTCTGTGCTCTGTTCTCCCCCAGGTGTTCTGCGTGGGTTTGTGGTGCTTGGATGAATACTGGTATTACAGTGTTTTCACCCTCTCCATGTTGGTTGCGTTTGAAGCTTCTCTGGTCCAGCAGCAAATGAGGAACATGTCGGAGATTCGAAAAATGGGCAACAAGCCCTACATGATCCAGGTAATTGGACCCAGAGAGGATTGTGGATGAAGTTTTTGCTGTAGCTGTCTCTTACTGATCTGATATTCCTTTTTCCGCCTTTTCTCCTCTGATCCTTCTGGCGCGTGCAGGGCTTCTCAAAGTGCTTTTTGTTTTTTATCACACAGGTTTACAGAAACCGCAAGTGGCGCCCCATTTCCAGTGATGAGATTATTCCAGGGGATATCGTTTCCATTGGTAAGGACTTGCATCGTGGTTGTAAGCAAAAGCTTGTTTCCAATCAGATTCCTTCCAGCGCGTTAAGTTATGCAGTGAATTGGATTAGGCATAAAAATCTAATGGTCTTGATCAGGTGCTTTCGAGGACTTTTGATTCGTAGGTGTCACAATTCAAGGCTCTGAGAGATTAATCCTTGGGCTGGCTCTTAAAGGGGGCTCCAGGAAAGCTGGGGAGGGACTCTGGATCAGGGAGGGGACGGTTTGAAACTGGAAGAGCGGAGATTTAGATGAGATCTGGGGAAGAAATTCTTGGCTGTGAGGGCGGTGAGACGCTGGCCCAGGTTGCCCAGAGAAGCTGTGGCTGCCCCATCCCTGGAGGGGTTCAAGGCCAGGTTGGCCGGGGCTTGGAGCAACCTGGGCTGGTGGGAGGTGGCCCTGCCCAGGGCAGGGGGTGGCACTGGAGGGTCTTTAAGGTCCCTTCCAACTCTAACCATTCTGTGATCTCTTGGACTGGCTAGCTCTCCCCAAGAAGGGTAAATACCTAGATAAATCAGCCTCAGATTCTTCAGCTTAGGGTTGTGAAGGTCAAGAGTTCCCTTCCGCCTGACAATATCTTCCTGGAACGAAAAGGGGAAGGGCAGATCTCCCTTAACCCTCTTTTCCTTGTTAATGTTGTGTTACCCCAGGCTGTGGTGTCGGTCTTTGAAGCCTGAGCAGCAATAAGAACTAAGTGACTTCATTTTAAACTTTCCTGGTGTCAAAAGAGACTTGATAACCTTCAGACCCTTTTGGTTCTCAGCCATGCTGAGTGGGTACGTGCTGTGGTAGACGTGGCAGCCGTGAGAGATCGGAAGCTTTAGGAATCTCCTGTATCTCCGCTAAACTGAAGGAGAGCTGTGCCCTGCCGGACGAATCGCCAAATGATAGTTGCTTCTGCCTTTGAGCTCCTTCTCAGTTTTAATTTTTGAATTGCAGGCCGATCTCCTCACGAAAACCTAGTGCCGTGTGACGTGCTGCTGTTACGTGGCAGGTGTATTGTAGATGAAGCTATGCTGACGGGAGAGTCCGTGCCGCAGATGAAGGTCTGTGTGAGACGTCCTCTGTCCTGTCCCTTTCTTGCAACCTGGAAAAGTACAAATATTCAAGCCGCTGCAGCATCGGCGAGTGCCACTTAGTTTCTTTGTGTGAATGCTGGCCCGAGCAACCTGGTCTGTTTGTTACCTGCTCCCTACCAGTGATGGATGGTCTCTGGTAAATGAGAAACAGAAGTGGCTGTTTTGTCTGGCCGTGTCTCCGGCCTTTGGGTCTGAACTCCATCGTGTGGGCATGCCGTCGCCCTCCTACGCATTCCCCAGTCCGGATTCCTTTGGCTGGGTAGAGGTGGGAGGAGGAACAAGTGTAAAGCACTTCAAAACCCTTAATATTCCTCCTTTTTGTGCCAGTGGGTGGCTTAAAAATGATAAAGTAATGCTCGCAGAGCCTCCGTTGCTGAATTCAGTGTGCCAAGGGTGAACTAGTCTCCCGAAACCAGAATTTCCCCAGATGCCAGGCTCTAAACCCAGAGCGATCGGGAGCTGAATGGCACGTGAGGGTCTAGGTTCAGCTCGGGCCACCTTTGGCCGAAGTGAGAGCGTCTTGAGGGATAAGAACAGGAAGGAGCGCTGGAAGTTTCCATGTTGATAGCTGTGAATCTGAGAGCTGCGCGTTGTCCCGCAGGAGCCTGTGGAGGATCTCAGTCCAGAGCACGTCTTGGACATGCAGACGGACTCCCGCCTACACATCATATTTGGGGGAACAAAAGTGGTGCAGCACATCCCGCCCCAGAAAGCCAGCACAGGACTGAAACGTACGTACCTGCACAAATTCCCTCCGAGAAGGCACGTCTTGTACCGTAGATCTATTTTAAGTGGCTTTGCTGCAATTTTTGGAGGATGTCGTTGAGTCGGTCTCTCTGGCCTGGTTGCTAAGAGTTTACTTGGATTATTTCTTCCTCTTTGTAAGTGAGAGGAGGGCGTAGCTTCAAGTGTATTCTCTCTGTGATAAGCCTATAAAAGGTGGACGCTAAGCTTGCTGTCTTCATTCCTGCTCCAGCTGTCGATAATGGCTGCGTGGCGTATGCTCTGAGGACCGGCTTCAACACATCTCAGGTGAGATTTCAACCTGTCTTTGTCGGTGACGCCGGTTGTGCCGTTCAGCCGCTTCGCTGTAAGGAAATCCTTACGAAACACAGCAGTGGGAAAATACAAATCGGGGCCTCAGAATTACTTGGGTTTGGAAGAGGAATGAATTAAGGTCGGTCTTTTCCCTGCGTGTCAAATAAATAGTCCGCTGGTTGATGCGGAAGCCCGGGAGTCGGGAGTCAGGGTTCCTGTTGTGACTGCCCCCGTGATGTACACGCTTCGGCTCCTGGTTGTCCCTGTTTCTGTAATGATGATTGTTGGAAAAAGGCAATTAAGTGTGTTTGTAGAGACTTGGGATGTGAAAGTGAGCTTTTTCAATTGAAAATTGAGACTGCTTCAAAGAAATCATCGGCTTAATGATGTAGCGACGAGTTTGGGGTTGGGTTTTGTTTTTTTTTTTTTTTAACAGATTAATTATGGGTGACTCTGGGCTGCTGCCTAGATCGCAGAAGTAATTTTCAGGCTCTGGCACCGAAACACCCGAGTGTAACTTTAAAATTGGGTTTCATAGCTATTTTTAACAAACTGCTGCATGCTGCAGAGGTGGCTTCTTGCACTGAAGGCTGTTCTTCTCAGGGGAAATTGCTACGTACAATCCTCTTTGGGGTGAAGAGAGTGACAGCCAATAACTTAGAGACCTTCATTTTCATCCTGTTCCTGCTGGTCTTTGCCATTGCTGCTGCAGCATACGTCTGGATCGAAGGTGAGATTTCTTCTTGCCTCTTCCAGGTCTCTACCCAGGACTTGTACCAAAGTTGACGTAATTTCTGAGAGTTACAATAGCTGGGTTGGGCTGCGCCAGTGGTTCAGTGTAGGGGCCCACACTGCATTCTGGATGCTTTTCTTGCCCTCCCGCAGCCCTTCCTAGGTAGGTGAGCTTCTTTGTGGTACTCACCTTAGCTCTGTGGGGCACGCAGTCCGAGGACGAGGAGGTATCCATCTCTCCCGTCTCATTCCCTAGGCACCAAGGATCCTAGCAGGAACCGGTACAAGCTCTTCCTGGAGTGTACTTTAATACTGACGTCGGTTGTTCCACCTGAGCTTCCCATCGAGCTCTCTCTGGCCGTCAACACCTCCCTCATCGCCTTGGCCAAGCTCTGTAAGTACCGAGCCTAAACACAGAAACAAAAATGGGACTGTTTTCTTGTGCCTGGAACCGGCGGGGGGGGGGTGTGTGTGTCAGCGAGGAAACGAGTGTGAAATTCCTGTAGTCTCCTCAGTTTCTGCTCAGTGAGAGTACGGGGTTTGGAGCTGGTGTGTGGGAGGGGGTTTAAATCCCGAAGAATTTAGGAGTTGTGTGCTTTGAAGTGGGTCCTAAATCAAGTGTAGGAGGGAATGTCTTCATACAAAAGTCGGCTTGCTCGACAGTCCTGCAGTTCTGCATCGAGCAGGTTCCTATATATGGAATAATAGGGAGGTCAGGGACGGTTGGACTGCATCCCTCGGTGTCTGTTCCGGTTTCAAACGGCACAAAAATTCCAAATGGGGAGTTGAGGGTTCGGTAACTCCAGCTGAGAACCCTGTTGATGGCTCCTGTCTTGTGGTAAAAGCCGCCGAGCATCCTCTCCTGGCTTTGCTGTAGCTCGTCTCTCACAGAATTTCCTCTCCTCTCTTCCAGATGTGTACTGTACGGAGCCCTTCCGCATCCCCTTCGCAGGCAAAGTGCAAGTTTGCTGTTTCGATAAAACGGGCACATTAACCAGCGACCACCTCGTCGTGAGAGGAGTAGCTGGGCTCAGGTAGGTCCTGGGGGATTTTCGTTACGTGGTTTGCTGGGCTTTGGGCACGGCGGGAACTCCTCAGGCCCAAGTGAAATCCCATCCCAGTGGAGAAGAGAAGATAATCGGGGGTTTGGAGAGTGAAGGAAGTGGATTGGAGCAGAAGGAGAGGGGGGTTGTTGGTCTCTGGCAACGACTGTGGGCTCAGGATTTGTGAATTTAATTGTCTTGGGAGGGACTTCTTACACAGGGTTTTTATGGAACCGAGATCTTCGCTGCTCTTCCATGCAGCAGCATCCTGTTTTCTCATTCCGCTGCCGTAATGAACTGTGCCTGAAGGCCAGATTCTGCGGCAGAGAGACATCAAGAGTCCTTTGATTCTACGGTTACTTAAATGCGTTCGTTCAAGCCTCTGCTCCGAGTGTTCTGTTTGAATCAAGTTTGCTTCGGAAGACTGGCGAAAACGATGGGCTTTGGCACCGTTTGCCGTTGAGCCGGCGCCAGATTTCCTATGGCTTTGATCTCCCCCTGAGAAGCTCCGCTGTTTACTGTGTTAGAGTAGGAATGGTTTTTTGGTTTTGGTTTTGTTTTTTTTTCTTTTGCTGGGAAAAAATCCAGCATTTGTCTGAGATAACATGAATGGGGTCTGTTAACGTGGGCGGTCTCTCTTTTTTTTTTTTTTTTTTTTTAATGCTGCAGGGACGGGAAGGAGGTGACGCCGGTATCTGACATCCCTGTAGAAACCCACCGAGCCATTGCTACTTGCCACTCCCTTGTGCAGTTGGATGACGGGACGCTGGTGGGAGATCCCTTGGAGAAGGCGATGTTGATGGCTGTGGACTGGACCCTGACCAAAGGTAAATCCTTTGGGATTCTCACTCCTCCCTGATTGTTACATGAGCTCCGTTTACGTATGCTTTGGGGTGGGTTTTTTTGGGGGGATGATGATGATAACGCTGTTTTTGTCAGTTCTGAGCGAGAAGTTAGCTAGTCTATGGAGATTTCCTATGCCTCATGCCAGCAAGGAGCGAATTCCGGCTGGTTATGATCCCAGAAACTGATTTGGGGCGGTGGAAATCCTTGCACTGCATGTCTGAAGGACAACAAATAGCAGAAGTTTGTTCTCGGGACTGCAGATGCCGCGTTCTGCAACTGGCCACATGCTCGGGTTGGCGTCTTTAATTCCAATTTTGCCGACCCAGTAAGACCAGGGCGTGACAGCGCAGGTCGCAGCGGTGAGAACGTGACGGGTGTGGGTTTCAGCATGGGCTGCGGGACGTCTCTCTGGAGCCTTCCTGCTCTGTTTTCTTGGCTTTCGCGTGCGCAGGTAACTGACGTAGAAATCTTCCAGAAATATTATATACGTATCCCGCTCTTGTGGTTTTTTTGCTTCTGGGTTTTTACCTGCGATGATAATATCTGCTGGAAATACACCTTCAACCTGCTGTATTCATATCAATGCACGTAGGTTTTCTGATTGGTTTTGTCCCTTAATTCTTGGCACGAGGGAGAATTCCCACCTCTGTATGCTTTTATCTAAGGAGAGGAAATTTATATGATCTCGGTGACCTACGGGTTCCTTTGGGAATGTTGCTTTTGATACCGAGAAACCTTTCAGGATTTCCTGATCTGTTTGTTTCCAGATGAGAAAGTTTTCTCCAGAAGTATTAAAACTCAGGGACTGAAAATTCACCAGCGCTTTCATTTTGCCAGTGCCCTGAAAAGAATGTCTGTCTTGGCGTCGTACGAGAAGATCGGCTCGACTGATCTCTGTTACATTGCAGCTGTGAAAGGGGCCCCAGAGACGCTGCACAAAATGGTGAGCGCATCTCTAGGAGAGGAAGGGCCTTCTCTAGCACCTGGGCTCGTCCCCTTCTGCCTCTGCTTGTCCCTGCGTTCTGCTTCGAGGAACCCGCAACAAATTCATTGTGGTTTAGACGTTTATTCTACCACCTGATGACCTCTCCCACACCGGGAATGGGAATCGGTGGGGGGGGAAAAACAAGGAAACCCAAGGGTTGAAATGTAAACAGATTTAATAGAATAAGACTAGATACCTAATAACTCTAAAGAACTTATTTTGATCCCGATACCAATTATACTCAGCCCATTCTATCAGGAGGAAGCCGGGCGCTCCCGGCAGGGGATGGCAAATGTGGGACACTGCCAGCGCTGCGGCTTCGGGAGGAAGGGAAGGGCTCAGGGCTCCGGCACTGGGGCGAGGAGTTCTCAGGATGGCAGCCATCAAGGGAAAGAGAGAGGCAACTCCTCAGCAAACTTTCTAATCTCCATATAAAGTGATGTTCACGGTATAAAATAATCCTGTTGGCAGCTTGGGTCGAGTGCCTGGGTCTCGCTCGTCCTCATCCCCGCACCTGGGGAGCTCAAACACTGAGATCTTGAACCCCACACCCCAGAGCTGGCTATAAACTAAATATTGCCACCAATTCAGGCACCGGAGTCTTCTAAAAGCGCAGTTTTCCCAAGCCTTAGAAGGGAAAATTAGTCCTGTGTCGCTCACACCGGGACACGCTGCCACGCCGTGAACCCACATGACGTAGGGATTTCATCCTGCACAGCGAACCCCTGCCTGAAAACAAACTGGGGAGTTTCAGGCTAATCCCAGTGAGGTCCGAATGTCTCACCGTACGCGCTCCCGGCCCTCTGGCTTTTGCTGACGGCAGAGGGCTGGATCCGGGGAATCTCCTGGTTTGCCCCTGATGGTGAGGGACCCTCCTAAAGGTGTCTCTTTCCCCCTGTTTGCATATTTACCGTGAAATGCTGGAATGTGCTGCTGAACTGTGTTTGGAACTGCATTAACCCCATGTTTTTCCCCACGCCTTCTCTAGTTGTCTCAGTGCCCAAGCAACTATCACGCTGTCCACACGGAAATTTCACACGAGGGGGCAAGAGTGCTGGCCCTTGGCTACAAAGAACTGGGCCACCTCACTCACCAGCAGGTACATCTGGCTGCTTAAGCCTTGAAATCGAGCTCCCGTTAAAGGAAACGGAGGCGGTGCGAGCAGGGAAGAGGGCTTGGGACTCTTTCGGGATGCGGTCGCCCAAAGCTGCTGTTAAGCGCGTTGTTTTTACGATCTGAATCTTCCGGAAAAATCGCAGCCTCTGCGTTGTGCTCCCAGCTTTGAATTCCTGTGCATCGTTGATCAATTCTTCTGGTTTCTCCCTTCATAAAGCGGGGTCTGCTCTTCCCTTGTAGCAATCGAAGAGGCTTAGCGTTGAACTTTTTAGCTGCGAGCCTGGCTTTAGGTGGGGATGGGGACGCGTAAGTGTTTTCAGGGCCATCTCCGGAGCTTTGTGCCAAAAAAGCCTTCCTTCTAGAGGAGCTGGGCGTGGTGCAGGGGTGCCCCCCGCGTCTCAGAGCACCGGTTCCGTTTCTAGTGATGCTTTGATTGCCAGGAATCACCCTTTGGAAAACGGGATTGCTGCGACAGAGCAGCAGGTAACGCTCTTTGCCGATTTGCTTTGGCAGGTGAGAGAGATGAAGCGTGAAACTTTGGAGTGTGATCTTAGATTTGTTGGATTCATTGTGGTTTCCTGTCCTCTCAAAGCCGATTCCAAATCCGTCATCAGGGAGATCCAAAACGCGTCGCACCACGTAAGCCTCGGCAGCATCCTGGCCTTACTGGTAGCTGCGGTGTTTGGCATGTGGAATTCCAGCACCGGAGGCCTTTGTGAAGCGAGGGCAAAGGCTTCCTCGTGGTGAAGGCAACGAGACCTTGTGGATATAATGTTATTTTGGGGTGGGATTTGCCCTGGCCCAGAGAGTAAACCTTTCGGCAGGGTGCTGCGCAGAGCTGCATCTCCTTAGGGGAATGTCCCCAGCATCCAAGCTTGGCAGAAGGCTTTTCAGCGTAAAGAAAACTCGCTGGGAAGTGCCGCTTATCCACCCGGAACTGATTTTTGACCCCTTTGGCTTTCCCCTCAGGTAGTGATGATAACGGGAGACAATCCTCTCACCGCCTGCCACGTAGCCCGGGAGCTCCACTTCCTCCAGAGGGAGCACACCCTCATTCTGCAGCCTCCCGCGAACAAAGGTGACCCGTCCCCTGCAAGAGAAATGGCTCTGCCTTTTGGAGGACAACGGCCACAACCCTCCTGGGGCCTTGTGTCAAAGTCAGCCACGTGCTATTAGCGCTGCTGCTGGGTGCTGATAAGGGAAACTACTCGCTTTCCGGCATCCCAGATAACCCTCTGTCCTTTGCCCCTCTCTTCTCTGCCTTGGAGTTACTCTGCAAGCTCCATCCGTTCTCTGCAGCTCCTAAACCGAGCTGTCTGAGCACCAAAATAATAAAAATAACGGCAGCTTGAAGGCTGGGCGGGTTCTGAGCCCACCCAGGGAAGCCGAGAGCCGTGTCACTGACTGCAGGGTCCACATAAAGGCTGTACCTAGAGGGAGGTGGGCACGTCGCTGTCCTGAAAAGTGAAGGGTCTCGTGTCCGTAGTGCCGAGGGGCTGCAAACGCCAGGGGCAGCGTCTGCGGGGCGGCTGGGAGCGTTTCTCACAGCCGGGCACCTCACAGGCACGCTCACGTCAAGCTCTCGCATCTCTTTCCAGGCTCCAGCTGGCAGTGGCAGTCCATCGACGGCGCTGTCGTGCTCCCGCTCTTGCCGGCCTCTTTGCGGGAGCTGACGCAGCGATACGACCTGTGCGTCACCGGGGAAGGTCTCTCTCACCTGCAGTCCGTGAACAGACAGCAGCTGCTGAAACTCATACCGCACATCCAGGTGTTCGCCAGAGTGGTGCCGAAGCAGAAGGTGAGAGGTTTCAGCTGCTGGTAAAACCCGGTTTTCATAGAATCATAGAACCGTAGGGTTGGAAGGGCCCTCTGGAGATCATCTCCTCCAACCCCCTCCAGAGCAGGGTCACCCAGAGCAGGCGGCACAGGAACGCGTCCGGGCGGGTTTGGGATGTCTCCACAGACGGAGACTCCCCCACCTCTCTGGGCAGCCTGTGCCAGGGCTCTGCCACCCGCAGAGTCAAGAAGTTCCTCCTCGTGTTTAGGTGGAGCTTCCCATGCTCACGTTTGTGCCCGTTACCCCTTGTCCTGTCCCCGGGCACCACTGAGAAGAGCCTGGCCCCATCCTCCTGACACCCACCCTTTAAGATCCCCCCCTCAGCCGTCTTTTTTCCAGACAAAAAGCCCCAAATCCCTCGGCTTTTCTTCATCAGAGAGATGTTCCCGTCCCCTCAGCATCATTTTGGCAGGGTTTTCATCTGGAGCCGCGTAGCTGCTGGCACGTGCTTCACGTTAAAGCGGTTTTCTGCAAAGCAGCGTAACCTCTCCCGATAGCCAAGCCGGCAGGAAGCCGAGCCATGGTGTTATCCTAATGAGTCCTGAGCCCCTTGGCCCGTTCTAGCTCTGCGCTCCTCAAACGGAGCCGGAAGGTGAAGCTTTTGGGAATCTGGGGGTGAGGCCAGCGAGTTCCTGCAGAACAGAAGCACTTGACCAAGCCCAGAGAGCAGCGTATCGGAGCGCGCGGGCTGCCAGCGCTCACTCCACGGGGTTTTTTGGTTTTGTTTTGTTTTGTTTTTTGCAGGAGTTTGTAATCACTACTTTGAAGAGCCTGGGCTACGTCACGCTGATGTGTGGGGATGGCACGAACGACGTCGGAGCTCTGAAACACGCAGATGTGGGTGAGTCCGCAGGCAGGACTCACGCGTGCCCCTGGCTGAGTTCGGCTAGCGTTCCTAAACGCAAACCCAGCGCTGTTTCTCTGGCGTTTTCGGGGCTGGGATCATAGAATCATAGAATCTTCATGGTTGGAAAGGCCCTTTGAGATCATCGAGTCCAACCATACACACGCAAAATAAAAACCAACCGACAATCTCTGCCACTAGAGCATGCCCTGAAGTGCCCCATCTAGACGTTTCTTAAACACCTCTAGGGATGGGTTCTCAACCCCCTCCCTGGGCAGGCCGTTCCAGTGCCTGACCGCTCTTTCAGGAAAGGAATTCTTCCTGATATCTAACCTAAACCTCCCCTGCCGCAGCTTCGGACCATTTCCTCTGGTCCTGTCGTTATTCACCTGGGAGAAGAGGCCAACACCCACCTCTCTCCACCCTCCTTTCAGGTGGTTGTAGAGGGCAACGAGGTCTCCCCTCAGCCTCCTCTTCTCCAAGCTAAACATGCCCAGCTCCCTCAGCCTCTCCTCACATGCCCTGGTCTCCAGACCCCTCCCCAGCCTGGTCGCTCTCCTCTGGACACGCTCCAGCACCTCAATGTCCCTCTCGTACAGAGGGGCCCAGATCTGAACACAGCACTCGAGGTGAGGCCTCACCAGTGCCCAGTACAGGGGCACCGTCCCTTCCCTGCTCCTGCTGGCCATGCTGTTCCTGATACAAGCCAGGATGTTGTTGGCCTTCTTGGCCACCTGGGCACGCTGCTGGCTCGTGTCAAGCTGGCCGTCCACCAGCCCCCCCAGGGGGGCAGCCGGGCACTTTCCAGCCACTCTGCCCCAAGCCCGTAGCGTTGCTTGGGGTTGTTGTGACCGAAAGGCAGGACCCGGCACTTGGCCTTATTAAACCTCCTACAGTTGGCCTTGGCCCATGGATCCAGCCTGCCCAGGTCCAGGATCGATCTGAGCAACATCGTTTGGTGGCATAAACTAACAAAAAGAAGAAGGATCTCTGCGCTGGTGGAATACCCGCGGCCTGCGCACCAGCAGGAATTAACTGGGAGAAAGAGTCTTTCTCTCTTTATTTTTCCCTAATCTTTACTTCAGCAAGTGTAACGTCTCTGAAATCCCTGCGTAACCCGCCCGACTCCAGGTGTAAATAGCAGCTGGGCTTCCTGCTGCGTGGAAACGCTCTGCCGGCGAAGGGATTACAGCCCTTTTTTCCCCTGCTTTTACGCTCCTACAGGAGTGGCGCTGCTGGCAAACGCTCCCGAGAGGCTGCCCGAGCGGAAGAAGAGAACCCGAGAGGGACCCAGCGACGGGAGACCTGCCCCGCCGTCGGTGGGGAGCGGGGCCGTGAAGCCCACGTCCCGCGGTGCCAAGCACAGGGTCCTGTCCCAGAGAGAGGAGCAGCTGGCCATCCAGAGGGTCGGTAACCAGACGTTTAAAAGCCCATTAATTTATCCTTGCTCTTTGTTCCTCCCCTGCTTTACTGCTAATTCAGGGAATGGCGGGAGGCGCTGGGAAAAGACCAGCTTTTCTGCTTCTCACCCTGAAATAACAGGACGGATTCGGGCAGAGGAGGAGCTGCTTTCCCAGCCGGCCACGGAGCTGCTGCTGCACGCGGGAAGGCTTCTCGGCCTCACCTTGGCGGGGGGGGGACGTGGGAGAGGACAGTACGAGATCATCTTTGGTCCATCTTTCTTTTATTCGCCCGCAGGAGCGGATCAGTCAGGTCCTGAAGGATTTGGAAGAGGAGCGTGTACCAGTGGTGAAGCTGGGGGATGCCAGTATCGCGGCCCCCTTTACCTCCAAGCTCTCCTCCATTCAGTGCAGTAAGTGCCTGCCGGGAGCTGAACCGCTCGCCCGCGTCTCCCCGCGGCCGCGTTCCCCCCGGGGGGAACGAGCCTAGATCTGAAAGAAGCCAAGACAGAGGGCGTGGGGTGGTGAGAAACGCCCCCAAACCTCTGGCTTTGTCAGCTTTTTGTGCTGAGCAACCCCCGGGGGGGTGTGTGTGTGGGGGGGTGTGTGTGTGTGTGTTTCTTGGATGGGGAGGCGAGGGGTTACCTTCCCTCCGCACCGCTTCGGAAAAGGAGAATACTGAGGGACGAAGCCCCCCAAGCCGTTTTGTTTCCAAACGCTGCTTCCTCTTGCTCCTCAGTCTGCCACGTGATCAAGCAAGGCCGTTGCACGCTAGTGACAACCCTCCAAATGTTCAAGATCCTTGCCCTGAACGCCCTGATCCTCGCTTACAGCCAGAGCGTCCTCTACCTGGAAGGGGTGAAGTTCAGCGATTTTCAGGCCACGCTGCAGGGTCTGCTCTTGGCCGGCTGCTTCCTCTTCATCTCCAGGTCGAAGGTAAGGGGGGGGGGACAGCGGCCGGCCGATGTCAGCCGTGTCGGGATTACCGACAGAGCGTCTCTCTCCCAAAACAAACCAAAAAAACCCATTTATTTTAATAAGTTAACAGTCCACAGTGCTGAAGAAGGTGATTTTTTTTTTATAATTCTTTTTCATTCCCCTGGATTTGGGAGGCTCCTGGGGCCGGCGCTTGCCAAAGGGAACTTCTTGCGATGGCGGGGGAGGCTTTGTTCAGGTTAGAGGACGAGCGGGTGGGAAGATAAAAATGCCGGTAAATGGTTGCACTGAGCCTGGTGCCTGCGCCGGTTCAGCTGCGGCTCTCGCCTTCGCCTGAAGGTGGAATCCTTGCAGGATTTTCCTGAGAAGCACAAAACAAACTTCAGTCGGATTCTGCTGGAAAACTGCCTCGAGGTGGTCAGAAACCACGCGAGTCTGACCCCCCGCTTTGCTTTTCTCTCCCAGCCTTTGAAGACGCTTTCCAAGGAGCGCCCGCTGCCAAACATCTTCAACCTCTACACGGTGCTGACGGTGCTGCTGCAGTTCCTCGTGCATTTCCTCAGCCTGGTTTACCTCTACCGCGGAGCCCAGGCCCGCAGCGAGTCCAAGTGAGTCTCTCTTCCTCCGACACCCCGATTTTTATTTTATTTTATTTTTTCCTCCGGTTGCCCTTTCTGGGAACGCTTTAGCGAGCTTCGGGAGTTTGACGTGTTTAGCCACGGGCCAGAAAAAGCGTTTTCGAGCTGTACGTGGAGCGCGTGCGGCTCGGCGTGGCGAGGACGCGACGCAACGGGTGGGAATACGGTGGGTGATCCGTGGCAGTTCCGATGCCTGCTGTCCCCACGGGCAAGGGAAGTAGAAATGACACCGATGAGGTGGATTTCTGGAAAACTTACGAAGAAAAACACAAAAAAAAACCCCAAAACGTATTTTTTTTTTTTTTCCACTTGAATTTCATGTTGTGAAAAAACCAGCAGCTGCAGCCGCGCTCTCACCCGCGCACGTATTTGGGAACAAACGGGTTTTGCCCAACGGAACTTAAATAAACTGGGGTCGGGGGGGCTACGCAAGGGAAGATAAATATTCCTGGTGATTCCGAGCCTGGTCCGCTGATCCCCAGCTTTGTTTCCCTTCAGGCAGGAGGAGTTTGTGGATCTGTACAAGGAGTTTGAGCCCAGCCTCGTGAACAGCACCGTCTACATCATGTCGATGGCGATGCAGATGGCCACCTTCGCTATCAACTACAAGGCAAGTCACGGCTCCGGCCGCACCGGAGACGCGATTTTGTAATTAATTGAGGCGCGACAACGCAAAGCGATGCTGTTCTCGGATCACCAGCTCCCTTTTGTCAGTGCTCTGCGGGGGGCGGGGGGGGAAATCTCCCTCTTTTTGCACCAAATCGGAAGGAGCCGAGTGTCCCCAGTGGAATTTTCTCCGACTTAACGGCCTCGCCCCTGCTCACGCTTTCTCCCCGCTGTGTTTCAGGGCCATCCTTTTATGGAGAGTCTACGCGAGAACAAACCTTTGCTGTGGAGCATCGTCCTTTCGGGACTTGCCATCGTGGGCCTTCTCACGGGCTCTTCGCCCGAATTCAACGAACAGTTTGGCTTGGTAGAAATCCCTACCGAGGTGAGCCGGCGGCGTTTCTCCGCCCCTGCTGAATTTTACGTGCGGTTTCCCAGTGAGAGAACAGGAGCTCTAGAGGAATCGTAAGGATTTCAGTAGAATGTCAGGCAGAGAACTCCTCACAGGAGCCCTACCGGCCTAAAGAGCTTTAAGTGAGAGGATGTGGGAGCAATTCTCCTGAAGCGTTGGGGTGTCGCTGCAGCCTGGGGGGGTGGAGGGCTGGAGAACAGCCCTGAGGAGAAGGACTTGGGGGTGTCGGTGCGGGGAAAAGCTCAATGGGAGCCGGCAACGTGCGCTGGTAGTCCGGAAAGCCACCGGCAACCTGGGCTGCCATCCCCAGCAGGGCGAGGGGGGGGATTCTGCCCCTCTGCTCCGCTCTGGGGAGACCCCCCCCTGCGGCGCTGCGGGGCTGGAGGAGGCCCCGGAGATGCTGGGAGGGCTGGAGCCCCTCTGCTGTGGGGCCGGGCTGAGTTGGGGGGTTCAGCCTGGAGAAGAGAAGGCTCCGGGGAGACCTTGGAGCCCCTTCCAGTCCCTAAAGGGGCTCCGGGAAAGCCGGGGAGGGACTCTGGATCAGGGAGGGGAGCCGTGGGATGAGGGGGGACGGTTTTAAGCTGAAAAAGGGGAGATTTAGGTTAGAAATTGGGAAGAAATTCTTGGCTGTGAGGGCGGTGAGCCCCTGGCCCAGGTTGCCCAGAGAAGCTGTGGCTGCCCCATCCCTGGAGGGGTTCAAGGCCAGGTTGGACAGGACTTTGGGCAACCTGGGCTGGTGGGAGGTGGCCCTGCCCGGGGCAGGGGGTGGAACTGGGGGATCTCAAAGGTCCCTTCCCACCCAAAGCGGTCCATGATTCTGGATAAAATTCTTCACGCTGAGGGTGGTGGGGTCCCGGCCCAGGTTGCCCAGAGGAACTGCCTGTCCCATCCCTGGGAACACTCGAGGCCCGGTTGGACGAGGCTCTAGTTGAAGATGTCCCTGCCCATGGCTAGATGGCCTTGAGAGGGCCCTTCCAACCCAAACCATCCTGCGATTCTATGGATTTTTACAGCGTGCTGTGACGTTTTTACCATTTAGCCATTTTTTTTTTTACGTCGCGCCGCGCCAGGCAGAAGCCCGAGAAACCGAGGTGAGGGACTGAAGGGCTTGTCTTTCTTTTCCCAGTTCAAGATGGTGATCACCCAAGTGTTGCTGGCTGATTTCTTCCTCGCCTTGTTAGTGGACCGAATCCTTCAGTTTCTGCTGGGGAGCGCAAAACTTAAAGTGCCTTCTTGAAAGGGCTTCCGAGGTCCTCGCCGTCCCCCCCGGCAGCGCTCCGCCACCGCCGGCGCCCAGGGCCGCCTTTCGCCATCGTGAGAATCATCCTAAATTCTTCTGACAAATAACTCTGAGCCTGTCGAGACGCGGGCCGGGGTGGGGGCGGGGGGGAAACTTTCTTCCAAATCATGTGGAAATCACCTCTTGCGAATCGAAACCTGACTTTTTAATGTTTCCGGGACGTTATCAATCACCAACTTTCGGGAGTTTTGTACTGCCCTAAAGGTTTAAGGAAACGTTTACAGAATTTGGTAACTAAACTGAGAATCGCTGTATTTTGAAAGGCGTTTGGAACTTCCTTTGTGGGGCTGGAAGCTTCGTGGTGGTTTTAGGAGACGACGAGGTAAAACGGCGACAAAGCGGAGGCGACGCCGAGGGTTGTAGGAGTTTTTACGTGACACAAACGCTACAACCGCCCTCGGTAACGTCCGGAATAAAGAGTTGTAGCGTTGACGGAGATCAGCCACTGCCACCACCTTCTCTACGTCGTGCTGAGCCCGAAGTTTGTCTTTCCAAACGGGTACAGAAATATTTTTTTGGCAGGTGAGAAGAGCAAAGAAAGACCTTTATTTATTTATTTTTTCCTCCCGAAGCGATTCCCCTGAGGGGGTAGCGTTGGCGTTTCTTCACGTCCCCCGAAATTTCATCCCGCGAGAGAGAGAGGAGCGAGGCCCGAGGGGGCGTTTGGCGGCCTGGAGGCGGACCCCGGTGCTAACAAACGCCGGGTGGGAGCCTGGCGGCCGCCGTTCGTTCCACTACGAAAGCGTAATTGTACTGCAAAGGAAAAATGAATCGCTCAGGACGAGACGCTGGTAGTCGAGAAATTCAGAACGCGACCCGAGGCGCACGACCAAAGCAGCCCCTTTACCTCTTTCTCGATATCGGCGAGCGATTTAACGTTGAGGTCTGCAAGAATAGCCTAAAAAAAAAAAAAAAAAAAGAGATTAAGACTAGTTTTGAGGTAGGACTGAAGAAAAAAAAAAAAACCAAACAGCTTAAAGGAAGACTCACGTTGCTGCCGGAACTGAGCTTGCTCTCGAACTTGGGGTGCAGCGTGAAGGGGACCCCGTCCATCGCTGGGAAGGGAAACGGGAGACGCTTCAGGATCAAAGGAGCCGCTCCGAAACCCCCTCCCCCCCCCCCCCCTCCAATTAGTGATTTGGGGAAGGGGCCGCCTTAGCCCCCCCGAGAAGAGTTTGAGCGAGGCGTCAGAGACGGCCCGATTCCAGCAAGGAACAATTTTCAGGAAGTTTTAAGATAAAAACTTGAGCTCAGTTCCGCCCTTGAAAGGCAACAAGCGTGCGTGAGCCGACACCCGGCCTGTATTTTAATTTTAAAATACCCCTTAACTACGAAAACGCTGGTTTGAAACGCAGCTTCCCCGGCGGAGATTTCCCCGGGAGGGAAAGGCGTTACCCGAGAGGCCGTAGATGTTGGAGGCGTCGTAAAGGGCTTCGTGCTGAGCCGCGCGTTTGATGCTGCAGCGAGCCGGGGGCGACCTGTAGCCGAGGAGAGTAATTAATAGGAGAGTAATTAATAGCCGGGAGATACAGCCGCTACCGAGCCCCCCCCCCCCACCAAGGGAATGGAAACAGCGAGGTGGTACCAGCAATCTGCAGGATTTATTCCCAGTCCCGGCCTGGGTTGGGTGGGGTAAGAGAATAATTAGCCTAAATTAGCGTTGACGTACTTTTGATCGGAGTCCGAGGACTGGAGCGAGAGGTGCCTCAGGCCGGCGCTGATGCTGCGGGGCTTGGGGACGGGTGGGGGGCTGCGTTTCAAAACCGGCCCTTTTTTACACCAGATGGCAAAATTACCCATTTCCCTGGGAGGAGAAAAAAAAAACAAAACAAACAAACAAACTCCAAAACCTGAGGTTTTTGCCCCGAAGGGTGGGAGCGTTGGCGGGGGGGACGGACGGGGTGCGGGCAGGGCCCCCCCTACCCGATTTTCATGTACTGGGGGAGCGCTTTGCTCTTGGCGCTCAGCTGCACGTCCACCACGGCCGTCTCGGCGGCGTCCACCGGCGACAGCTTCACGTAGAGCCGTTTTTTCCGGGAGATGCCGGTTCCTGCCGGGGTGTGTGGGGGGAAGGAGCCGGGACAGGACCGGGGGGTGGCCCCGCTGCCCCCCGTTCCCCGGGGGGGGGGCTGTGTGTGTGTGTGGGGAGGGGTTGGGGGGGGTGTCGGCCCGGTACTTACGAGGCTCCGGGAACTCGGGGGCGCGGGTGTAGCCCGGGGGCTGCGGGCTCCGGTCGCTCAGCACCACAACGTCGGTCACCACCGGCCCCGCAGCCGCCTGGACGGGACGGAGCTCGGTACCGGACCGGGCATAGAACCTCCGGTGTCCCCACCCGGGGCTGGCATCCCCATCCCCGGTGTCCCCCCTCCCGGGGCTGACACCCGTCTCCAGTGTCTGGCTCCGGAACTGGTACCCCAAGTCCCGCGGTGTGTGTGTGTGTGTCCCCGGGGCTGGCACCCCCGGTCCCGGTGTCCCCGCCTCGGGGCTGGCAGCCCCAGCCCTACCGGTCCCGGTTCTTGCCCCCCAACCCCGGACCTGGCCTCCGCCGGTGCTCACGCAGAGGTACCCGCCGCTCTTGTGCCCGAAGCCCTTGCCCAGGTTGGCCGCCGCGCCCTCCACGGTAACGGTGATCTGCGGGCACAGGGAGCGTCAGCCCCCGGCCGGACCGGGCGGCGGTGCCTCCCCCAAGCCCCGTCCCTCCCCTACCGCCGTCCAGCCAGCGGGGAGCGCCTCGGGCGCGGCGGCCCAGGCTACGCCGGTGAGCGGAGTCTCCGCCGCCGCCATGGCCGCCGCTTACTTCCCGGGAGCGGCGGAGCTCCGCCCCCCTCCCCGCTGCTGGGCAACCATTGGGCCCGTGCGGGCTACAGCTGTGGCCATTGGCTGGCGCGTTCTGAGCGGCGTGCGCGGCAGCCAATAAGCGGCGACAGACCCGCCCCCCCCCCCCGACGCCTCCGAACGCGGAAGCGCTCGGGGCACGGGCCCTCGGGATGGTACCGAGCTCCCATTAGGGGGCGCAGACTGTGGGAGCGACGATTGGCTGTCGCGCTCTGAGCGACGTGCGTGGCAGCCAATAAGCGGCAACGGACCGCCCAGGGCGCCTTCAAACGCGGAAGTGCGGGTGTACCGGGCACCGGGGGGCACCGGGGGGCACCGGGCTCCCACTGCCTTTATTGAGAGCGGCCCCGAGCGCGGTCCCGGCCGCCGCCCCGCTCAACCCTCCGCCGGCGGCGTTTCCCTGGGCGGCGGGGCGATCAGCTTGCGCACGGGGGAGTTCTCCAGCTGCTGGAAGGTCCTGGTGGCTGGAACGAGAAAAAAAAACCCAAAACGCCATTAACCCCCGTTAACGACCCTCCAGGAGGCTTCCACCCCCTTCCCGGAGGGCTCCCGCTCACCGAGCTGCTCCGACAGGCGCCGCAAGTACTGCCGGCTGTCCTCGCTGAAGGCCTGCAGCAGCTTCACCGCTTGCTGGAGTTCATCGAGCTGCAAAACCCAACGGATGACCAAAAAAAAAAAAAAAAAAAAAAAAAAAAGAAAGACAAAAATCACGTAAATCCGTAGCGGGAATAGAGTATTTCCCCCCCGGGAGCAACTCACCACCAGCTCCATGCAGCTCAGCACCTCCCCCTGCGCGTCCAGGATCTGCTGGTAGTCGGGTTTGGTGCGCAGGACGTGGGCCTGGGAGGTCTGGAGGTGCTGGAGGGGCTCTGCCCGGCCGCCGTCGCGCCTGCACCCCTCCAGCCGCCTGAAACCAAACCCCCGGAGTCAGGGAGGGGCGGGGACGGAGAACAGCTCATCCACCCACCCCCCCAAAACAGCGGCACCCCCAAGAAGGGTGCACCGGAACGCCTCCAGGAGGGTCTGGAATATCTCTGGGCAGCCGGTTCCAGGGCTCCAGTACCCTCAAAGTAAAACTTTCCCGATTTCCCACGTTCCAGTTTGTGCCCGTTGCCCCTTGTCCCAGCACTGGCCACCCACTGGAAGGAGCCTGGCCCCATCCTCTTGCCACCCGCCCTACAGATATTGCTGAGGGCCCCTCTCCGGCTTCTCTTCTCCAGGCTGAACAGCCCCAGGTCCCCCGGCCCTTCCTCACCAGAGAGATGCTCCATCCCCTCATCATCCTCGCAGCCTCCGCCGGACCCTCTCCAGCAGTTCCCCGCTCTTTCCTGAACTGGGGAGCCCAGAACTGGACCCAGTGCTCCAGGTGTGGCCTCCCCAAGGCAGAGCAGAGGGGGAGGGTGACCTCCCTCCACCTGCTGGCCACCTCAGGAGACCACTGGCCTCCTTGGACAATTGCTGGCTCATGGGCAACCTGTTGTCCACCAGCACTCCCAGCTCTCTCTCCAGCAGGTCACCCCTAACCCATACTGGTGTGGGGGGCTGTTCCCACCACCAGGCGCAGGACCCCGCACTCGCCCTCCTTGAACTCCATGAGGTTCCTCTCCAGCCTGCCCAGGTCTCGCCGCAGGGTGCGTCACCCCCAAACTCCCTGTCCCCTCACCCAGGTCACTGAGGATGATGTTGAACGAGGACTGGACCCAGCCCAGACTCCTGGGGACCACCACTAGCCACGGGCCTCCAACCAGACCCTGCACCGCCGATCCCAACCCTCGCTCGGAGCTCTGCCATGGGGCCAGTTCTCCATCCACGTCACCGTCCTCATCTAACCCGCGCTTCCCAAGTCACCGATTTTCTTTCCCAAGGCCAAACGCAGGGGTGAGACGGGGGGAACGATCCCCACCTGGACATTTCCTCGGCGCTCTCCTGGTAGCGCAGTAAGAGCTGATCCCAGGACTGACACTCGGCAGTGAACCTGCGGAGCGAGAAGAGAGAGCAGGGGGCTGTACCCGGGTCTTCCCTCGGGAAAGCTCAACTGCAGTGCAAGGTGCGTCAGAAAACCAGCTAAATACACCCAAAATACCCTCTCAAAGAGGAGTCCAAACCCATACTGGTGTCAGAATCCATCTTACCTGGCAATGCACTCCTTCACTTGGGCCACTGACTCATCCAAAGCCGAGTCCAGTAAAATCCTAAAGTGCAGAAACAACATCAGCAGGATACAGGGAGACCTACACGTTCCACACGCGTACGGCAGAGGGCTCTGGTGCCCGTTGGGTGCTTATGCAGCGTAAATGCTTCCAATTGCAGAACGTAAAATAGAAAAGTCTCCTCGATCTCCTCAACAAAGATAACACCCCTCCAAGTATTCGCTGTGCTGGTGGTCCAGGGACATCAGCCCCAAAAACCCCTCATTGCCACAGGCAACGGGGTTACTCTGTACCTTCAGAGGACTGGGAGGCCATAAAGCAAACCCAGAACAGAATCGTTGAATGAGAGAATGGTTCGGGTTGGAAGGGACCTTAAAGACCACCCAGTGCCACCCCCTGCCCTGGGCAGGGCCACCTCCCACCAGCCCAGGTTGCTCCAAGCCCCGGCCAACCTGGCCTTGGACCCCTCCAGGGATGGGGCAGCCACAGCTTCTCTGGGCAACCTGGGCCAGGGGCTCACCACCCTCACAGCCAAGAATTTCTTCTAATATCTCCCCTAAATCTCCCCTCTCTCAGCTTAAACCCATTCCCCCTCGTCCCACGGCTCCCCTCCCTGATCCAGAGTCCCTTCTCGGCTTTCCCAGAGCCCCTTTAGGGACTGGAAGGGGCTCCAAGGTCTCCCTGGAGCCTTCTCTTCTCTAGGCTGAACCCCCCCAGCTACATATGATCCCTGAAATACATAATTCTTATTATCCGTGTGCATATACCTGTGATTTTTATATATATTTATTCATTTAGCACACAAAATCTTACTTGGTCTGCCTTTGGTTTATGAACCGCCCCACTTTCCGGATCCTGCGTGTGTACCAAGGGATAATATGGTGGTTTCTTTCCCATTTTAAAAGTTTCACCTCCCTAAAATCGGCTGCCGTAACTGCACTTCCCTCGCTGGTTCTGTTAAGAGTTGCGGGGATGAGGGAAGGCAGCTCATTAAAATGTTTAATTTTCAACACGGCTGAGTTAGGAAGGTTTATGCTGGCAGGGTGAGGTCCTTGTAGGTGGCAACAGGCACATTTTGTGTTGAGGCTTCTCCTCCTTCTCCCCCCTCTGCCCCACAAAACAACACCGACTCGCTGCTTACGCTCCGCAGGGGATGAGTTCGGCGAGTCCTTACCCTTTAGGGTCTTCTACGCAGCTCTTCAGCGTTCCGTCTCGCTTCAGCTTCTGCATGTATCGCTTCAGGTCTTCGGAAACCGAGTCCACTGAGATGGAGACAAAATAAAACAGGATAAAATAAGGCTCATACCCACCACTGCCTAAAAACACTGAGAAATGAAGCTGTTCCCTAATCAGGAGATAACGTTCCAATTCCTTGTCAGATGGCACTTGAGTTATTTACAGTGTTTCTGAAGGAATGACTCGTGCCTGTGACTATAGGGGACTTCAGCATGTCCATTTGTCTTCCAGAGGCTTCAGTCACACGCAGCATCTTAAAAACATAATTTACGCATTTTTACCTGCACCCACCCCTTCTCTGCTGGGTTTCAACGCTCAAATAAAATACCACAGGGCCGGTATTTTTAAGTTCGGGATTGCCCTTGCTGACACATACAGCCCACCTTACCGTTCGCTTTGAAAGCCTCGGGGCTAAAGCCGTCAGTTTGCTTCAAGATGCGTTCGAATTTCTGTGCAGAAAACTAAGGGAAGATGGAAAAGAAGGTCTTAGCGCCCTTTCCCGGATTGGCAAAGGTTGTGGGAGATCTCGTTACTGAAGGAGAAAGGAGTTCCTTCCTCCCCCAGCCCGTATTTCACAACTCAGTTATACAAATCAGAACATACGATTAATGGCAGAGAAAGGCAGGAGAAAAATAATTTGCTTTTTAAATGAGAGGATCTTACCTGGAAACTGGACAGCAGCAGCGTGGAAAGCCGGTCTATCTCTGGCAAATCCAGGCTAATTGATTTGCTTAATTCTGAAAAATCAGAACAAAATTGATTAAGAACAGTTAAAGTCACACCAAGGTACAAACAGCTGGAACGTCCCCAAAAGACGCTACAAGCTGCTGTTGCGTAGGAGTGCAGCTTGCAGGATACAGAAGGAGCAGGGAAAAGGAGGAGAAACAGAGTTCCTAAGACGGAAAAGTCACACTTCAGGCTCAAGCACGGAATGAAAAGGCAGAGACTGCAAAGCACTGATCTACAGAAGCCGTTAATGCAGCACCTCATCTTCAAATACCGGGACCTCCGAGACCGTGGCCAACATGGACACGGGTGGCTACCAGTCAGGAATAACGCAATCACACTACAATCACCCTAAAGGTCGTGCCATGAAATTGAACTTCAATTCGCTACAGGCTGCCCGGCAAGTTTCTTGAGAGAGCTTGGTAAAGGGAGCGGAGCACGTACCGGTGACGTCTTGGTGAACAGGAGGCAGAGATTTTCGGCGTTTCGTCCCCTTCAGGCTCGAGCGACACCAAGAGCGCCGCTTGGCTTGAGGAGTGGTGCTGAGCCGTCTCGGGGACAAGTTAAAAGAATTCAAGGCATGGTCTTTCCTGGGACTGCTTCTCCAGGGGGACAGCCGCTTGGGGCTGGGTCCGACGGGGCTCTTCCCGAGGCTGGGACTTTCCTGGGACCTTTTCCTCACAGACACTCCGGTTGTCTCATGGGAACTAACGTTCTTCTTGCTAACAGCAGTTACGTCAGGTGGCGTTAGGAATTGCTCAGGATCTGTTTTTTTCTCTCTGGGATCAGATTCTGAGAAAAACAGACATAAACAATACGTTTAACAGCGTAAAAAGTGAGGAAAGGGTCTTTCCCAGGGAGTCAAAAACACTGAACCTGTTCTTTGTGCTTTGCTTTCTACCTGTCCTGGTCTGAGCAACACAGGATTAATTTCTCTTTCAGTAATTTTACTTTTCAGTAAGGTCTCCTTTAATGCTTCGGAAAACTGCACTTTTAGAAGCCTCTAGTATCTGAATTTGTGAAAATATTTACTTTATAAGCCAGCTCTGGGATGTGGGTTTCAAGGTCTCAGTGTTTTCAAGCTCACAAGGTGCGGGGATGAGGAACGAGACCCAGGCACTTGACCCAAGCTGCCAACAAGATTATTTCATACCATGAACGTCACATTCAATATAAATGGGAAAGTTTGACGTGGAGTTCTCTCTCTCTCTCTCTCCCTTGATGGCTGCCATCCTGAAAACTCCTCACCCCGGTGCCGGAGCCCTGAGCCCTTCCCTTCCTCCCGAAGCTGCAGCGCTTTTGTTGTCCCCTGGTGGGAGCACACGGCTTCCCCCTCCTAGAATGGGCTGAGTATAATCCTCCTATACTTTATATTGGTATTGTCTCTTTAGTATTATTAATTATTTAGGCTTATTCTATTAAATCTCTTTAGCTTTCAACCCTTGGGTCTCCCTGTTTTTCCCCGATTCCCCTTTGCAGGTGGGGAGGGGTAACTGGGTGATAGAATAACTGTCTAAATGACAACAAGTTGTTGCGTGTTCTTCAAACCCTAACACTACCTCGGAGCAGCAGCAGCGCCGAGGGGCGATGGCTGGATCACTGCGTCACAGCCCCCCAGGCCTGCCGGTGCCTCCGGTTCTCCCTTCCAGCACCGAGATCCTTCTCCTGGGCCGGTGCCCACCAGGAAAGAGGGTGATGCTCGGCACCGCCCTGCCCTCCCGGCCGCCCCCCTTCGAATAATAGAATGCTCGAGGTTGGAAAGGACCTTTCAGATCATCCAACTGTTAACCCAACACTGCCGAAGCCACCGCTAACCCATGTCCCTCTGTACCACGTCTGCCCGGCTTTTAAATCTCTCCAGGGATGGCAATTCCACCACTGCCCTGGGCAGCCTGTCCCAGCGCTTGACAACCCTTTCTGTGAAGGAATTTCTCCAAATATCCATCCTAAACATCCCCTGGCACAACTCGAGGCCGTTTCCTCTCATCCCATCGCTTGGGAGAAGAGACCGACCCCCCTCCTCGCCACAACCTCCTTTCAGGGGGATGCAGAGAGCGCCGGGGTCTCCCCTCGGCCCCCTTTTCTCCAGGCTGGACACCACCAGCTCCCTCAGTCACTCCTCAGAAGTTCTCCAGACCCCTCACCAACTTCACTGTCCTTCTCTGCACTCGCTCCAGCCCCTCCATGTCTTTCTTGTCCTGAGGGGCCCAAAAATGAACACAGCCCTCGAGGTGGGGCCTCACCAGTGCCCAGTACAAGGCGACTCTCACTGCCCCGGTCGTGCTGGCCACACTATTGCTGACACAGGCCACGCTGGTGGCCTTCTTGGCCACCTGGGCACACCGCTGGCTCGTATTTAGCCGGCTGCCGATCAACAGCTTACCTGACACCGCACCTTCGGCCGCCGGGCTGGCTGCGCCGGGGGAACGCTGAGGTGGGGGGAAAAAAGGGTTAGGAGCCCGGCAGCGCGGCCTACCCGCGGCCCCCTCAGCCGGGCCTCCCCCCTTTCCCCAGCGCTCACCTCCTCCGACGGCCGCGCTGAGGCGGCGGCGGCGACCGGGGACTCCGCCATGGCGGTGGCGGGCGCGCGCGGCGGCCGTTGGGCGCGGGGCACGGCGGGAAAGCGGCGCCCTCAGCTGGGCGCGTGCGCAGAGGCCACCTCGCGCCTCCCCCCTCCCGCTTCCCGCCCTCCCCCGAGGTGAGGAAAACTGAGAGGAAAAGGGGAGGGAGAAAAAAAAAAAAAAAAAAAAAAAAAGGCTTTGGATGTTTATTATCTTTGATAAAATCTCAACTGAAAAGGGGGCGGACTCCGTGTTAACAGCGGCAGAAATGCACAAAAACCTTATCATTATCCATGGGGATGGCAGGTAGGGGTTGTTGGTTTTTGTTTGTTTGTTTGTTGGTTTTTTCACTAGACATTAAATTAGAATTACGTGGAATGACACAGGATGGAAGGTCCTACCCGAGAGCAAAGTCCAGTGAGAGTTTTGGTAAAGCAACGTTCTGATTAATTAGCTCAGAATGAATTCTAGTTAAGAAAAGCTTATTTTCCTATACAAAATTACAATACAGAGAACGCATACAATTACAATACAGGGGGTTTAACTGTTAGTAGCTATCAACTAGAACAGAAATTTCATAGTAAAAAACTTTATGGAAATTAAAATAAGTCAGTTTTCTTAAGCTGTAAAACTTGAGACAAACGCCAAGTTCTAGAAGAGAACACTTTCCGACTCTTAACCATAAAATCCATGTCTTAAAAAAATGAATTTGGTTAGGAAAAATGAAGCAAGTTCTTTTTAAAACAACTTCACATCCCAATGGGCATAAGTAAAAAGAACTCAACTGCGTGAGGCTGAGAGGTAGAGAGGTATCATTGTAATCACAATATTCTATTGGTTCCAGGGGGGTTTCTGAGGTAATTAGCTGTGTGTCAAGTTGTACAAACAATAGTATTGGCAAAAGAGCAACATTGACAAATTACACTAATGACCTCTTTCCTCTCATCAATAGGTCCTAAAAACTTAATTAGACGCATCCGAATTAACACTTCCAGGGTCTCCGGCAGGTGAAGTGATTGATGAAGGGGTGGTAGCATCCTGCCAGCTGCCATTAGCCTGCAGGGAGAATAAATAGATCTGTTTCATTAAATCTTTAAGAAACTACTTGCAGACAACAAAATATGCCTTTAGATGTTTCCACCTTACGAGCGACAGGAAAGGAAATAAGTATGTATCGGCTCTGGCAAAGCTCTGTCCACAAATATCCCATAAAATCTTCTCCCCCCCCCCCAATTTTATGGTGTTAGTCTTATTCCTTGTGCCATCTCTTATGGCAAGAATTAACGGAAGCGCGCAAATCTTCTGGTGAGCAAAGCCGAAATTTTAAATCAAGTCTCCAGGAGGGAAAGGCTGGTGTATTAAACGACACCTTTCCCAGTTTTCTCCTATCCCCACATCAGAAATGGTCAAGGAAATAAAAAAAAAAAATAAAAAAAAAATCAACATTTATTCACAGATCATTAACCAATCTCGGGCAGAATTTGTGTTTCTAGTAAGTAATACCTCAGTACATCTTACATCTATGCGCTGCGTCGTATACAAAGGATTCCCCACAATCGTGTCGTATCTTCCCGTCTGGTGTATGACGTGGTGTAAGGAATCCATCTGGAACGAGATGCCGCAGAGTGAGAACGGTAACGATAAAAAGTTAAAGAAATGCAGCAGTACGTGGCACAGATCTACTGGGCCAAAAAGTCTTTCAACAAGGGGCAGGTTTTCTCGCAGGAAGACAAATTTTCTTTGCAGTTCTTGCTATTAACCGAGCTTTACCTAACTAGTTAATTATCGAGCAAAATTAGAGCCTATCACCTACAGCATTGAGGACAGAGACAATGATTTTACACAGTTCAGACCGGTTTAGAAATTCAGCAGAAAGCTTAAAATGAGTCTGACAATACCGGTAACCAGAAATCCTAAGCAAAGTTCTAATTAAATGGATCAAGACTGACTCTAAAATGAGAAAATACTGTTTCATTAATGTACATTTAAAGGGACAGAAGAACAGCAGCAGGTTAATTTAGGTATCAGTTAATTCTGTAAGAGAAAATTCTAGTTCCAAGAGAAAATACATATTTGAGCAGGTTCGTTTCTTGACTTTTATTGGAGAAATTTGACCCTAGTCACTTCTTGCATCCTAGCCCGTGGTGTCCAGAGCCAGAAAAATCCTTCCCTATCTGCTATTGAGAGAATCTACTTTAAAAAAATAAACCAAGATTGTTCTAATCCAACCCCGCTGTTGCTAACGGGGTCAATTAGAGCAGGTTGGATTTTGAATATCTCTAAGGACAGAGACTCCACGGCCTCCCTGGGCAGCCTGTTCATACCGGACAAAGGACAGAGAAATGGGATTTTAACACTTATCTCACTGCTAAAAGTATGTTTGGTTGGTTTTTTTTCTTCTTACTGACCTGTGACTGCACATTGGCTCCCACTGGGGAGCTCTGGTAGGAAGTCAATGACTGCAAGTTTATAAACGAATCTCCGGAATTTGTCATCTTAAAAGAGCCAGAGGAAGCTGAAAAAGAAAAGATAGCGTGTTTTAGTAACAAATAAAACCCACCAAAAATGGTTCTTCAACAAGTATTATTTGAGAGAAAAAGAAAACCTATGACTGTTTCAAACACCGTTAGTCTGTGGTACTAATTATCACAAGAAATAATTAGCGCCTTTCAAGCAGACACTCTTCCCCCGCGCTCTCTCTCACCTGAATTTGGTGTAGATGGAGAATTTGCCTGGTTGCCTTGAGCCACGACATTAGTTGCATCCACTGCTGTTTTTGCAGCGTAAATATTGGCTTCTTCTTGGAACTTCCCCATGTTTTTTTTGTATCGAATTCTTTTGTTACCAAACCAGTTGGAAACCTGGAGACGTATATCACCATTAGCATTTGGTCAAATTATTATATTTTCTACTCTATTCACAAGTTACCAGCAAAGGAGGCGTTTTAAACTCGGCTTCAAGCAGAAAATACCTATTACTAAACCCTTCAGAATAACCTCAATCCTATTTAAAGTACCAGTAACTGAAGCCTCTTGCTAACTAGGGGAAAAAAAATACACGGAGGAAGAAAAAGTCACTTAATTCCAGGTAAAACACTTCATACCTGTGAAACTGTGATGCCGCCTTTCTTTGCTAGCTCTTCTTTGGCCTCTTCACTGGGGTAAGGATTACTCAGATGCGAATAAAAATATTCATTCAGTACTTCCGTTGCCTGTTTGCTGAAGTTACGTCGTTTACGCCTAGAAAAATATCAGTTATTCCTATTTAAATGGTGCTGTGGAGTAGACTGACTAGAGTACACTTGGCTTTTTTTTCCCCCTCTTAAATACATTTGGTTTGAAGAAGAACATAAGAATTGAGTGGAATTACATAGATGTTGGTGTCAAAGCGGGCATAACAGGTGGGAAATTCCTAATATTTAAAGTAGATCGACGCTGGGAATGAGGGACTTGTGATTTCTTACGCAACCGTTGGCATCGAGCAACACAAGAAGTTTGGGCTGAAATGTCAGTTATCGCTAGATTTGTGTTTTCTCCTACCTTGCGTCAAGGAAGCGCGAGCGCAGGATCATCACTGCCTCGCACGTGCTCTGCTTCAGCTGCATCTGGATGGTGCTGAATTTGCCGTGGATGATGTTCACCATCCGCTCGATTTCTTTTGGCGAAATCGGCCTTGTTCGGCTCTGCTCCCTAAGCAGGTTCATAACGTGGGTGGTGAACTCGCTGCAGGCCTGAAAAGACACACATTTGTATCGACAAACAATAAAATACCCTAGAATTCGCTTCCCCAACAAGAATATATATTTAAAAAAACACACCAAAAAACTTTAGAGGAGTTTCCATGTTTCAGCTTTACTCTGTTTACCCTTAAAAAACGGCAACAAAGATAAACGAGACATTTATTATCTCTAGTCTGATGTCCAGTCCCTCTATCTCCACCTCACTTCTGTAACGCTCAGATAAGTTTTCAACTGAATTTGCTATCCTCGCGTTCACCTGAATTCATTCCGCTCCCTGTTCTGTTCTTACAACCAACACCAAAGGAAAAAACGGTTATTTTTAATTGAGATGATAAAAACTCTTCCATGCAGAAAGATCACCTGTTCATATTTCTCTAGCTCAGAGTGGTATATCTGTCGGATCTGTGACAGCTTGGCCCTGTAGTCAGAGTGTTCAATGCTATTGTCATTTGGACAGCCACCTGATGTTGCTGCTACAGCCATCGGTCCTCCTCTTCCTCTTTTCTCGGGCCCGGAGACACCCTCCGCCAGCAACATGTTATCTAGTCTCATTAGTTGAGCATCTGGGGGATCTTCTTCCTGAATACCGCGAATACTTAACACTAGATAAATATAAAGAGGGAATCAAAAGGTTATTTCCGAAACAGGAAAGAGCATCCACTTCAATTCCGGCAAAGCATTTGAACGCTCTCGAGAGGTTTTAGCAGGTCTTGAGCTCAAGGGAAAGAAAAAAAACGGAGCGTTTAACGAAGCCACGAGGCAGCACATCAGAACAAGCAGGACCGAGAAACACCAAAACAAGTTTTAGACATTGCTCAGCATCGATGAGATCCCCTCTCAGTCGTCCCTTCTCCAGGCTCAACAGCCCCAGGTCCCTCAGCCTTTCCTCACCAGAGAGATGCTCCATCCCCTCATCATCCTCGCAGCCTCCGCTGGACTCTCTCCACTGTCCTTCTTGAACTGGGCAGCCCAGAGCTGGACCCAGTACTCAGGGTCATACTCGTTTATACCACGTTTAGGATGTATCTTAGCAGTCCTGTAAAAATTAGGACGAGTTTTTTACAGAGCAGATGCCCCGGATCACCTGCCGCCTGGCTCCCTGCACGCTCCTCAACGGCCCTCAGCACCCGCTCGTGCAGACAGACCACGGCGGGCAGACAAACAGCCGGAGCTGCTGGGGCAACTGCTGCGTCTCCACGTCCAGGGACGGAAACCAACACCCCACTGGTGCAAAAACCGCTAAAATCAGTACCCAAGGCGTGAGTTTGACCTCGTCCACTTTACACGCCAAGGACGCAACTATGCTATACAGCAGCAGGCTACAAATTGAAGTCTTCACAGCGCTGAATTTTAACATCTATTAAAAATCTATTTCAAAATCTATCAAAATCTGAAACATGAAAAAAAATGCACCAGAAGCCAGTTTCCTTAAGCTTATATTCAACAGACCCAGACTGCAGCCACCTGTATGCTCAGATTATTCATTTGATTCCAAGCAAATTTGTTTTAAAAACTTCGTTTCCCCATTTTTTTGACAATTTGGTATGAACTTCCTTTTTTAAAAAGCGCAAGAACTCGCAATATGTTGACTCAGTGCAAAAAACGCCACCAGCTTTTTTGGCTTTCAATTTGATTTTAATTGCTAGATAATTTCAGTTGGATGAACAGTTGCTCTTAACCTTGTGAAGCTACGGAATTCAAACGGCCCTTTCCAAATTGTAATTGGCAGGTTAACGAGACCAAAGATAAACACAAAAGACCTCTTATTATGCAAAGATTCTCGGGCAGGGCAGAACAAGGTACAGAGGCATTAAACATAGGCACTTAGAACAATTTCCAGCATTTTGCAGGCAAAAGACTAGCTAATCTAAAAAAAAAAAAAAAAACCCACAATAATTTTGAACACACAAGGAGCCTAAACTTACAGTGACATTCCTGAACTTAATATTTTGCAGGCTATGAAGAAATTACTACATAATTTTGAAGAAAAGAGTGTTTCAGAGTGGCTGCAGACCTTCACTCTGTCACCGCAATCCAGGTCGTCTCCAGAATATCCCCAATCTTTTTTGCAAGTGGAAAAAGGTAAGGCAAAAATAACCATAACTGAGTAACTGCTGAATTCAAGCTAAGACAGCAATGAGGAAACTGTCGACTATTTTAAAAGTTTGTGGCTTTTCTAACTCGTTACGGAATTAAAATTAATACCTTTTGTTAAAAAAATAGCAGACCATCTACTGCATGCACCCCTTGCTGAGTGGACATTACAAGAAATGAAACAAACACCGAAAAAAGGGTGGGGGTTTTTTATTTGCTGGGGGTTTTTTGCTTTTAAAAATTGCCAGCAGCGATTTCACCGGTGGCCATTTGCTCCTCAGTCTTTTTGGTAAAACTCCCACTAAACTATTTGGGTTGGCAAGAGTGAATTCAGCAGGACCGATATTTTGGTGTCACCTTCTTATTTGAATGTGCTTCTGCCAAACATCTTTTTATGCACATTATGATGCATATCAGAGTACCTCATGTTGAAGTCAAGCTCCCAGCTGCAGCTTAATTTTATGTCACTTGTCTAATTATGGTAATTAGACATTAGTTATCATCAATTACACATAAGCTTGTCTCAAGTTGACTGCTGAAAAGCACGTATAAAGCACCTTCCCGGTCTCGAGGGAAGGAGCTGGTTGGCTGGCTCTGCGAAGTCGCAAGAAACTAGAAAGGAGTTAACCATCATCAAAATACCATAAACTGCATTTCCAACCAAACTTTGATCTAATAAACTCTCTCAAAAGGCAAGCAGACCTGAGAACCGACGAGTGCGAGGTGCTCGGTCTGTCCAACCCGCTCCGTCAGGTTGATTTTAAACTTTGGGATAACTGCGTCTAAGCACGTCTGACAGCTAAAACACAAGTTCTAAAGAAATCACTGGCAGACTTTAGTCTAAAATTAAATTCATCTCCTGGAATGGATATCTTTTGCTTGAACTTTATTTTTATTCCTAGTACCTTCACCTAGTGATAATAGTTGTACGGATCATAAGTTACATCAGATTCACTCCAAACCGGCTTCTGCAAGTCCATCTCGAAAGTCTGGTGCAAACAACTCCAGAAGCAGACGAATTTTGGCAGGGCAGCTGCATCTTCCCTGCGAGCTTTCGGCACCGCTTATCACCTACTGCCTCACCATCCTTCGAGGAGAACGCTTCTCGAGGAAGCTTGCCCCTCTCGCTAGCCTTTTGGCCATCAAACTTTTGAATTTGATGGCCCACAATAGTTTAAGAACATATAACAACTCTAGTAATACGCAAGAGTCTTTGAGTCAAGACGCCGAGACTGGAGTTACGGCATAGCCAGTGTTTTAAGCATGATTTAGAAAGTTCTTGTGTAAAGGTAAAAGCCTTCACCCTTAAATCCTTCACTTAAATCCTTCACAATCCATCACTTTTATGGATGTTTAAGAAAAACCCTACACTGGCTCAAAAAGCCCGAGAAGTCGCTCCCGTCAGACGTACCAATAGAATCTTCTGCGTTCTCTGGCACATCACCTACCAGATATTCATCAAATATGTAAAATAATTATACTAAGCAAAATGAAATTCCCATCATTTCTAATTAATCTTTAATTAAAATACATCACAACCTAAGGTGCTGGAGCCTCACTCAGTATGCAAATGCAATCATTACAATATATTTACATCTCATTAATTAAAGATTTGCAGTTCCGTAATGAACTGTACAAGATCACCGGTACCAAAATAAGTGATACACACTTTGCTTAGACTCGCTTTCCTTTCCCAGTTTTCCTTCATGGAGGAAATTATGCAGAAGAGCACAATAAATGTGTCTAGCTGGTAGAGAATACACAAAGTTAGAAGCAAAAACTGCTTTATTAGGGCCAGAAATGAGCACTGTAGGAAGTATAAGATACCTCTGGAGAGTGGAAGGTTCCTGGACCTCCACCCCTCCTCGTCCGCGTCTCTGTTTTTCCCCAGACGATCCCCATGTTACACTTGCAAATATTTATCCTAGAACTCATGCTAAACACTGACTTCTGATGGTTTCTTCGGACAGGAGGGTTTCCTCGATTTGGCCGTCCACAAACCACACTGTTAGGCGAGAAGGCAGGAGCCCGGTTTTTTACTATCAGGTCACCTAAAGCAACCATGAACCCCTTCTAAACTACTCCTTAACGCTACCAAAATACCACGCACACCCCTCGTGCAGTACCACGCAGAGTTTTCACCCCATTTTTCAGCTCGACGTCCTCCGCGGGGACACCAGCCTCCCCAGCATCCCAGTACAGGGAGTGACACTGCTGTGGGTTCAGCTGGTCTCAAAGTGTTGCCACAGGAAAGAGCTTTCTCCGAATCTTCGGAGTTCTGGGAGGGAGAAAGAGAACGGAAAGAGAAGACAAAAGCCAGCAGGGCTCCAAACAAGACTGGGCTACGTAAGGATGTCAACAAATGCGGCGACAAAGAGAAAGCGTGCTCTTCGGCTGCGCCGCTTGCCAAGTTTTACCACCAAATGAAAAAGTACCCATTGAATTAACCCAGCCGAGTGCCAGCACGCGAAAGGAGGGACAGAGGACAGCTAACAACGATGAGAAACAATAAAAAAAATGGTACTCCGTGTTGCCACGCTGCGACAAACACGTTCCCCACCACAGGCCAGAAACACAAAATAAAGAGTCCCACAAAAGTGGGTAGAGACACACTCTCCCTGCCCCAAGGGGCCAAAGGCCCATCCCGGTCTGGCGTCTTCCCAGACACCAGCATAATCAGCTGAGAAGAAAAACTCGGAAATTTACTATTCAGCACCAAAAAAGCCGGCATCATTAACACTAGGGATGGTTAATTTTGATTTTAAGACAGAATTATGCCATGTTTGAATTCATATTGCTTGACTCGTATCTGAAGCGTAACCCAACCAGCAAAAACCCCATTTGCTGCATCGACTAAAAAATGCTCCAAATGCTTCTGCGAGTTCCCAAAAAACCAAGCAGGTTTTACTGGATTAGATGCCTCTTCAAATAGCTACATACACTCCAGGCACGTTTTTAAGACTTGAAAATAAAATACCTGTTTTCCTCCTAAGTGGTTTACAATTTAAAAAATGAAAATCACTGGGGGAGGGAGGACGGGACACACACGGACGCCACAAAACATTAAATGCGGCCAAGTTTATTTTCATTACGGAGAGTCATTTGTCATTTCTTTTTAATTAATAACCGCTATCGGGGAGAATTTTTCGGCACCTTCCAGCTGGCTGCCCACTGCGAAGGCGTCCGGCTTATCCTGCGCTATTGTGAACGATACCAGCGCTCCAACAAAGAGTGAAAGAAAAATGGGGGGGGGACGGGGGGGAGGAATATGTTTGAGACCGATTTCCGAGCTAGAAAAGGAGCTTGTGCGCCCGGGTCACAAAGAGAGCCCAAAACCTTGTGCTACAGTATGTCCAGGCTTTTGTTTGCTTCAAGCCATAACATCTGCTCCCCGTAATTTAAATAAGGAATAGACAGAGCATCAGACATTCAAAAACCTCCAAGACCAAACCAAATCCAGCATAACCGCGATATCGCAGGCTGTTGCCGCAAGCGCGCCGAGCTCAGGGGAGTCACATTTTCAATCAATAAAAGGCAAAAGGCGGCTTTCGGCGCAGAAAGGAAAAAAAAACAACCAAAACGGAGGTAAGCCCCTCCTTAAGGGCAGCGATTCTCGCAGGACGGACAGACAGAAAAGCGCGCGCACACTCACCACCGCGATTTTCCTTCGGAAGCAAAAGTCACGAGAACGCGATACACGCAACCAAACTCTCCGGAAACGAACTTGTAAAAGCTGCCCGCGATGACAAGGGCACCGCGGAGGATGGAACCCTGCGGGCCCTCGCTGGGCAATCCAACGGGGAGCACTGCGAGTTTGGGGATTTTCATAAAAATAATACGAATGGAGGTTTAGGATGTTAAATGGTCATACAAGTAAAACTTAAAAAAAACAAACAATAACAGCAACAAAAAAAACCCACCGCCATTTTAGTTATGCATAATTAAAGTCGTTATTCTCTAAAAAAAAAAAAAAAATTAAAATTCACTATAGCGTATAGAAATTAGACATTCAAACGCCGCCTGCTTCAGTGTTCACGTAGGAGCATCTACTGCGTCATTCAAAAATCAAAATCCATTTGCCCCCAGAACTTCTGCTCCTCCAGGAAAGCCGCGTGATTTCCTGCTGCTTCTGCCTTTCCCCCATCCCCACGCGTTCTGTCTCTTTTTCTCCATAATACAGTTATTTGTCAGCTGTGAACTCTTACCACCACCACAGCTTTGGTACCGATTCCTTAAAGGAATAAAAAAAAGAGCATAACAACGCAGCGACGTTATTCGGAATTCTCTAGGTATCGAGCCAGACATCAAAAAACCCCCGACCTATAGATTTTTCACCTACACACAACCAAAACTCAAAGGAGCAGCGCTGTTTTCTCCAAACCTGCACACAGGCAGCATCATAAAAGGCACATCAAAGCAATTTCCAGCTTAGAGGAGACTGTTAAGCCAAAAAAAAATATAGCCTTAAATTGTAGAATCTACCAGGGAAAACAGAGGCCACGCGAAATGAGAGCGGAACGGGGTTTGGGTTTGTTTTTTTTGGAAAGCCGAGGCCTGAAAAGCCCCCAACGCACCTGTTTTCTCCTTGATCTCACACAGCACGCTGAAAAGAGCCGGCTTCATTCTGTGGCAGTTCAAGGCGTGTTTTCTGAAACGGAAAAAAGAAAAAGAAAAAAAAAAAAAGAGTGAGCGCCGACGGGAGAGACGACGAAAGATGCCGGGGCTTGAGAGAGAACGGGATCGCGCTTCGCTAACAGCAGGTGAGCGCATAAAATTCAGAGAGAAATGGGCAAGTTTGGGTGAGATATTCCGCTTAAGTGCCAGGCTATGGGCAAACTGTCATAAAAATAGGCCTTAAAATTCAAAATTCCGCGTCGCTTATAGGAACCGTAAGCACCTGCAGCTCGACCAAAAAGCAGATTTATACGTGGGGGTAAAAAGTTCCTTCTTGAGTTAATGCGCTTCTATAAAAGCTAATAATAATGGAAACCATTCAAAAAGTAGAAAAAACCCCAGTGTTTTTAGAGCAAAGAACGCAAGTACCTCTCACTTACACGAGGGGCCACCTGATCCAATGAAAAGCAAATCGGATTTAACAGCATTTTAGCACAAACCACACCTGCTAATTTTGCCTTTTTGAAGCTCTTCCAGCACTTGGTGCTTTGTTTCCCCCCGGCTTCTCGCCAGGAAGGGATAACATTAATTACATTAACACAGAATCCATCCTAATATCTAATCAAAACAAGGGAATTACATCTTTTGCTCAGTTCAAAACACACGTGGAGTGTGGTGGGAAACGGATAAAAGCAGTTTCCCACGGGATCGGACTGAGCTGCCCCAAATTTCCAGGCCCATCCAGCCATTTGGTGGCCAATTTCCACTGGAAATCCGGGGAAAGAAGTATCCAGCTGCGCCATACGCCTCAAAAAAAGTCTCTTTTGCTTCTCACGACCCGTTTTATAATTCAGAAATAATATTGAAATCGCCTTTATAGCCAGGTTTCAAGGTGTTTTTAATAGAAATACAAACCAGCTGTCGTTCGCCAGCTATTGGGAACAGCGCAAATCCAGCTGCTCGGCTTCCTCCCCTGCCAGCTGATATCGGAACGCCAGTTTTTAACCAAAATCGCAGAATCTGAAGCGGGTCGCTCACTTTTCCTTCCCCACATGGCCAAAAAAAAAAATCCCCAGGCAGCTCCGGAGCCGGTGGGTGAGATCGAGCCGGAGCCCGACGGCCGGAGAACAAAGGCAGCGGAGAAGAAGCCTATTGTCCTCGCAACACCGGGGGAGAGGGAAAATAATCCCCGTCTCCAGCCCACGCTCCCAATCCGGGGCCGAAACCCGGCGTTTTGGTGCAAGGCAGGAGAGATCCCAGCCCTGCAGTTAATAGCTTAATTAATACGGCTGCTAATTGTGGTGAAGGTGATAACACGACGTGTTTAATGGCAGCGTTAAAACTCATCCTTGGCAGATTTCATTTTCCTTTCAGTGAAACTTTCACCCAAGTTTTCAACTTGGATGTTAAAAATTCTCCTCGCGCGCAGGGAAAGAACCCTCTGACGTGCCCCGGGCCTTAAAATAATATATATCTAAACCCCATCAACGTGCGTTTTTAACCCAAAAAAAAGATGAATCCCCGAGAAATAACGGGGTGGTGCTGAGGTGGGAGAAGCCCCGGATCCCCATCGCTTCTGGTTTCGCTTCCACAGCACGACGTCCTCTAAAGGAGGCCTAAACCCAACAAACTTCTTGTCCAGAAGAAAAGAAAACACCTTATTTTATACATATTTACATGAAAATACCCCCAAAATGCTTTAAAACGTGGGGGCTTTCCCGCCGGCTGCGCTTCAGCTGGACTTTGACAGCTTTTCTATAAAGTTATTTAATTTAAACACCGCTCGGGCCATTTTCCTAAGCCTGTTCTTCAACTCTTCTTTGAAATTAAAGCTCCCGACAGCTTTATTCCACTCAAAATTATCTTAAAATAGGAAATTGTGAGAAAAAAAGCACATTTTTTATGCGACATGGAGGCGAATCCACGCCTATAGGATCCATACAGCGGCTGCGGGCGGGTATTTCTGAGATTAGCGCCAGGTAGGGAAGAAAAATTTAATTTTGGGGGGAAAAAACAACATTCCCACGAGCGCCGCTCAAGTTTCGCTGCCCTTGAAAGTTACCCAAAAGCATCGGTTCTAAACCCAAACACGTGACATTCTTAGAACGCAGAATTTCTCCGTATATTCCTAGAATCCGCTCGGGAATCGGGTGCGACAGTGACTGGCGTTGCCAAAAATCGGCAAAACTTGAGGCAGAAATTTTTAAAAAACGATGAAAATGGGCACCGCGGCCGCAACGGGGAAACTGGGAGACGACACCCAACCGAGGGGAAAAAAGGCCCCAAAACCCCATTTTGCTGATTTTTAGAAACCTTCTCCCCAAGGCTGCCCACCTCCCGCCGGCGAGGGAGCCAGGCGCGGTAATTAGGGCTAATTACACCGCCCCAATCAGGGCCGCTGCGGGGCCGGGGGGGGACACCCCAGAAAACGCCGAATTCCCGGGATTTCCCGGCTGGTTTTGCCCTGGGATTATTGCTGTGATTTCCAAAGAATAAACTTAATTAATTTTTATTTAAATATGATTAAAGAGAAACTTCTTGATGGCGGCGAGACCCTGAGCCCCCCCCCCGGCTCTCTCCCCGCTTCCGAGCAAACTCACGGCAGCCGCCGCTTCGGGTTCCCCGGTGTTTTTTCCCGGTTTTCCCGATGTTTTTTCCCGGTTTTCCAGCCTTTTTTCCCGGTTTTCCCATCCCCGTCGCTGCGTCAGGCCGGACAATCCCGCTTCCACCCGGGATAACGGCTGCAATTACCTCACCGGGGCAATTAACGCGCTGGAAAATTAACGAGGAGGAACCGGGGCATCCCGCCGGTACCGGAGGCCTCCCAGACACCGGAACACCGGGAACCGATGGCCGAACTTTCCTCCCCTGAAAGGCCATTTCCCACCGACCCCCCTTCCCCCGCCGGAGCGCTGCCCTCCGCCACAGCCCCCGGTGAGGACCGGGGCAGAGCTGAGTCACGGGAAGGCGGCCGGTACCGAGCGGCTCCGCCGCGCCCGGGCTCCCCCCCCCACCAATCCCCGCCCGGCGGCCGGGCCTGCCGGTACCTGGCCTGGGCCTCATCCAGGCTCTGGTCGGTGATAGCCATGATCTGCTGCAGGACGTCGCCGGTGTCGTGATGCGCGGGAGGAGCAGGCGGCGGCCCCGGTGGGGGCGCGGCGGCCGGATCCCCGGCGGTGGGCGGAGGGGGCGGCGGGATTCCGCCGGGCAGGGTCACCCCGGCTCCGTGCGCCGCCGCCGCCGCCGCCAGCAGCCGCGACGGGTCCTCCATGGCGGGGGGCGGCGGGCCCGGTCCGCCGCGGCTCCCACACAACAGGGCCCCAGCGCCCGCAGCCCCCCCCGCCGCCGCCGCCGCCACCGGGCCCGCCCCGCGCGCCGCGACGTGCCGCGCCCCCCGCGGGCCACGCCCACGCACGCCGGGGGCGGGGCCGCCGAGCGCCCCGCGCTGGGTCCTAGCGCCGCCCGCCCCCATCCCTGTCGCTCGGTTCCCGGGGCATCACCGGCGACCCCGGCCGTTCCCTTCACCGCCGGAGGTTCCCGAGCGGCATCAAATCCACGCCGCAACGTCACGGCCATTTCACAAAACCGCACGGTGATGACATTCGGGGATCCCCGCCTAATCGACCTCTAATTTGTCCAGGCAGACAATAAACAATCTTAATATGTAAATATACACTCAGGGGCAGCGCAAGGGTTCCATTCGCTGCCCAGCCACCATCGGTTTTGCAAATATCTGATTGAACAGGCACGATACTTCATCCTGATTCTTCACTTTTTGCACCCAAAGAGAGCAAAACTGTCCAGATGGATGCTAATGGAGTTTTATTAGTGAGAAGCACAGTTGAAGGAAGAATTAGACTAGTTGAAGGAAGAATTAGAGCATATACTTCTTTGTTACTAATACTGTTCATGTTTTTGAGTAGCCTGAGAGAGTTGAATAAGGTTTGCAGGTACAAAGCAGTGCAGAAAAAGTTACTTTTTACAGAGGGTCATGCTTTCTGAGAAGTTTGGGCATCTTCCTAAGCCACTACTTTACAGTTACAGCACTACAGCTAGACCTAGGTTTGCCTAAAAAGAGAAGTTAAAAAAGGAGAAAACCTTCAAACTTAGCTTCTGTATTTAAATGCTTCTGTGCAAGCAGAGAGCTGACTGCACTGGTCATCGTTCTTCTCTTTCAGCGCTTTACCTTCCAGTAGTACAACGTGCTCACAGGATTTACGTCCTCTTACACCTGCATTTCAAGGAGAAGCATCTTCCACGCTCCTGGCTGCCATCAACCCAACGCTTGACTCTTCACCTCACAGGCAAGGCTAACTTAACATTCAGCGATGCAGTTTTAGCACTGTTTAAAATAACAATATAAATTTTTCAAATATGAAATACTGCATTCACCCTCCGGAGCAGGCGTATGGCATTCCCCTTCAGCTTCAGAACACAAACCCGGGGTTCGGTCCCTCTCTCAGAGTGCTGGTGGCCCGGGCTCGGTGTCAGCCAGGCACGTTGGCTTCTCCGGCTGCTCAGCAAAAATCTTTGTAAGGAAAACATGAAAATATTCCCTCCTAGACAACGTGATGAATGATGAAAGTGCTGCAAACTGACCCGGGGTGTCCCCTCTGGGGATGTTCCCAGTGGAGTGAGTGCAGCGTCTGGGCGAAGTTAAAACAGCTTTTCTTTTCCTCTGCAGCAAACGCAGAAATCCCGGGGAAAAAAAGTGTTAATTAAAAGCCGCAATTATGGTAACGTGCGGGGTCCTGATGACTGCGGAAGGCAGCAGGGCCCCTCAGGGGTCCTGGCAAAGCCCAGCCGAGGACCCCTCTCCAAATACAAAGCAGGGAAACCTCCTTCTCCTCCTCTTCCCTGTTTAACTTCTCTTCCCCTAACACCCTGTGCCTCTTAAACCCACTGACATTTTCAGGCACCGCTACAACTGTAATCAATGCAGAGTCATGGTCAGAAGTCTTAGCATACCGCTATTCCTTGGGGGGTGATTGTTAGAGTTAGGAAGAAAAAAAGACAAAAATTTGCTACATTAGAAAATTTCCAAGAAGCTGCTGGTATCAGTAAACACAAACATGCAAGTACCGAGTTCCCAGAACTCTGCTCACCTCCATCCGGATCGTGAAATCTCGTTTCCAGGCACAGCATTGCCATTCTCTTCATATCAGTGCATTTATTGATCGAACTGACTGAAGCTTTAAATCAGAGGGGAAACAATAACCACAGTAACGCTGTGAGTAATCGACCTCATCTTGGCATATTTACCTTTAGGCTTTTTTAAAATCATTGGGCAGAGTTTGGACCAGAAGCAGAACAGCTTCTTACTGTTTTATTTTTGTGTATGCGTACGTATTTGTGTGTATATACACATATAGAGAGTCACAATTATGTTTATTATGAAGCTTCAATGCCAAAGCAGCCCTGGCTTTACAACTCGCTGGGTTTGGTTTTATAGGGACGACACCTGCCGGGCCAAGCAGCGCTTTTGCTCACGCTAGTAACTTTCCACCATATCTACCACATTAGGGGATTATTTGCAGCTCATTTGTTAAAATTTCCCAGTGTGAGTAATTCAAATTGAGCTGTAATGCTTACGCATAAGGAAAACCAAGATATATTCTGGTTCCAGATCTCACATCAGGTTTAGATGTTTTACCTTTGTTATTTCGGGTGAGAAATCCTAGCTAAAGCTCCCGTGGAATGATACAGAAAGCATGATACAGAAAGCATCCTAAGCCAAAGACAACTTGTTTGGAAAGGCAGCGGAGCAGCAGCAGGGTGGGGATGAAAACAGGAGAGACAGAGCAAGGCAGGGGAGAGAACGACGAGGTCAGAGAGAACAGAGAAACACTGCACGTCCTGGGGCTGTGACTCGGCTCACAACAACCCACCGCTCCTCCTTCATTATCCCAGCTCACCAGTAAGTTGATAATGACAGCGGTATTTATCCTGCAGCTTTAGATAGATTCCAGCATGTCACTTTTTAGTGGAAGAGTTCTGCAGCATCCAGCAATCTTCCAGTTATTCCATCCTAACATTTGGGACCTTGATTTAGGCACGTGCCTGGCTTTACAAGCCAGAAGATCCCACTCAACGCCATAAGACAGTGACCCCTCACTTTGTGACATTGAGAACACACACACACTTTTTTTTCCCCCCCAGGCTTTGTTTTAAGCAGGTTCTTGCAGAAAATGCTGGGGCCATAATCTGATTTCTGAGTAACAGCAGTTCAGGCCACAAAGAAGGCAAAATCTGGCTCCCTGTGTTCACACTTGTCAGGTTTTCACAATGAGGGAACTAATTTTCCCGTGTCACAGGGCTGAATGTTTATGACCCTGTGGCTCCACGGGCTCTGGGAACGTTGACTGATGAGATACAGAGCAGGCACCACTGAAGAAACGCTGTATTTCTCAGCCTTTTGCTAAAATGATTAATAAACCGTCTTTTCTCATTCACAGGCTGACTATAGGGGAAAAGGGAGCTGGATTAAAAGATGACAAGAAATTAAATTGTCTTGCAAAAGTTCTTGCTGATGCAGCCGAGGGAACGGGGAGACCTGTCTCCAGCGCTGATAAATCGCCCTGTGCATTTCGATTGGAAATGGACTGGGGTATAATTAGCAAGTGAATTCTCCGCTGTCAGCACAAAAAGCAGGGCTGGGGCAGGGGGGAAGAGTTCATTTTAAAACTAAAGGCAGGACTTCAGATGCCAAGTGACAAGTTATAAACTGCGCCTGTACCCACAGACCACAGGTTCACAGGGAGCTTCACCCCCACCCCGTATCTGTGCCTTATCTTGGGTATTTCCGTAGCAAGAGCTACAGCTCTAATAAGTGTTTGTGGTGTGATGGGATTAAATTAGCTGCGAGACCTGCAATCGCTCCTTTTGCAACAGGAGGCAGCAGCACACAGAAATGATGGGCTCCTGCTGGAGAAGAAAAGCCAGCACCCTCCCCAGCTGTATTTCAGAGTTATTTGTAAACGCCTCTGCCCATAAGAGGTGTAAATTACATGCACACGTGTGAGGATACCCGACCGAGGACACAGAACTGTGGGAGCAGGGCCAGAGGAGGCCCCGGAGATGCTGGGAGGGCTGGAGCCCCTCTGCTGTGGGGCCAGGCTGAGCTGGGGGGGTTCAGCCTGGAGAAGAGAAGGCTCCGGGGAGACCTTGGAGCCCCTTCCAGTCCCTAAAGGGGCTCCGGGAAAGCCAGGGAGGGACTCTGGATCAGGGAGGGGAGCCATGGGACGAGGGGGGATGGTCTTAAACTGAAAGAGGGGAGATTTAGATGAGATCTGGGGAAGAAATTCTTGGCTGTGAGGGGGGTGAGCCCCTGGCCCAGGTTGCCCAGAGAAGCTGTGGCTGCCCCATCCCTGGAGGGGTTCAAGGCCAGGTTGGACGGGGCTTGGAGCAACCTGGGCTGGTGGGAGGTGGCCCTGCCCAGGGCAGGAGGTGGCTCTGGGGGGTCTTTAATGTCCCTTCCAACCCAAACTCTTCTATGATTCATGCGGGCAGAAACACTCACCTTGTTCTTGCGTCGCTTGCTGTCGATGTTCCGTAAGTCAGAGCTTATGAACTTGGTTTCCCAGATCAGTCGGCAGCTTCCCTTAGCCCCAAACCCAGCAGGGAAGTCGTGGGAAATGGGCTCTGCTGCCACAACTAATGTTACCCAGCCCCTAGCTTCACATGCCAGTGACGGCACGGTTGGCACAGCCCCTCCATGGAGCACTGAAAAGTATCAATGAGAGTATTAAAAAGTGGCAGGAGGACAGCAAGCTGATGGGAGGCTGAGCATCCCCCTTCTCAGCAGAAAAGGGGACACACAGAAGCATCAGGCAGAGAAGAGGAAAACACCGGGTGAGGGGAAAGCTTGGCTTACATTGCCTCCCTGCGGAGGAAGGCTACAGCAGCGGCTGCCAAGGTTTTTCTGCCGGTGAGGGGACTCGTGAGCTACTTCCGAGGAGAATCGTACACTCACCATTTCAAACCACCACTTGTCGAGATCTCCGTGGGCTCTGGAGAGCTGCATCACATCATATCACCCTGCTCCCGACTTCTGCTCGTGGTTCTTCACACACGTGTCCTCCAGCTTCAACCCAGCGTTGCTTACGCATCCCTCGGCTGCTGCTGCAACAGCCTCGGGGACATCAAGAGCTGTTGCAGCAGATGAAGGCGATTGCACCGTCCACGCCCCAGGCCACACGCAACCCCGTGGTGACAGAGGTCACCATCGGTAGCCCCAGGAGACCCCGTCCACAGCTCTGGGGTGCTCTGGCTTTAGCCTCCATATTTTTGAAACGCCTCCTGGACTCCCCGTGACCTGCCAGGGTGTTTTCACAGAACCATTTCTAAACACCGGTGGGTTTTACTTTCTTTTGGGCTGCGAACTGAGTTGCTTCTTACAGCCAGATGAAGGAAATAGTAAAATAAAACTGATTTAGCACTGAAAGCTGCATTACACTTGCAACAGCCCGTGCCAGCAAATATCACGATACAAGGATGCAGCTTTGATCTCTGACTATTTGCAATAAAAAGTGCATTTTCCCTGACAGCCAGAGAGAAAATAAGAGCGAGCACCACTTCAGAGCAGGTCCCCGAGGCTCGGAGACGGCGAGAAGAGAAAAGCATCGGTGCTAAAAGCATCTCTGTTTCTCTGTCACCGAGCAGCACAGCAGCCAGTTAGCCATTGGCACCTCCAGATCCTGCTGCTCTACCACCCTGCATTACTCCTACCAAGAGAAAAGTGCTAAAAAAAAATCAGAGGTGGGGTGCACCAAATAAATAATTTTGTGGGGAAAAAAAAAAAAAAAAACCACAAAAAAAAAAGACTATACCAGAGCAAAATCCAGGGCGCAAGCTCCTCTTACATCCTGGTTGGTGACCCTGAAATCGAGATGAGCCCATGATTACGAAACTCAGGAGGAAGATATTCTCCTGCTGCCCTTGGACTTTCTTCCCTTGCAGTGCTTGGGACATCAAGGGTGTGATGGGGACACTTTGCGGCATTCGAGACAGAGCTACAGGCCCGTTCTAGCGTAACGCGAGCAAAAATCTGAGAAATCCTAGGCACGTTTTTGCCAGTTTGTATTCCAGGTTTTTCTCTGTTCCCTGGAATCAAGGGGAGTAAGACTGGTTCTACCGTGAAAAGGGCTAACGCAACTCAACCAATGCTCCTTTCCAGGTGCAAGCGGAGCAGAAGTCAGCTGGATGCTCTCGGTCACCATGACAGAAGACACTCTGAGGTGAGATTTATGAGGAAACGGGTGGGAACAACTAAAGGACAGTTTTATTTTCCCTGCTGGGAAGTGCAGGCAAAGGAGAGCCCCTCCTTACCTCCTCCTTCTGGTGCCTGCCGTACTCTCCGTGACAGCCACAGCGTAAGGACAAAACCTGGTCAAAACCACCAGTTAGAAAAGAAGCATCTTCCAGAAACTCCCTTTGAAGCTGGACTCCAGGCTGCAGCAGCTTCCAGACGAGACAAGACACAGGTTCTTCTCGCTGTTGCTCGCAAAAGTTACACTCGCATATTGTGCGGGAGCACGGACTCTTGAAACCCAACGGCTGCAGCTACACATTGTGCTTTTTAGAGACAAGCTTTTCACGGAAATACCGCGGGAGGTAGTTATTACAGCACCAGTGTGACCTTTCTTAAAGTATCTTTGGCTGCAGCCCCCCACCCCGATCCAGAGAGATACCAGACTTCACAACCGCACTAACGTGTGTCCTAAACCGAGAAGAACTCGCCCCATAAAAGCTTTAGGTGCTCGCTCCTCCTTCAGCTGGGGGAGCACAAGGCAAACGGATGGGTGGGCTCCTAAATTACCTACCACCGTCACACAGCTCAGGGGACACAGGTGTCCCACCAGCCAGCCTCACTCATTAAAAAAAAAAAAACAAACTCTCAGCCCTGATATTCCAGTATTGCCAGGACTCAGAAAAGCACAACTGACTCCAAAAAGCCAAGTTTTCGCATTGGTTACGCTTACAGTCTAGCGGAAACTTTGATTTTCATTTTCCGTGTCTCAGTAGGTCACAGAGATGACGAACTTAAGTTTAAAAACAAAGAACCCCCCCCATCCCCAACTTCTTACTAATCTCGCTTTCCCCCTTATTTTTCAGGCTTTCCCCTTCCTGCAGGTTTTTTTTTGTTGTTGTTGTTGGATTTCTTTTTTTCCTCCAATAAAATAAACCTTCGGAGTCCATCAGTCCCTACAGTATTAGCCTCCAGGGCTGCCCTCCCCAAAAAACACACCAAAATCCCTATTACTTTTGGCAGCAGCTTGCTTCAGGAATTCCAACCAGTCAGCAAGGCACGACCTCTCATTCCTGGCACCACACGGCCTATCTTTGATCACGTCGGGTGTTCCCACTCGTCCCACATTCGATCCCTTTAAAATAGTTCCTAGGTGTCTCTTCCTTCCTCCCACCCAACACACAATAAGTCTAGAACAAATCTCGCGTGCCTCAAAAAGAAAAAAAAAAAAAAGCCACAACCCCCCCCAACCCTAATTTCAGGGAGATTTCCTCTTAAAAAAAAAAGCCTGATGAAACCAGCGATGAAACTTTAAACGCAGTTTCATACAACGATTTTTAAAAAAGGCAGGGATTTTTCTCAAACTGAAAAGGGGGGGGTATAACCACATTTAAGCTAAACACGCCACAGGTGGTGAATTGCGAGTTAAAAACCAAGCCAGGCCGTACACCTGGCAACACCCAGCCCTGCACACCAGGATAAAGTTGGACCTAAAAGTCTTCCAAGCGGCTTTAGGAAACGAACGTGTCATCGGGTACCACGGACCCTTGGCTGCAGCATCTTGTTCAGGACACAAAACGGCCAGTGGAAAACGCGGCGCAACGTGGTTCCTGCCTCTGTGTAGTTAGACAAGGTTTGCGTTTCCCAAATAAAGCTAGGAAATAGAGTCGTGTGGAATAACGAACAGCCTAAAACCCTCTTTTTTTGTGTGTGATGCACATTCTGTCTACAACATTTATGTCTCCCCGCCTCCCTTCCCCACCTTCATTGCTGGGAGGGCTGTTACAACCCTCCTCCTACCTCTTCTGCCTCATTGATTCACCATTTCTTTCCAAATCTCATTGAAAACAGCTCGTTCCAGGCTAGTTTCTATGACTCCTCATTTCCTGCTCTCTCATCTGTTACAGCCAGCTGGAAACAACTAGGAAATCCACGGGTCCCAAGTCCTTGGGGAAGAGAAATCTCATTGAAGAATTCCAGGCAACCCACCTCCGTTCCCAGCGGGTGCCAGCCATCGCTCAGGAACAAGCTCCATTAACGGTTCGGGACTTTTCCCCCCACCCCCTCCTCCTCCTCACACTGATTAGTTGCTATTTACCTTTGTGAAATCGTGCGTCAAGCTGCGTTCGTCTATTCGGTCACCATTATTCAGCGGAGTCTGTTTTTACACAGAACGTTTTATATAGAAAGCGTTGACATCCTCGGGGTAGTCAGGCTATTCTGCTTGGGACAAACTGGTCAAATCCATGATAGACTTCCCATCGGCGTTGTGTGCGACAGCTCTTTCGCATTTATACTGGTTTGGCAGTGAGGCTAAATTTAAATAAGCCATTTAAAATACTAAAAAAAAAAAACCCTCAGAGGGTTTTTCTCTATAAGGTGATCATAAAGCATCAACAGTTTGTTGGCAGCGACTTAAAGTCTGCCTGCGACGCGGGTACTTACAGGCAAGCGTTGTCAGAGCGGAATGGCGCTGCCGACACGCGGCTCGACAAGCAGCCGGCAGAAGGCTGAGGTCAGGCCGGCGTCCAGATCCCTCGGGGAAGGACGCGTACAGCTTATTAAAGGCCCAATTGGGCATAAAAGCCAACTGCAGTTCTTTTAGGAGCCAAGTGTCATCTCGCCCACTACAGAGGTTCATTCACACCCAAAGGCTGTACAGCCTATTCTTTACACACGCCCTGGTCCTAATCCCACACCTCGGCAATAGCAACTTCCACGTTTCCTCCTTCCCCCTTTGTTAATAAAAGCAGAGCTCGGCACTTATTTAATTGTAAAATTAGCTTTGCATGAAGCAGGACTCGTGCGCTTCCCGCTTTGGGGGTGTTTAGGGAAGCAGCAGAGGGCTGAGGTTGTTCTCCAGCACTCCCAGTAACAGCTTTCGAGGCGTTGACAGGCTTCCTCCAGCTACTGCTAATTCACCACCTGCTTCCACTGCAGTGTGTACACACGGCACGCACCTCTATCCCGATAACAACATTTGCCATGGAAAGTATATAAAATAAAATTACGCCTTCTCTTCACCCTGCCACCTGGTACGCTTTAACGGGGTGAAATTTCCCCACACCAGCCAAGTCTGGTGTCTGCAAGCACCGGCCCAAGGCTGAAAATTACTTCCCCCAGTCCTCTTCGGGGTCTTTCCGGAGGCTGTAACGCCTCCGGACACACAGTCCTGCACATGTCACCGCGCAGCAAGTGACAGCGGGTGCAAGGACATCCCTCCTGTGCAGCATCGCACCACTCAGCTGGAGGATGGTGCTTGTCCCAGGGCTCCAGAGGGGGAGACAGAGAAAAATTCCAAGTCGTTTTTTTTTTTTTCCCTTCCTAAAACCCAGGACAAAATATTTATTCAAATAGCTTCTGGGACACAGAGATGGGAACCATATTCCAAGACTGTTTTAGGCAACTGTCACCTTAACACTGTCACTCCCTGACCACATTCTGCAAGAAAAAGTCCACATTTGAATAACAACACCTCCAGTAAATTGTCTTCTCTTCGAAGCCAGCTGAGGTGATCAGTCAGGAAGCTGATCGTCTGACAAACAGGGCTATTTAAAAAAAAAAGCCAACCCCACACCTATAAATTTAGACAATATTTCAAACCCTGCCTTCCATTAGTCTCTCTCTGTGCTCCCAGCAGCCACTGACTTCGGATTTTGGACTGGCACAGGCACATTCACACCGTTAAAAGTTTAGCAGCAGGAAGGCGAAGGAAACCTGGAGAAGTGTTTCCAGTTTTTTTTCCCCCACCGTGACTATTGTTCGATGTGAATATTGCTGAGCCTCTGCCCTCCAGTCGTGGCCTTGCCGTCAAGCGCGACAGTTCACATCGCGTCTCGCATGCGGCCAACCGCCTTACTCAGAGAACTAGAACCTGCGTGCGCTAATATTCATTAATACTGCTAATTTCTGATGGTGCCTTGCTGAGAGAAAGACTACGTTTGAACAGCCCGTTAACGCATTAGTGGAGCGGTTGAGTATTAAGGTACAAACCACACATTAAAACCTGAGGCAAAATAGTGATTTTTTTTTTTTTTGCCTTGGAACCTAACCTAAACCTGTCCCAAAGGGCTTCCAGCGCGTAGAAAGATGGTTGAGTGGGAACATGACTCACTCCGCATTTATGAATAGGCAACAAACTCGTGAACGCCACAGGGTATCACTTCGCAGAACACAAACACGACTGCAGCCAGTTAACAGCACCGCTCTGCACTTTAGGAAGGCATTAGGTGCTCCTACGACAGCCTCCACAAGCCCCCAGCGCTTTGAAATTCGGCAACAGACACTTCGGAGAGCAGGAATCTGCTTCTCAGGAAGCAAATCAAGCAGATTCCCCTCTCGGAAGAAGCCTTAAGAAGAATACAGCTTCTGAAGCGGGTGGAACACGACCTGAATAAGACTCTCTGGGGATAACGCTAAGCGGCTCTCTTTAGGAAGCGACGCGTAAAGCTGAAGAGCTTCGGCTCTTTGGAGTACGCTACCGCTGGAACGACTATTTCTGAAGGCAGCGATACTGAAATACCAAGGAACATGCTTTGCTCGTTGCGAGATCGCACGAGGTTCCTGTTGCACACAGCATAGTTCCAGCTGCTGCTAAATTAAATCAACTTTGCATTAGAAATAGCAGTCTTTAATAAGGGTACTACTCAAAGTATGTTTGTCCTAAATAACGCACCATCCAGCAGTTCCTTAAAAGCATCCTGTCCTTTACCGATGACAAGGAATTCTATAGAAATATTTATGCTTGAGCACATAAAAAGAAGTCTCTGCCGCTTTAGAAGCAGGTCGCTCTCAGCCTCTGCTCTTTTCGCTCAGGAAGTGGCCACTGTTCAAGAGCTAAATAGAGGAATCCACGGTAAAGTGCCCGTTCTGAGACAGCGTTCTGCGGTCTGCGGTGTTCAACTTCACCACCGTGGGGGTGTATTTGGAATTCCTATAACAGACAAAGCAGAGGATCCTCCGGAAGGTGCTCCGCATCTCGTTGTCCCTGTAAGAGTAGACGATAGCGTTTATCAACGAATTGATCTCTGCCAGCAAAAGGACGTATTTCTCCACCGCTAGAACGTTGCAGCTCTTGCAGCCCAGGCCGTCCAGGAGGAGCACGACTTGTCCTGGAGTCCAGCAGATGACAAAAGCACCTGGGGAGAGAAGAACCCCTGTTAGAGAGGGGGGGGAAAAAAAAAAGAAAAGAAAAAAAAAAGGCAAGTTCCTGACCCTGCCCAGTCACTCACCAGAAAGATGTTTAGTGGAATCCCTGGTGGTTTATCTTGTGAAAAAAGTTAAACGAGGGGGCGGACCAAAAAACAAACCAGCTAGTTTCACTCTCCATTTTTGCTTTGGAGGAAGACCAAGGATTCAACCGGCAAATACTAAAGTGGAGGCATTGGGGGTTTTCCCCGCCCCGTTCGCTCAGAACACTTCCAAGTACTTTCACTTACCTCCCCTCACCCCCATCGTTGCATTTACAGAGTAAAGATAAAGCGTTTATATTCCCTATTTATGTGCCGATCCCTCCAAAAAGGGGAACAGGCCATAAAATTAGGGAAGAGCCTGAGTGATACATCTTGAAATAAACCATCTCTGCTGTCCATAGAGTTTACGGGGGCTTTAGTTCAGAAGAGTCCCCGGGCAACCCTTTGGCCAGAGCCATGAAATCTCTCTTTTTCAGCTCCGCGCCGAGCAGAAAACAGCCAAGCAACGGCCTGGCCGACACCAGGACGGAGCTGGACAGACTCCACCGCTGATTCAGCCAGGCTGATACTCTGTTCTTGCCACCACCTGCAAAGCTCTTTGGCAAAAAGGATAATTGCTGTTTTGCATGACCAAGTGGGAGGTGCCTGCGGCTCCTAAACCCCCTTTTTATGGTCGTGATTTTTAAAGCTGACGTAAACGGAGCACTCGCCCATCGGTGCTCCCGGAGGTCAGGCGTAAGGTTGTATCTTAAAGCACGGGAGCTGCACCCTGCTGCGTCTGCTGGGAAAGGGTGGAAGAGAACCGGCCTTGCTGGGAAAACTTTGCAACTACACCCTTGGCTGAAAAAAAACACATCTGCCGGGAAAGAGCAACAGCCAGAGGAGCTGCACCAAAACCAAAAGGCTGAATTTAAAGCTGTCATTGAGTCAAATGTTGCACCGGTGAAGAGCCAAAGGAACACTTGGGAGGGATCTCCTGGGTGTCTGGGAGTGCGCCCCACTGATTTCAGGCCACTGCACCGTGTAACCCTTTTTATTTAAGCGATTCGTGCTTAAACGAGTCGCTGAGCGGCAGCAGCCGCCACATCTGGCCCAGGAAGCTTTCCCCGCACTTGCAGACATGACTTTGCCTCCTTTAAATTTAACAAATAGACCAAATTGGTTCCTTGCTCTCCTGAAGGAAGCTCCAATAATTCTCTCATGAGCAAGCCCGCGGGAAAAGGGAGCTTCTTGTTTAGTGATGTAACTTTTTTTTTTAGCTAGGTTTTCAGCATCCACAAGGAAAGCCAGACTCTCTACAGACTGGCTCCCAGCAGCACGAAGTAAAGCCAGAGGAATATTAAAAACGAAGGGGAAAAAAAAACCTAAAAACAGGTACCTAAAAGTTTTGGGCCCTTGCCCGCAAATGCAGCTGACTTCCTTGTTCCTTAATAGAAGCTAAAGTATTCCGAAAGAAGCCCGAACTCTTAATAATCTAACACCGCATGGTCACTAGCGACTCAGCCCTGTGGTGTGGTCACCATCACATCCTGGGTCGCTCAACCCGTCTGTGGGAAAATTTGCCGCTGGTTTCCAGATGCACTTTGGACTCATTATTGGTTTCCAGGTCAGCTCCTGGACCTGTTCTTAACGCCCGGGACCTGCGGGATTATCGATGGCGGCTCCCTCGCCTCGCAGTGAAGTGGCACAGACAGCTCCTACCGCACCCTCCACTTCCTCGCACGCTCACCAGCGGCTACGCCCTCTGATGCATAAGGCGCAAAGTATTCCTCTGTGCAGAGTCCAAGTTTGCAGAAGGCTGGGGAAGGAGGGTGGAGAAGGCATTACACCAAAGGCTTTCGCAGGGAGGAGGAAAAAACCCTCCGCAGCCTCAACTTTCTGCACGCTGAGTCCAAACGGAAAGGTGTTTCCCCCCCCCACCCCGGCCAACCTGAGTTGAGCAATTCCCTCCTGTACAGAACGATCGCTGGTTCTCTGACTGTCCCACAGAGGAAGGGAAACACTCTTGGGCTGCCAGAGTCCCAACGGCCCGATGAACTCCTCGCTCCCCCTCACCTTTCCACATTAGGTTCCTCCCCACTCCGTCCCTCCTCACACACCGGTCATAACTCCCTGGGAAACCACAGCAGCTCTTCCGAGCCTCCTCTCGCCCAAGATTTTTCCTCGCTCAAGGCAGGAGGCAAAGGCAAGATGGCCAAGCCAGGATGGGGGGGACACCGAGAGGAAAGGGATCTCCCAAAACAAGGCAATGCACCAAGCGTGAATCGCATTGTCCTTCTTGGCCAGCATCCCCATCCCTTTTCCGACTCTTTTCCAGGTGATATTGCGAAGCCCCAGAAAACGATGGCGACACTGCAGGGGAGACCCTCCAATGCTGTCCAGGAAGGAAGGGGGGGAACAAAACTTTTCTGTCCACTGTGGACCGTGTAAAATACATGAAGTAAACCATTCCTCAGCCCCGCTGACCCTCCGTGCATCTGATGAGCTCCGGAGCAGTAACGAACGCCCAGCTGCGCACAAGAGATGGAGAGATCGCGCGGCAGGGAAGCAGACATCATGGGCAAGGCAGGAACGGGCAGAAAACTCCAGTTTCAGCACTCACAAGTCACAACAGGACCCTACAAGCCGGCGTGTCCCCGGGCAGGGACACACCAAGCAGCCCAACAACCCCCCCCCACTGCTCCCCCCTGCCAGCGGGAGGTCGCAAGGGAGTAGTCTTTGTTTGCAGCTCCAAGGTTTCCCTGACGGAGCAAATTCTGCACTTATCAGGAAAGATTTGCAAGCAAGGGGTTGTGACCGTAAGCCCAGAGTCAAGCCGGGCTGCAGAAGATCTGAGCCCTTTGATTTATTTCACTTTAAAAGAAAGGTTGTGAGACCATTAAAGCACGAGGCAAAAGCAGATTAAAGAAGTCACGGAGTGACAGGCTGTTAAAAGGCCGATGAGCCCACCAGGCTCCGCTGTTCGGTGCACAGCACCGGGCAGGACAGCACGTATCCCAATAAATATCCTTCCAGTCACTGCTCTGCCCCGATTCGCACTACGGACAGGCTGAGGGGGCAGTTAGCACCCTGCTGGAGATCCCCTGCTCTCCGAGAGCAGCTCCAACCACGAGCCGAGAGCTCCCAGGGACGTATTTACCCCAGCGCATGGAGACCCGGAGCTGAGCTGCTCAAAAAAAAAAAAAATATCTGAACAGAGTTCAGTGCTTTGTTCCCATAATGAGTAAGGAATTTGGATGCAACTCCCTCTTTCCTTCCCCATCACCTTGTAACATCTGCCCCAAATCTCTCTCCATCCTTTACTAAAGGATGCACCAAGAGCCGCTTCTTGATTAAGGCCTGATTAGAGCTCTTAATTCTGTGCGGCTCATCCATGGAGAAGCACGCTGGAGTTGAGCACGTAAAAAAGGCTCTTCTTTGGGCAAAGTACCTGCACTTGCAGCAGGCAGATGTTACCACGTCACATCAGTAACAGTCCCCCCCGTCCCTGCTAACCAGAGGAGCAGCCACATCAGAGGGGAAGAGATGGAGGAGCTTTGTCCCCCCCACATCTGCCGGGTCGCTCCCATGATGGCTCACACAGAATTCTTGCAGAGCCCCGAAAGTCTTGAGTTCCTCAGCAGCCCAACCAAACCATCACCCCGCAATCTTCAGCCACCAGGGACGCAAGACTTCCCAGTCCTCCCAGTTGCCCCGAGCACATTCACCTCTCCAGCCCCACACGACCCATGATGGAGGACCAAAGAATCCTTCAGATGGACTTACTTAGGATAATAGTGACCGTCTTGACAAGGCTGATCATGGTCTCCTTGTAGCGGGGGTGGAAGCTGGTGTGCTTGGACATCCGTGTCATCTTCCTCTTGACGTAGATGAAGATGTGCGTGTAGACAACCACCATGATGAGGAAGATGACCAGGTTGGAGATGGCCCAGAAGGTCAGGTAGCTCCTGCTGTAGAGCGGTGCCATGCTGGAGCACTTCTCCAGGGCGCAGAGACAGTGCCAGCCGTAGGAGGGGATGAGCCCCAGGAGCAGGGCCGTGACCCAAATACAGAAAATGAGGATCATCACGCGTTGGTTGGACATTTTGCTGTGTAACTGCATAGTGAACACAGTCTGGTGCCTTTCTACAGCGATTGCCAGCAGGTTCACCACAGAGGCCGTCAAGCTGGTGTCCAGCAGGCTCTGGCGGATGAACCAGGTCTTCAGGGAGAGCTCCGCTGTCCTGGGCCCCGTGTGGAACATGAGAAACATGTAGGCGATGCCAGCAAAGAGGTCGGCCGCTGCCAAGTTCCCCAGCAGGTAGTAGATGGGGTAGTGGAAACGCCGGTTGATGATGATAGCGGTGATGACCAGCAGGTTGGTCAGGAGCACGATGACGCTCACCGTCAGGCCCAGGGCAACCACCAGGACATCCTTCGTCCTCCAGTACGTGGTCAGCTCTTTGCGGCTGTTGTTGTAGAAGAACCCCACGGTCTCATTGTAAAAACAGTGCTTCATCGCTGCTGTCCTGAAGAGGGACGAGAGTGTCATTAGCATGTTGTGCCTAAACACACACACACAGTTACGAGCCGGGGAGATGCTGAGCGTTATGATAATGCCTTTGACACAGATGGAGCCAGGGAGGAGCTTGAAACACACAGAAACAACCACACGAGCAACAGGAAACCACTTTTTGTACCCGAGACAGAGCTACGCAGCTCGCAGCCCGAGTCCTCATCTGTCCTCAAAGCCATCCTGAGGATGCAGCAAAAACCTTCAATGTCCATGGCAGGAGATGATGTTTGCCAGATCTGATAAGTGATGCTCCCTGTCCGGCCCACGCAGCTTCGTGGGGACGACAGACAAAACTATTTTTGTTATCCCAGATGTCCTGCTTCAGAAATGTAAAAACAAAGCAGCAGCAGCACAGAAGGCTCATCAGTCAATCACGAGACACCACTCTGATGAAGACTATGAGCCTCTGCAGCTGTTGCGGTCCCCAGGACGGCTGCTTCTGGGTCACTGAGCACGCAGATCTCATTTTTCCTGAGTAGTTTCATTGCTTAAAGGCTAAAGTAACCCGCGGCTGCCTCCGAACACAGCTCTACGCACAGCGCATCCTTCCAAGTCAGGTGAGGACTTCCCAAACCGCGCCGAGAGGCAAAGAGCTGGGCAGAAACAAACTCCTCAGCCCTGAAAAGCGAGCAGCAGCAAGAAACCTGGCCCATACAACCACGGGGCTGGATCTCTGGAAGAGCAGGATTGTCCAGAACCCCTGCAGCACTCAGAGCATCACCGGGGAAGTCACCCGTGCAACACGAGGGGACCAACTCCCTTCTTCCCTTCCAGGTCAGGAACAAAGCTGAGATTCAAAACTTATTGAAACCAGTAGAAAGAAAAAAAAAAAAAGAAAAAACTCAATAGGAGAAGATGTTTAAGTCTCAAGAAGGGCTTTTGGCATTTCTTTGACGCACTGGGCACTGCTGGGAGCAAGACCAGACAAGCTGTTCGTCTGGATCGTAACGTTAAATATTAATTTTGAAAGCCCGTATACCTCTCCGGTAATTAACTTCCTGTCCTGCGGACGGCCAAACGTGAAGCAGCAGGTTAAGTTAAAGGATGCTTCACCGTACCCGGTCAGAATTTACACCCTGTAATTGATGCTTGTGTCACTTGTCCATGAAAAAAAAAATAAAATGAAAACATGAACAAAGTACAAAAATACAGCCCCCTGAACAAACCCGAGGGCTGAGAAGCAGCCCCATCATTACGTCCCGCAGCAGATGTTCGTCTTCCTTTCCTAACCAAGAGCTTGGAAATCTCAAGTCAGGGCTGGCCGCGGTCCCCGCTGGGACGGGCAAACCCAGTTTGGAGCCTTCCTCCCTTGCGGCACCGAGGTGCTGAAAAATGACACAGTTTTTTCCTTACCCGGGTTGCGCTCTGCGCATGAAGTCACTGGGTTCTCCCTGTCCTCTCATGAGCTCAACCGTCACCCCCATTTTAGACAAAACGCAGACCACGCTGCAAGAGCGTGGCCTTCTCCTGGCAGGGAGAAAACCCCAAGTGCCTGACTCAACGATTCCCTCTAATCGCCCCCGAAACCAAAACACAGCTCGGACGACCTAATTGCTGGCGCCTGCCTCTACTCTCTAGGTAGGGTTTTCCGGGGAAACTTCAGCAGGAGCTCTGGGCACAGCAGCGAGGCCGCCGTGAGCAAGAGGGAGGCGAGATTCTTGCAGGCAGACAAGTTTATTATCGCCGGCACCGCACCCGGCTCTGCCCGCACACATCCCGAGTTGTGCAAACACGGAAACCCTGTCGTACCTGCAGCTGAACTCCCCGTCTCCGCTGCCTAATGGGCTCCGCACCTGCCTCCTCCGGCATGGGGCTGCCAACCGTCGGGTGAGAAAGCCGCAGCACGGAGCTTTAAAATCTGATGGATGGGGAAATATTTTTACAAATATCAGTGGGGGGGAAAAAAGGCAAAGGAGGCAGAGGAGGAATCAGCCCGCCCCGGGGAGGGAGCCGTGGGCTAGTGCTATGTAACAAGTCCCCCTTCCCTCTCTTTTCAGGTCTGTAGGTCTGGAGCCGCGGAGCGGTTCAGGAGAACGGTGTGGTCCAAACGCGGCGCAGCAGATGGAAGCGGCCAAGTGGGTTCTGCAGAGATGCCATGAGGCGGCCTGGTAGGTAACCGGGGAGGATTTGGGCTCGAAACACGGAAAGCGATAGAAGGAGGAGGAAGGGAAGGAAGCCTGGGAAGAGGACGAACACAACCGCCGTGAATCAGGGAGATGGTCACCTGCACAGGGGGCAACTGGGGAGGCACCAAATCCAAGGCCGGGCCATTCTTCTGCAAAAGAGTTTCCTCTAAACGTTTTTGAAAGCTTTAATCCCCAAATCAACAAGGAAATCGCCGCTGAAGTTTAGATGAGTCATTTCACCTTTTTAAGATCACGCCTGTGGATGCCCAGGGAGGAGAGGGGGGGGAAGGGGAGAGGCTGAAGTGGCCTCGTGGTTGGGGGCACCCCACACGCTACCCAGCCACGCGAACAAGCGGGTTTCAAAGGCCATTTAATCCCATTCACCTTTTCGCTGTGGAGTAGCACGTGTTGCCTGCCCAGTGATAAAATTCATCTGATACGATGAAGATCATAATGGAGCAGGCACTTGCCCCTGCGCAGTGCGGCACAGACAGCTCACGCTCCGCTTTAATTTTTAAGAAACACTACTAGAGCGAAATAACGCGTTGATGGATCTAGGTCTTATTCTCAGTAATTTTTGAGCTGACACCAAGGCAAATTAAATCCAGATAAGGCTAGCTTTGAAATTGCCACTAAATTCCAGAGGCCAGTCTTATTTTGGTGCAAATAGTAAAGCGTCCCCGGCTATGACAGGCCCCATAGACTTCCTCCGTAAGGCCGCACGCTCACTGGCAAATTGTGAACTTTTCTCACCGCATTATACAAGTACTGGTTGGATGGCATGTTTACTGGGGGAGGGGATTAGGGCTGCGTAAACCCCCAAAGACACTGTGTTCGGCATATGTAATACTCACATTTAGAGAAACAGCCCCTAATGACAACGTCGGAAATGTTTCTTTAGGAAAGACCCGGGTAGAGCCCGGGGAGAGGCTGGAAAGTTGCAAATTCCTCCCAAACGTGCGTCGGTTACAAACTAAATCCCTGCAACAGGGCGGGTTGGGTGAGGTCCAGGAGGGGTGGACAGACAGGTTAATGCCCGTGACGGCCCCGCGAGCTGGTGTGACGCTCCGCTGCCACCCTGCAATTAAAAAACTGACCTGGGCATCGAGGGCAGCCAACGCCGCAAATCCCAATTTAAGAGGGACGAGAAACACCCAGCCCAGAGCAGCCGGCAGATGGAAAGTCAGGCTGGTGCCATGATGCACAAAGGAGCTGGATGAGTCTATTGTTCGGTGTCCGAGCAACCCCCTTCCATGGCCTTACGCTCCTCAGCGGGATCTTACAAGATTATTTCCCCCCCCCCCCGCCTTACCGGCATTGTTTACTCGGTAAAACAAGCCTCCAGTTACGTGCTGCAACAATTCAGCGGCCCCTTTCCTTGAGCAATAAGCAAACACAGCCTCTCCTCTAATCACGCTGCCTCAAACTCCGCTCGAGTCTCTCTCCCTTGGAAAACCGAGCACGGCTTTTGCAGTTTGGTAGGAACCACCAGGCAAAATGAGCTGCGGAACGCGGCTTTTCTCCTCGCCGGCGTTATCTGCACGCGTACGCCGTCGTCCCTTCTTACTCAGTTAACTGCTGCCCCGGGTTCACGCTAAGTTCAGAGTCCTTTTATGCAGAAAGGAAAGGTGTAAGCGTCCCGCCGCCTCCAACTCCTCTTGCTTGCAAAAAAAATGGAAAATGCTGCTCAGCTCCTTGCCATCCGGGGAGGCGTTCGCCGCTCGGGAACAAACCTGCAGCCGGCGTAGCGCGGGAGCGAACCAGGATGAATGGCTGAATTTACGCTCCCACTAATAACCGCAATCAGCGCTGATCAAGACAGAACAATGGATCTATAAAAGCTCGCAGGGGCTCAAATCCAACCTGTTTTACCCGTGTCTGCTGCACGGGGATTTACCTGCCCAAACGTTCAAACCACTGCTGTGTTTTTAAGCCATAAAGAGTCCAAGTTTTTGCTCTGAAGAACAGCGTTCTTACCTGAAAGCACAACCACCGCATCCGACCCTGACGTTCAGCATTGCTCTCCCCACCGCGGGAAGCCAGGACAGCTATCCAGCAAGGAGATCCCCATCTCTGGAGGGCAAAGGTGCTTTCCAAGCAAGAAAAACTTAAGGAAAAAAAATAATAATTAAAAAAAAAAAGAGCCAAGTGCCTTACAGGAAAGTTTCAGACAAGCGTTAGAGCCCCAGAGTCCATCACAGACGGCTCCGAAACACTGGCTCCTGGGAGGCAAGTTTGCCAGAGCGGCGAGGAGCCCGTCCCTCCTTGGGTCCTCCCCTAGGCGGGTCCTTCCAGGAGAGCCAGGAGCTGTAACTCGAGTCCTCGCCGCCCTCATGGAGGCCAAAGCCACTTTCCGAGCACCTCCGGTTCTGGCTGGAACGGGTTAGCTCCGATCTGCCACCGTCACCCTCGTGGGCCGCTCCTGCTGGTCCACGCTGTGGGAACTGGCACCCTCTGGTCCCGACACTCCCAACCCCATCGCTTCTCCCCGTGACAAGGGACCACCCTTCGTGAGGGTCCCCCCCAGGAGGAGAGCAGAGGTTCTCCCGAGTGCCCGGGTGCGACCCCACGATGGAGGATCTCCCTCGCCTTGGCACCAGGAGACGTTCTCCTCACCTACAACCACAGCACCCATATCTCAAGGGGACCGATCCAGCCCCCCACATCCACCACATCAGCCCAGTGGGGCGCAAAAAAACCCAACCCCAAATGGGTAAGAAGCAGGGAGGTGATGTCGTCAGACACAAGGGAAACTGAGGCATGGGCCGGAAAGGATTTTCGTGCTGTAACTTGGTAAAAGTCTGTGTCACTGCTCGAAACAGAGCTCACGTTTCTGATATGTCAGTCTAGCTAGTCCTTGACACATCGGAGATATCTCACCTGCTACATAGGGTACAAATCCCAACAGCACACCTCGTGCTAACAAGCCACAGCTTTATAAATTATGAAGGAAAAAAAACCACCGGGTTCGCAACATCCATTCATTTTGATTTATGCTGCTCTTGCGAAGGCCCCAGCAGTTTCCATTCCGCTCCAATTTCCTATTCTCCCACCCTCCTCCTACCATCGTCGGTTCCCCGAGGAACAATGTTATCACCAAGCACAACCCTAATCTGCTGCCAGTCGGACACACCATGGAGCTTGGCAGAGCCAAGTAACGTGATGTAAAAGAGGAGATTTACAAAGAGAGCCCGGCACAAAGGGGGAAGAGATAGGGCCAAAGATCCGGGGCAGGCGGAAAATGGAAGCAGAGCAGCAGTGACCCTGGCAGAAGAAAAGACGGATGAGTAGGACAGGCTGAGAAAGCAGAGGGGCAACTATTGAGTCCTCCAGAAAATATTACCTCAGGCTCCCTAAATTCTATCCTTACATCCGGCAGCCTCCAAAGGCCAAAATCACGCCAGAAAGCTCGTGAGGGGGACAAAAAAAACCAACAAACAACAACTCAGGAAAAACCACGATGCCGCCTGTGTACAAATTCTGCGCCTTCAAGACCCACGACGCCACCCACAAGACCGGGCACAGGGGCTTTTCACAAGATTTCCGTGTGTGTTTTTTAGAGGAAGCGAAAAAGCAGGTGTCCCAGAGTCCTTTCTCGGCAAAAAAAAAAAAAAAAAAGAATAATTTGTATTTTAATGAGTTTGCTCTCCCATAGCAGAGAACAACCAGGGTACCAAGAAGTCTGTCCGTAACACAGAGCGCCAGAAATCCTTACTGCAGCTGCAGATTTACAACATTATCGTAAGTTCAAATCCAAAGCTTCTCCCTCGAGTGACACTGGGCAGACCCTTCGACCTTCCCACGAGGCATTTATTAAACTAATCGTGGATAAAAATACAAGAGCAAAAAGACTCAAAGGATAAAAGCAAAAGAGACCCAAGTCCAAGCTGCAGTAAAACATTTCCCCGCCCCCCTCCATTTCCCCACCCCACCCTCGGGTCTGTTCCAGCGCTCGAGCTGCCAGCGGCGGGTTTTGGGTCACCCACCGGGTCCCCCACTGGCGCTCAAGCGGCAGAACCCAGGTCAGAGGCGGCGTTTGGCACCGGCTTCGATACCCTTCAGAGCCCTTAGGAAGCCACACGTGCTCCACAGCTGTGCGGTTTGGGATGGCGGCGGGCTAAAAAAAAAAAAACACTTTTGATTTACTTGTTCCTTTGAGGTTTCAAACTGGCACTCGGCGAGGGCTTTAGTTTCACGAAGAAACACCCAGAGCGATCAGGAGAACAGCCCAGCGTAACTGGTTTCAACTGAAGTGTCAACAGTTCGTCACAATGGCTCAGCGCGTCAGACGGACCCGGCGAGTTGGGAGCACCCAGCGCCGACAAAGGGTCGGGAGCGCTTTTGCAACTCCGTCCCCACATGCCGGAGTTGGGACAAAGGGGGACACAAGAAAAGGCAGAGTGGATCAGGGCAGGGCTCGTTATAAGGCTGTCACAGATGCTATCTCCTTAAATATGGAGGTGAAAGAATACTTCAGGTTTCAAAGTCCCGACCTTAATAACAGCAATTTTCCTAGTCCCTTTGTCTAGGAAAAACACCTAACTTCACTTCTCTGCATGACAAAAGTTTAGGAGTCTGTTTATTTTCAGGTTTGGGGGATATTTGAAGGAACCAAGACCCGTTTAGTTCCTCTCTTGTAGCCATACGATAACGGACTTCGGGCTCTGCACAGCCCTCCCCCTTTCAGGGTGGTACCTGCAAAACCCAAAAGTCATTGCACCTGAAAAACCTCACGCCGGCTTTTGCAGCCGCTGTAATGGTTTCTTAAAGGCCGAGCTCGGGCATCTGCCCCCAAGGGCACTTCTGGGAGCGAGCACCAGACGGTGAACACGGGCAAGATGAAGGAGACCAGGTACCCGTGGCGTCCAGCCCCCGTCTCCCCCCCTTTCCCTCCAGTCGCTCCGTTGAGTTTTCCCCATTTCCACCAGTTCAGAAGGGGCTCGCACAGCCTTGTCCCCCCCAGGCAGAGGCACCAACTAACCCGCCCTTGAGGTGGCTTCGCATTCGAGTGCCCAGCAGAGAAACGTTTCCAAAGGCAATGGATATTCGCCTCCCCTTTATTACACTTCTCTTTTTCAAAGGGCAGTTAATTGTTTTAGTAGATTTTCGCGTTTCAAACAAACCTAACGCCAAGATTTTTCTCTAAGCCTCGGAGCTGGGACGGTTTCCGTGGATGACAATCTGAAGGGGTTTGTTTTGTTTTGCTGAGACCCCTCTCCAGGAATCCCAGGAATGTTAAAAACCTTCTGGAAGGAGCCATGTCATCCTCTCCTCCCGCGGCAGATCTCCGCGGAGAGCCAGTTGCTCAAATTAATGCTTCCCAAGTCCCGACCGGCCCAGAGACGCCCCAGCCTTGGGAGAGGAGCACTCCCTCCAGTACAACAAAGCGACAACACGGTTCTTGCGGCTTCAGCCAAGCCCTTCGCTGGAAAGCAGCGTGTGTGTGTGTATATATATATATATATATATATACACACACCAGCCTTAAAAATGCAGGAATTTCATAACACCCACTGCTGCTGAAACGCAGCCAACGCCGAGGTGGAGCAGAGCCGTTGTTCGCAAGCCGACAGCATCAGAGAACGCTTCTCAACAAAGAGGTAGGGGAAAAAAAAAAATTTAAAAAAAAAATAAATCCGTGCCCACTCCAGCCTTGCCTACAACAGGAATTTTCTTTCCCTCCAGCAAGCCAGCGACCATCTACCGTCAATCGCTCCAGAGTGAACCACAAAGAACCTGAAAAATTCCTCTCCCCCTTTCACCTTCCTGCCCTCGGACAGCTCGAATCGAGGCGTTTTCACAGACGGCACCCTAAAGGGAAGCCGGGAGACCACTGGAGCGAAACTTTGCGTTGGATCTTGTCACCTTTGCCTCGTTAGACAAAGAGCTGAGAAAGACCGGGCAGGATGTTCTCCGAAACGCGCCCGGGGCTTGGCAAAACAAGGCTCTTACCTTCCCCAGGTAATCAGCCTGGCAATGGGTTTTGGTGGGCAAACCTCCTCCCGCACCGTTAACCGCCTGCCCCGGCTCTCTCCAAGAGGAAAACATTTGTTCCGCAGGAGCGGAGAGAAAACAGGGGAGGGGAGGGAAAGCAGGGTTATTTGCAGCGGTGTTTTGTTTGGAGTCGGGATGGTCCAGGGGCCCCTCTGCTGCTGCTCCTCCTAATTCACACAGGAAGGAGGAGATTATCCGACACGGAGAGGAGCGATACCGAAGGCAGAAGCCGCAGTTCAGAGAGGGAACGGCTTGGCCCCCGGGTGATGTCAGACTACTCGAAGCCCCAGCGAGGTTAAAATCAAGCGGGGATGCTGCGTTTGCGAAGCACGACTCGGCCTCCTCCTCAACCCAGAGAGAATTTCATCTGGCCCCTTTGCGCTATCGTCAATAAAAACAAAACTGGGTGGAAATTCCCTTCCCGCCAGCCGCAGGCAGGCAGCCCCCGGCTCCCGCTCCCTTTGCCGCCTTGCTCCGAACTCCTCCAATCTTGGCTGGCACCCAGCGAGATGAAGTCTCCCGGGTTAGTTGGCACTGGCTGGAAACTCGGGGAAACTTTACGGGCGCTCAAGCTCCGCATGCCTCAGCCTTTGCTTTTATAGGGATTATTTCTAAAAACCCCCACTTCCCCCGTGTCTCCGTTTGGTTTAATGTCAGATCCCTGCAGCTTATGGCTGGAGAGTCATAAAAAGCATTTAACATGCCTTTCTGCTTAAGTCTGGAAAGAAAAACCAAAACCGATTCGGGAAAAAAAAAAAACACAACAAAGAAAAGCCTCCAGCTACGGAATAAGCAGATGCAACACAACCGCAGCTTTATCTTGAACAAGAGCATCAGGGACTGACACGCCGGGCAAGAAAAGGGAGTATCTGTCCCCCTTTCAGAGAAAAGTGACTTTCTCCAGAGAATTAACCTTCGGGGCCGTCTTGGTCAAGCAAAACTCTCTGCAATTCTAGCTTTTTCCCCAGTTCCGTGAAGATTCCAGCTCACTCCAGGGGTGTTTCATTACTGCTTCCTCAACGGGCTGAGCCACCTTAGCAAGTCTTGGGGTTCCCACCCCCCCACCCACTGCCAAAAATCAGCTCCCACAAGAGCGAGGTCACGGGGAAAAAGGAATTACAAGACCCTCAGACTTTAAAGCAGCAAAGGACATGTCCGGCACAGCCCCCCCCTTTACAGGGCTCTCCCCCGCCAAACCCCTCGAACACGCCAGAGCGATAACCAGCAAACCTCTCCCCTCCTGGTCTAACACAAGGTCTTCCCTCGGCAGATCCAGCAGCTAAAACCATTTCTTTTTTGTTTTCTTCACCTCCAGAGCCTGGATTCCCTTCGCCCTTCGCTGAGCGAGGGGTCACCGAAACGCTTTCGATAAACTCCGGCCACAGTCCGGCCCATAACATTCACAGTTTCCATTGCAAGCGAAACGGGTTGGGTTTTTTTTTCTACTTTTCTTTGCTTAATTCCTGAACTTACTGATCTTTTTTTTTGGGTGATGTTTCACTAATTTCCTAAAGCCTTGAGCTTTTAGGCACATTTCTAGCAGGAGAAAAATTACTTCAGATGCTGCCTTCTGTTCCCTTAACGAAGTCGTTCTTATCAAGGACATCGGAAGTTACGTGCTCATTTATTAAACGGATTTACACTGAAAAATACAGCTCCCTTGAGACCCGTTTATAAGATACCTACAAAACTGACTGTCTCCAGGGCCCCGGGTGCCAAGTATCTGAAACCCGCTGTCTAAGCAAAGCTTGAATTACAGCTCTACGCATCTTTTTTTAAAATAAATGATAGAGGAGAGCAGCCAGTGCCCCGAAAGGATCCCAGCCGCAAGCTGCGGGCCTGGGCAGACGCCCAGATTTCACTTAGTTCGTTCCGGACTTTCCTTGTCTCAAACGCCCCGAGGTGGGTGACACCTACGGGGATGCCGGATCCGTGATACGCATTGAAAGGAGGGACGCGGGCCGTTAACTCCGTTAACTCAGTGTCTTTAGCAAAAACTCCCCGAGCGAAACGTTTTTCTGAATTTCAGATGTGGGAGTTTTGGCTCATCAGAAATTCCTGTGCCAAGTTTACTTGCCCTCCCTTACATTACAGCTACCATTGCTCCGTGCATTCGCAAACCCAAAAAATATTACAAAACATACCGGGGCAGGAAAAGGGGGGAGAAGAAGAAAACAAAAGCTGTTTGTCTGCAGCAGCGTGAACTCCCAGCAAGACGCGAGGAAGATCTCACTTTTCACTGCCTCATCCGCCCAGCGCTCTGCCTCGTCTGATCCGCTAATTGACTGCTGGAAGACAGCTTTCAAAGTAAAATAAAACAAGAATGCAATAACACTGACTTATATTACGCGCCGCAGCGTTCCAGATGCGCTCGTGTCCAAGGTACAGATAGGAATTGTTTCGTTTTCCACTAAACAACAAGATACACAGCCACTCCTGCTGCTAAACCGCCCACTCCGCTGCAAGACGACAAAACGGCTCAAAAGGAGAAATAAAATTGAATTTGATACCTACGGCTAATTGCCAGAACAGCGAGGCAGAACCTAACGGCCTACACTGATCGTTAGCGATAGCAGAGCGTGGCAGCGCCCTGCACACGGCTAACGTGAACGCTGCTGGCTCCTGAGGGATGAAACCTCCCACCCAAACACGAGCCTGAGTTCGTGCCCACGGTCGCCGCAGGGAGACAGCAGTTGCCATTATTTATAAATGGCTTCTTACGCTGCCCCCTTCACGGCTCGGGGAAAGGCCTTTCCTCCCTGCTCACATCAACACCCAGCAGCGCCTGATCTCCCTGCAACGTTCCCTTGACGCAGCCAAGGACGCGTGGGGGTGACAGCATAGAGATTTGGAACACTGAGCGCACACACAGAACCACTTGGCTGGGAAGGGACCTTAAAGACCCTCCAGGGCCACCTCCCACCAGCCCAGGTTGCTCCAAGCCCCGGCCAACCTGGCCTTGAACCCCTCCAGGGATGGGGCAGCCACAGCTTCTCTGGGCAACCTGCGCCAGGGGCTCACCACCCTCACAGCCAAGAATTTCTTCCCGATTTCTAATCTAAATCTCCCCTCTCTCATCTTAAAACCCTTCCCCCTCGTCCCACGGCTCCCCTCCCTGATCCAGAGTCCCTCCCCGGCTTTCCCGGAGCCCCTTTAGGGACTGGAAGGGGCTCCAAGGTCTCCCCAGAGCCTTCTCTTCTCCAGCCTGAACCCCCCAACTCAGCCCAGCCCCACAGCAGAGGGGCTCCAGCCCTCCCAGCATGAAAAATGTCTTCCTAATACCTAATCTAAATCTCCCCTCTTTGAGTTTGGAGCCGTTACCCCTCATCCTGTCACTACGTGCCCTTGTACCTCTCGGTGGCTCCTCTCAAAGCAGGGAGCAGAGGACCTACAAAACAACCCTGACCTATAAACCAGCTTCTTGCGATGCTACCAAGCATTTAGATGGGTTTTAACAAACAATAACAACGCTATCACACTTCAAGAGGCACAGCCGGATAATTCAAGACATCTTACCCTTAGAGGATGGATTCTACAGAGCATAAAGGCTCCTAAAAAAACACCCACTCCCGGGAAAACAGCAATAAATCCCTCCCAAACTCCCACATCCCTCCACCAAAAGCCCAGGCTGGGCCCAGACCAGGGGCTTTATGTTCTAGGATCAGGGTCGAAGGCGGGCGATGAGGATGAGCTGATGGTTCAAAAGGAAACACCTGTGAATTCAGCCTGGATCCAGCCGATAAGTGGCCTGAATTGTCTTTTTTTTTTTTTTTTTTTTTTTTGCCCAGACTCTCCTTCTGGGGATAATTTAAAGAAATGTCTGGCAGGTGTGCTTTAATCCCTATTTAGCTTTTCCCATTAAGATAATAAGAAACAACAGCACAGGCCAAAAGTTGAAATGGGGAGGGGAAAAAGCAAGAAAGAGAAGGATGCGATCAAGAATCGGACCAAAGCCTCGAGCTCCTTAAGAATAAAATATAATGCCTTTCGCCTTGCTTTGTTAGAACGCCTGGAAGGTTTTCCCCCCGGAGACTCCTGACACCCGCAGGTCTATTTGCTTTGATTTTTTAGAAGGATGAAGGTAAACTAAAGAGCTCCTGAGCAGGAAGTTTGGGGCAGGATTTGTCACTAGCCTGGTCGTGATGAAACAGCGATTAGCGAGCGTCAAACTCCCTCTGGCTTCTCCGAGAAACGGGGAATCTCTCGGTCCCTGCTTAAAATTATCAGGTGCTTGAATTTCCCTTATTCATTTCAGAGTCCAGCCCAGCTGAGAGCCTTATTTGTGAAGACCTGGGGCCTTTAATTTCCTTAATGAGGAGTGACCGGAGCTCAGGAGCACGTTGACTGAGATGAGCCGGTTTGTGCCCTGAATTCACATGAGGTGATTAGAAAAAGAAAAAAGAAAAAAAAAAAAAAAAAAAAAGGAAGAAGTTGGTTTATTGGTTGTGTGGCTGATAAAAGGCTTCTTGAGCTGGTTGCTATGGCTTTCCTTATCAATTATACAAATAGCACCGCCGTCCTCCGTGGCATGGCTCTGAGTTGAGGGAGGGTGTTAGGCAGCCACCGCTGTAAGGTGAAAAGAGGAGATTTTCAAGAGCTTCCCTGCTCCTGCTTTGAACTGGGAGATGATCATCCCTTGTTTTTGCTCCCCAGGCTGCTGCCCGTCCCTCGCCGTACGTAAGCGCAGCTGAGGCTGCACCTTGGGAGGGGAGATTCAGCCTCGAGGAGCTGGGAGGAACTGAGGAACCGATGCTCCCCTCCCTGCCCGGTTTCTTCTTCAATTCAGCGTCGCGGTTTCCGAACTAAACCGCGTTACCTGTGGCTGGATGACGGAAAAATCCTCCTGTTTTCCCCCGCTTTCGAAAAAGAGATGGTTGGGACCCTGCGTTGGGCTCTTCCCCACGTGAGTGAGACCTGGCAGCCGCGCAGCTCGGGCTGGAAGCGTTGCTTTGGCAGCTCCCGCCCTCAACAAATTACACATTACAAGGTAAGAGCTGTCAGATTTTCTCTAATGGCTTTTTTCTTTTAATATATATATACACACACATATGTAGGACCGCTGGAAAAGCGGAGGGCAGAGGTGGGTGGCAGGAGTTGTTCTGTACCAACCCCTAGCGTTTCTCCTGCGCAGGATGAATGAAAGAAAATTTAACTATTTAAGTGTGCAGCAGGAAAAGGAAACGAGGGTTTTTTACCAGGGGTGTTATATTCTAGCTCTGCTGGTTCCTCCGACCATAAATTCTTGTGGGCAAGCGTTAACCTTTGTTTTATGGAGACCTGAGTCACTTGGCAGTGTTTGTAATAGTCCAGAAAGTGTTTACTTAAGGCTTCCCTATTCACGTTAAACAAATACAGTATCAGCTTATAATAAAACACTCAGTAATTTATTACAGGAGTAAAAGATAACTTAGTATTCAAGAATTCAAAGCACTGTATTAACAAATATACATTGCTCCAGAGATGCAAACTCTCTTTAGCCCGAACTGTACAAATGCTAAGAATAGATCCTTAGCATTTCTTTTACAACTTTATGTTTTGGTCCCGTTTCTTAATGGTCCTTTGATGAGACAAAAGAAATTTGTGAAGTAGATCGTTTAATCTCCCGAGCCGTTTGGAGAAAACGTGGTATTTTCTAGCTCTGGCCTCTTCAGGTGGCTTCTAGTGTCTTCGCAGGGGATGGTAATCATGGGAAAACTGCTCCAGTGCGGAAGTTTTTGTGTTGTGATCTGAATTCCGCGCTGTACGCGCAACCCAGCACCCAGGAAATGTGTAAGGCTGCCCACCCTGTAGTGCGGAGCGGGGTAGGAAGCCATGCGGGCGTCAGGAGATGGCACTATAGGACTGAGTCCTCCCTCTCCTTGCCTTAAAACTTGGCGGACAGAAAATGTGCTGCAGGGAGGCAGAAAGGGGCGTTGGGGGAACCCACACGCGGGGGAGACGGACACCCCGCAGGTCGCAGCGACCTGGGTTTAGACCCAAGAAAACCTTCTCATCTGCCGGGGGCTCCAGGGCTTTGCTGCCTTCGTGTGGCAGCAGCCTCACGTGGAGGCGTTGCAGAAGCTCAACGTGCTTCGAGGGAAACAGAAATTGTGTCCTGGAGAAATGGGCTCCAGCTCGGCGTCTTTTGCCCTTTGCAGAATGGCTTTGCGCCGACTGGCGAGTGGAAGCTCCAGCTGAAGGATCCAGCCGACGTGAGCTTTGCCCATGTACCCTGGTCTATGACACTCAAAAACTGAGTTACGCTCCAAAATGCTGTGAAATAAAAATGACGAAAAATCAGCACGTGTCTCAGCTGCCAGAAAAATGACGGTTTGGGAAGGTTTTCTGTCCATGGTTGGAGTTGCCTCCTTCCTGGCTACGCCTGGCCAGCCAGGCACTCCGTGTTTCCTCCTCTTCTCGCATTGGCCTTCATGCTAAGCGGGGCATGTTCCAGAGAGAGCCGTCCGGTTTGCTTCTTATCGCTTACATGGGTTTGTTAAGGAGTAAAAAGCAAATCCGGGGTTAGGCGAAGGCCTGCCGGGTAGTTCACAGCAGGAGCCTTTTCTCCAGCCTGCGTGGGAAATAGAAATAGGACGGTAGTTTCACCCCATCATGTTCCTTCATTCGGCAGGCGTGGGATTTCAGTCCTGTCTCACTTTCCGTTGCCGTTAGCCATTATTCTTCAGGTTTTTCCTATAGGTACGTCCCTGGGTTGAGGTCTTCTGTTTTCTCCATCGATCCCGTGCTCTCCGGAGAAGGCTCAGGGGATGCGGAAGTGTCGTCGACTTTAAACTTTGAGACAATCCTGGCGGTTTCCTGCGTGATCTCAAAATGTTTGAGCTGCTGTCTCCCTCCCGAGCGCGGCTTGACCGTGCTTGTGTCGCTCGAGCTGTTCCTGCTCCTACTGCTCTCCTCCAGGACATCCTTTGTCTTGGAGCTGCTGTCAGTCGGGTTGCCTTCTGCGCCAGACTCCATTGCCATGTTGGCTAACGCGGTGGTCCTCAAGGGCAAACTGGAAGATTTGGGAATGACTGGTTTCGTTTTTGGCTGTGCTCGAATATATTTCACAGGCTGTCGGCTGAAATGGCACCTGGGCTGGGTCCCTGGGACCGTGTCCGAATCGCTGTCGGTCTTTTCCTGCGCGGGGTCCTCCAGCTCCTCCAGCTCAGAGCCAACACCTGCGCTCATGTCTGAACAAAGAAATTAGATGGTTATCTTAGTAACCTTGTCTCGGGATAAGGTTCTATGACCGTTTTGGCTGCTGAATTCTTTTCCCATTAGAAAGGATACTGAAAAACCTCTGGCATTTAAGGGGCTAAAACGCTTCCCTCTGATAGCTTCGTTAATTCAGCAAGATACACGCTTGAAAGAGGTAGAAGATATGAATCGGGCTTATATTCTTAAAGCTCGCCTAGGTGCACTGAAGCCGGGTGATTGGGCTCGAGAGCTGAGGCAGCAGTGGGGGAAAAAGCCCTTCCTGAGAAGAGCAGAAAATGTGCTTTCGAGGCGACGGCTCTGCAAGAAATTACCCTCACGAAGACTGAGCAGCGACGCCCAGGGGGACATCCCAGCCGTGCTTTCTCCGCTGGGTAACGCGGAAGCCCGCAGGAGGCGTGAAACCCAGCAAACACGGTACCGGCCAACCTCTAACCCCATCGCAATCCCCGCTTCGTTTACCTGGGGCGTCCACGCTCCCCGGACTGTGGGCTCCCTCCAGAGTCAGCTCATTGATGGCTTCCCTGGAAGACGAGTTATCAGACGCACAGTCCGTGTTTAAACCGTGCTTGGAGGGGAAATTCTGTGGGGAAAAAGCCATGAGTGTTTATACAGGACTCTTATTTGACATGAAGACACAGTCGACTCCCGCTTCACCCCAAAATGCTGTTAGAGGAGGCGACCACTTGAGCTGAAAAATGCCTTGACGTCTCTTAGATTGTGTGTAACGCTTGGGGGAAGTAGGGAAGGAGCTTGCAGGAGGTCACACGAGAGGAAAATCATGATTCGAGACCTGCCAGCTCCAGCATCCGTGCCACAAAGCTCACCCAGAAAGCAGCCCCGGGGTGCTGAGACCGCTTCCCCTGTCCCGCGGGACACTGGAGTAGCCCGTTTTGGAACAAAAAGGGGAAACGTCAGGAACCAAGCCGTTCACTGGAGTGCGGTAATTACCGTCAAACACGTAACGGGAGGATGAGTGGAGGATATGGCAGCGCTCGGGAGGCGTAGCTGGGGTGGGACCAGTGTGAGTTTGCACAAGGATCAGGTCGCCGGGGCGGGGGCTTTGCCGTTATTAATGGCAAAACGAGAGCGCCCTTAGAAGCAACTCCCCTTTTTACAGGTTTGTGACACCTTCGGTGGAACTCGGTCACGCTGCAGGCGCGGGTGAAAACGGCTTTGGAAATAGTGAAAAGCAATAGTTGTGTGTGTGTGTCTCAAAAGTGCTTTCTGTGAAGGTTTATTAACCCTGCCGGGTTTCTGCGCGCAAGAAGTGAATCGTGTCTACCCTGGTGATTTTATTTCGACTGCAATCATAGTTATTCTAATTTCTGCTTCCTCGGGGAGCTGGGCACACGGAGAAAGCAGTGTTACCGCGTGTCAGGTGTGGACGCGGCCGCTGCAGACGCACAGTCTGGCTCACAAGCGCCCGTGACTTGAAAGCAGGAGGCAGAGAATCCCCGGACCCAGATCTCACTCCCTTTGGCTTAACTTTAGGAAAGTCATTTCCTCTTTCTTGCTCGTCAAACAATGGCGAAAAGGGAGAAAAACCCCACCGTGTCCCGGCTCGGGGATGCTGTGCCCGTTTGTGTTTTTAAAGTGCTGTGGAATACTGTGAGGCAAGAGCCGTGGCGCCTGGGAGGAACGCAGAAGGCCCAGTAGCAGGGGGTGGAAAAACCAGGGTCCGCGGCCACTGCTCAGGGATGCAGCGGAATGGCTGGGGTCTAAATTTTCTGAGCGACTGGCATCTAAAATGCGGAGCAAAACCACCATCCCGAGGGGGCTGAGAAGCTGCTGGGTGATCTGTAGCTTTTTTATCTTTTTTTCCCCTGATTCTCCCACTCCACGTGCAACAGGCTCTCTGCTCCTTCCTCTTGGAATAACCCTCTTGATAGGCAACGGTTTGTTTTTTGTTTTTTGTTTTTTCCATGGATAACAAGAAAAGTTCTCTTTAATTGCTAGCCCACCTTCCTGTCTCTACAGCAGGGTGAGTAAGCCCAGCTCAGTGTCTGGGAGCTCTACCTCTAGAGTTACATTCTGGCTTGTGTTTGGGCTCTGAGGTCCTTCCTCCTTTTCTGTCGATGCTTCTGGCGAAGGATTTTCACATCCGAGGGATAAGGATGAAGGCAGGTCATCCATCCCAAACACCCTTTCGTAGTTCTGAATGAGAAACTCCACAATCTGGGCTTGATACCCGGAGTCAACAAGGCATGACATTGAGACGTCGCTCCCTGAGCCTGGCCGGATCAGAGTTGGCCCGAATACTATGCCCAGGTTGTTTGGGGACATCTTGTTCTCTTCGTATTTCTCTGCCACCCTGGGGGAGGGAAACAGGACCGTTAGTGGCTTCCCAGCTCCCGACCCGAATGCGCTGAGTTCGCAGATGGAACCCACCAAAACGCCCATTTCCTAGTGGAGAGAGAAACCCCGTTGTTTACAGGGAACAGAGCTCTGGGCCGTGCGTGGAAACTCCGGAGAACAGTCTCGGAAGTTGCCTGGATCTGTCTGGACGGTGCAGCCCAAACGAGAGTGGCTGCTTCTGGTGACCTGCCTTCAGAGCTGGGTGAAAGGGGCTCGATTCACGTTACTCCTTGACCTCTTGCTCTTCACTTTAACAATGAAGCACCATCAGTGAGGACCTTCTGGTCCTTCTCGGTCATTAAGACTGTCTCCTAATTGCTGCAAGGTGGTCCTTTCCATGAAGGAATTTTTTACCCTCCTCATAACTGCCTGCTTGGCTCCAGATCAGCCTCTCCCAGGTCAAGGAAGCCCAGATGCTCTCCTTATACACATCTGGCGCTCCGCTGGCAGCGAGGTCTCAACAGGGATGTCCTGTGAGATCTCAGCAGGGATCCCGTGAGGACAGGCTGAGAGAGCTGGGGGGTTCAGCCTGGGGAAGAGAAGGCTCCAGGGAGACTTTGGAGCCCCTTCCAGTCCCTAAAGGGGCTCCGGGAAAGCCGGGAAGGGACTCTGGATCAGGGAGGGGAGCCATTGGACGAGGGGGAAGGGTTTTACGCTGAAAGAGGGGAGATTTAGACTAGATATAAAGGAATTATTCACGTTGAGGGTGGTGAGCCCCTGGCCCAGGTTGCCCAGAGAAGCTGTGGCTGCCCCATCCCTGGAGGGGTTCAAGGCCAGGTTGGCCGGGGCTTGGAGCGACCTGGGCTGGTGGGAGGTGGCCCTGGAGGGTCTTTAAGGTCCCTTCCAACCCAAACCATTCTGTGATTCTGTAAGAAATGCTTCATGCTGAGGGTGGTGAGACCCTGGTCCAGGTTGCCCAAAGAGGTGGGGGATGCCCCATCCCTGGGAACATTCAAGACCAGGTTGGAGGGGGCTCTGAGCAACCTGTTCTAGTTGAAGATGCCCCTGCCCATGGCAGGGGGTTGGACTAGATGGCCCTAAAAGGTCCCTTCCAACCCAAACCAGTCTATGATTCTATGATCTCCTGTGGTCGGACCTGTCACCAACCAGTGTGACAACCGTCGCGCTCCTCACCTGTACAGGTGTGCGATGAGGTGCCGCAGAGTGTTGTAGTTGCTTCCAGGCAATTTGCTCAGCAAGTCCTTCATGCTCTGGATGGGATCCGGAGGGAAGCCCGCGCAGTCCCACTTTTCCTCCCCGGGTTTTTGCAAATCTTTGGCGAGCGCAATGAGGTCGTTATAGAGCTGGGACAGCAGCACCGGTGCCGAAAGCTGCAGTGAGACGGGAGGAAAAGCAGCGTGTTACTTCATCCTGCTGATCCGGCCCCGAGGAATGCGCTCGGCTGAGGTTTGGTACCCTCCCGGCAGAGATTTGGTACCCACTTCCTTCAGGAAATGCTTCAGGACGCCAGTGATGTCGTGGGGGGAGTGCTCGGAGAGCTCCACCAGGCTCCGTCCGTTCTCGAATGCCTGGCACAGCTTCTCCACCCGGGCTTTGGATCCGCTTATCCGATAGATCCCCTGCGTGGTTTAGAGCGGGGAGAGGTCAGGAGTTTTGGATACAAAGAAAACCGAAGCAAAAATAACCGACTACTCACCTGCACCCCGAGGGCACGGGCTTCAATTTCCGAGGTGCATTTCACCACTATGAAGGGAACTTCCTCTGGGAAATCTCGAGGAACCTGCGTGAAGTCAATGCCAAAAAGGGGTGCTCGGTTGGGCAGCTTCTTGTGGCCGCAGGTGATGAGCAGGTTCTCGAGACACTTCTTGTGGCAGGCCAGGCAGCACTGAAACGGCAGAACCCACCCGCGTTACGCTCTGGTTGTGGTCCGGCATCGCAGCAGTGGCAGAACGTGGAGGACTTCTCCTCTTCCCTCAACCACCGACGTCCCACCAACCCCAAGAGGGTTCTTCCAGGCAAGTGAGGGTTACTCAAAGACAGAAAAATGCGCGTTGTGTAATGCAGAGGAAGAAAAAGCACTGAATTTTGCAGAGGGGCCCCTCATTTCTCCAGACCTTCAGTGGGGGACGATGGTCCCACTCAAGGCGACTGCAATGACGTCTCCTAACCCTCACCTCCTCGCACTCGAAGCCGCTGACCATGAAGGTGTCACACTCCCTGCACTTGGATGGACCCCGCAGCTTCCTGAGCCGGTGGGTCTGCGCTGCGCTGGAGAGGAGGATGTTCTTGAACTGCTGCTGGGATGTACCGTTTTCTGCAGAAAAAGCATTAAAGCGTGAAAAGGAACCGAGACGGGAGCGCGGTTTCCACCTTGGGGGGCAAAAGCGCGTGTGGCTCACCGTTTTCGAAAGTCTGCAAGGAATCTCTCTCTTCAAAATCATCCGAGGAGGACATGGTGCCGGTGGATGGAGCTTTCAACAACTTCCTAGTAGAGTTGCCTTGAGAAGAGCGAAAACGTAAAGAGCTGTTCTCGCCCTTGTGATGCGCAAAGTGGGTCAGCGTGGACTTTATTCCCAGCTCAGGGTTTTGGGGGCAATATTAGGCAGGAAATTTTTGCACCTCTCACCTGGGCTAGAATTGGGAGAGTCCAGGGATCGGGATTCATAGCTCCCACCCAGGCTTTCTGTGTCGCTGCAGAGGGATTTGTTCGCACCTGCGGAAGGTGGGCACGGTGACGGACCATCCCGAGCGCCCCTGGGGTACTTCGACACGGGGGTGAAGTCCAAACGGAGCTCCCGTGAAAATCCATAAATACTTGCCGATATTTTCTCCCACCTTGAGCAAAGTCTTAAGCGCTGCCCTGAGAACGGGCGACCCTCTCCCACCGCTTTGGCCCCTCCATCTAAATTAAGCTACAGGGACTGGAGAGAAAACGGGGGCGTCTTTATTCAATTCAACCTACTCTGTTCACCGTTTGTGGGGAACTGCTTCCTGGCCGTCTCCTCTGGCGTGCTCGCGTCCTTCGCTGCGGAAGAGGGTCCGGTGTAATGCAATGCCACCTTCTTTCTGCTGCTGGGAGGGGACCTGCGAAGGGGTTGCAAACCATTTTCCAGCAGTGAAAGAATAACGGACAATATTGCACCACGGAGGTAGCTCGCGGGCGTAAGCTGAGTTTTCCAGGAGACTATGGTAAAAACACCCGCACAAAACTAGGAAAAGAAACTTATTTGGGATAATTGCGCCTTTTCTCTCTGCAGGAAATGTTTAGAAATCGGGCAGCACCCACGTGAGGAAAGAGGGATCCAAATCTTTGGCAAACGATAGAAATAACCGAAGGGAGGAAGCTGCTGCCCTGTTTTGACTGCTCTTGGTCCCATGCTCAGCAGAAGGCACCGAGCACGTCTTTAGAGATCGGTTCTTCATTAGCGGAGCCACGCAAAGCTCCTAACATCCGAGGCCCTGGGCTCGTCTGTAATCAGCAATCACGATGCTGCGGCGTCGCTAGTGACTTTAGAAATGTCTTTTAAACCTCAATTTTGTCCCACGCAACACATATTTCTGGCCTTTCAGCTACGATGTAAGTTTTCCGCTTTTTTTTTTTTTTTTTTTTTACCTCTGCCCTCCAGAAGCGAGTGGCTCGAACTCAAACACTTCCATATGAATGTCTTTCTTCTGCAGAGCCTGAATGAATTCCAGGTATTTCTCGCCGGCTTTGTATGGCTTGCAGGCCTCAGACAGGTACTGGTATCCCACTGGAATCTGTTCTGACTGTGTCTGCCGCTGCTTGAACATCCGCAAAGTGACCTTACAGGGAAAAGAAAATGGAAAAAAAAAAAAATTGCTCGTCAAAGCCCGGGTGCTTTTTCTTCCCCTGGATCTCACAGTCATTCGCCAGTCTCCGGTTTGTCGTTACCCAAACTCGGTTACCTGCGCTTCTGCTTGGTGATAGTTCTACGTCACAGGTGGGATAAAAATTGTCACTTTCTTCCCCCCTCCCCTAGACCTTTTCTGTGGATATCTGCGTCCTCAAAGCAGTAGTCATTGCAAATGTGATTACGTGTGGGAGATTTTGTCGGTAGCAGGTTGGTAGCAAAGCAACGTCCAGAGCGCTCCCCTAATTCCAACTGCTTGGGAACGGTCGGTTACAGGGTGGTTCAACAGGGAAATGGTGAAGATCCTGAAGGTCTTATCCCAGACAGCGGTTTCCCTCAAAAAGGGATGAGAGGAGAAATGATAGGATTACACGTACCCACGTCAGCACCTCGTCCCCTTGGTAAATAAGCTTCCGAATATGGGAGACGATCCGTGCTCGGACTTTCTCCAGTTCTTGGCGTCGAAAGTTGGCATCACTGATGCACGTCTTGTACAAAGCTTCTGCTTCCTGAACCTGTGCCCCACCAGAAACGGAGGAAAGGAGGAGAAAATCAGCCAGGATGGGTGGGAAGATGCATGTGGGATGGCTGGGAATAAATACCAGCCTGGACGGAACTCATCACCTTGGCTTGTGCCTCCTCGCAAGAACGGCGTCGCTTCTCCAGCTGCTTGTTGGCGCTGCCGGGGTTGGTGGCGGCCATGCTCTGGTATTCGTCCTCCGCCTTGGCACTCAGGTGCTTTGCCTTCTCCAGCTCCTCGCAGCGCTGTAGGTATTGCAAGCGGGACTTGCGCAGGGATGACAAGGATTCGTTCTGGAATAGAAGAAGGAACGGGTTTGGGAAGCCCAACGAGGCGGTGGGAGGAACAAGCCACAGCAGTAACTCTGCTTATAAGGAAAGAGCCTGTCTCGTGGTTCCAATGGACATCGTGGTTCCAATGGACAACATCCTTCAAATGGACATCGCGGTTCCAACGGACATCATTGCTCAAATTGACATCAGTGTTCTTCGTCCCCCTGCTCCCAAAGTTCAGGAGCTCCCAGAGAGCCCCTGGGTTTGCTCTACAGGGTGAGTAGAGACCTGGCCATCCTGGATCACCTTCTGCAAGGTGCCCAGGAGCCTCTTCCACCCCTGCAGGGATCCCCGGAGAACAACGGGGCTGATGGTGAAGCGCTGGCAGAGCGCGTGCAGCTGGGCTTTGCTGAGGGGTCGCAGGCCCAGAGCCTGCCTGGGCAGGGGACCCCTCTCTGCTGAAGACCAGCCCAGCGCCAGCGTGTGCCAACCCAAGCCCCATCCTCGCTCTGCCGGCCTCTGCAGTCGAGGTGATGGGATCTGGCAGGTAGCACCGGTGGGATGGCGCCGGAATGCCGCTCGCACTTTCCAAAAAAAGTCCTTTTATTCAACAGCAGGATGCATATTCCGTGGTCTGGTTATAGAATCGTGGGATGGTTTGGGTTGGAAGGGACCTTAAAGACGCCCCCAGTGCCACCCCCTGCCCTGGGTAGGGCCACCTCCCACCAGCCCAGGTTGCCCAAAGCCCCGTCCAACCTGGCCTTGGACCCCTCCAGGGATGGGGCAGCCACAGCTTCTCTGGGCAACCTGCGCCAGGGGCTCACCGCCCTCAACATGAAGAATTTCTTACATCTCATCTAAATCTCCCCTTTTTCAGTGTAAACCCCTTCCCCCTCGTCCCACGGTTCCCCTCCCTGATCCAGAGTCCCTTCCCGGCTTTCCCAGAGCCCCTTTAGGGACTGGAAGGGGCTCCAAGGTCTCCTCGGAGCCTTCTCTTCTCCAGGCTGAACCCCCCCAGCTCAGCCCGGCCCCACAGCAGAGGGGCTCCAGCCCTCCCAGCATCTCTGGGGCCTCCTCCGGCCCCGCTCCCACAGCTCCGTGTCCTTCCTGTTACTGCACGTTCATAGAAGTTTATTTTTGGCGTTTTGCGACGCGACTGGCCTAAAGGTCAGACCCACCTGTTGGCCTCTTACCATTCTCTTTTGCTCCTTTGTCCACTGATCTTTGAATTCTTTCCTCCACTTCTCAATTTCATTCTTCTTGGCTGACAGAGGCTGCAGAGGAATAACAATTAGGACGGCAACAATTCCTTAGCGGGTGGAAAAAAAGTATCTGGCAGGTGAGGGCACGACATTAGAGAGCAAGCCTTGCAAAATGCCTCTTTTTTTCCCTTAAACTTGGTGTGTGTTTCCTTCTCTCTTCCCCTCCGCCCCCTCGGACCGGGGTGAGCGACCTCGTTAGCTCTCTCTGATGCTCCCGTTGGTTCTCTGGCCCCGGCAAAGAAACGCGGTACCTGGTAGAATTCCTTCTGTTGGAGCAATCCCGCCGTCTCGCTGGCTGAATTTCCAACCTTTATGTCATGTTCCAGGACCATTCTGTAGAGTGCGCAGAGGGGCATGTTGTGCTACGGAAAACCAAAAAAAAAAAAAGGGAATGTAAAACGAGGGATTGGGACCGCGGCTTTCCTAAATTGAAGAGCTTTTGGTAGCTGTGGTCGAGATTGGTGAAAGAAAGGTGAGTGTCTACATGGGGTAAGTGGGGGGGGGGGATTATTTCAGACAGCACAGGAGGGTGCTGGAAGCAGAAGAGCTTTTATATTGGGCAACGTCGTACGGACTCCTCGTCGGTCCGTCCTTCTGTCTCATTTATCTGCTATCTTCTATCCGCTTTTATACTGGGCAGCGTCGTACGGACTCCCCAGTCCGTCCTTCTGTCTCATTTTGCAAATACTGGCTCTGTGTTATAAGCCGATAGAGGAAGAATGGAACTGGTCCAATACTGGGAGTTTTAGGAAGGTTTTGGGGGGTTGCGGATTTGCTGCAGGGTTTAGGCTTGGACCCTACCGTGCGGACAACCTCGCGTTTGCTCCTCCTCCGAAGGGAACGCTCCGAAGGAACCCTACCTGCTGGGAGATGGCGTTGCGTCCCGCTTCTGCGATCTTCACCATCCCTTTGGCAAACTCCGTCTCTGTGAAAGGGCAGAGCGGGTTAGACGCCGGATTCCCGGGGACGGGGGTGGGTTTGTCAAAGCCGGGGGTCATTGCGCTCAATGGGGATCGTTCGGGGAAGAAGAAATTCTGACTCTGTGCCTTTCTCGCCAGGCAAAAGCGACTAAAAGGGTTGGTGTTTGGCCGTGCTTTTGTTTGCAACGGTGCGTTCTTGGCTGGGATTTTTTTAAAAAAAAAAAAGCTACCGAAAAGGGTACAGACTCTGAAAATGCACAGACTCACCGTAGCTCAGACGCTTTTCGATCCAGCTGAGCAGCTCTTTGACGTATTTACACCACATTTTGGCATATTCGAGGGCCGCGTCGATGCCGCCTTCGCATTTTATCAGCATTTCATCTGCCTCCTGAACTGCAACAGAATAAGTCCCGGTTCGGAACGGCTCTGGCTGATGGGCAGGGGCTCCCCAAGAGTGGCAAAATTTGGAGTCTCAAGAGTCGGTGCTGTGAAATACTGGGATAACAGCCATAAAAAAAGCCGCCATCATCTACTTCACGGCAACCCCACGCGGTCCTGCCCGTGGAACCGTGCAAGTTCCAGGTAATTTAGACGTGTGTATTCCTCTGCCTTCTATTTTTAATTAAATATTTTGATTTAATTTGTTCTGAAATCCAGAAGTGAAGGACCTAGTGGGTTACTGGGGAGCTGCGGGAAGGAACTCTTGGTCCTTGGTGGAACCTGATACAGCTTCATCACGCCGCAGCGAGTGACTTCAAACACGTTTCCAGCTGAAATCTGTGAGAAAGCAGCTGAGAAATATTATTTTATCCCCCCCAAAGTCCCATACTGCCCGAAGCAAGTGGAAAAAAAAAAAACCCCAACATTAAGTTGTATTTTAAAGGAGTGATGCCAGCAGAGACACTGGTATTTTTCATCGGTGTCGTTAGGAGGCTGCCAGGAGAGTTGCCGGGTGATTAAGCGTTCTCGTGTCGCCTCTTTGATTTTTTTAATTAGCAATCTTACCTGTTACGGCATCCAGCACTTGCCTCTCTGAACTGGTTTTGCTCTTGCAGAAACTTTGGCTCAACTGTAGGGGGGAGGGAAAGGAAAAAAAGGAAAAGGGGGGGGAAAAAAAAAAAAAAGAAAAATGAGTATTCAGAAATTTGGAGGATTTTTCAAAAAGGCCAGCTGTTTTGGTTTTTTTTTTCCTCTCATCGCACACGAGAACAGCGGCTCTCAGAGAAAAATTAAGTTCCCAGCCCCTTTGTTTATACAGAAAAGCATGAAACGAGGCTGATTATCCCCAAAAGTCCCCCACTGCCCAAAGCAAGTGAAAAACATGAAGTTCTATTTTTAAAGGGCTTCTGTTTCTTAAGGCCAAAATTGTAAAGATTTTTGATGCGTGACTCTCGGACGCGTTTTGGGTTTGCTGTCTTGTCTGGTCTGTTTAGCACGCAGAACTTAAACCGGCGATTTCTACGTCTTGTTTTTCAGCAAAATATAAACGCAAACAGTAAATGGCTGAGTATTTCCCCTAAATATTAGCTGCCCTGTTGCCACCTCCGTCGCCGTTATAACCGAGTGTTGTGCAGTTGCCTTCTGTCTGGTCAAGGAAGAGTAACTATTTTTTTCCCAGATGATCACCCAAAAAGCAATTTTAATAACGTAGAATTGTGCGCTTTGGCGAAGGACATGGATAATTTATTGAATAAAATGGATCTCCTTCTTTGCCTACCGGAACGACCTCGCTTTCTGTGATCGGCTCTGGGTCGTCGGTGCTGTCAGCGTCACCGATGAACATGTCAACTGTCCTGCATAATGAAAAACAACGCGATTAAATAAATGAAATGAGGGTTTGCAAAGATCCGGAAAACGAGCTCTGCCCTGTTTCTCTACATACGTGTTTCCAATGGAGATTTCGATGGCATCCAGGCTCCGGAATATCTCACTGTACCGCTTCCTATTTTCAGGTGTCCTCTCTTGATTGTCGAGACCTGGAGTTGGAGAAGAAATCGTGTCGCTGATTCTGCCCCTCTGCTGTGGGGAGACCCCCCCTGCAGTGCTCTGGGGCCATGCGAAGGACGCGGAGCTGTGGGAGCGGGGCCGGAGGAGGCCCCGGAGATGCTGGGAGGGCTGGAGCCCCTCTGCTGTGGGGCCGGGCTGAGCTGGGGGGGTTCAGCCTGGAGAAGAGAAGGCTCCGGGGAGACCTTGGAGCCCCTTCCAGTCCCTAAAGGGGCTCCGGGAAAGCCGGGAAGGGACTCTGGATCAGGGAGGGGAGCCGTGGGACGAGGGGGAAGGGTTTTAAGCTGAGAGAGGGGAGATTTAGATTAGAAATTGGGAAAAAATTATTTGCTGCGAGGGTGGTGAGCCCCTGGCGCAGGTTGCCCAGAGAAGCTGTGGCTGCCCCATCCCTGGAGGGGTTCAAGGCCAGGTTGGACGGGGCTTTGGGCAACCTGGGCTGGTGGGAGGTGGCCCTGCCTGGGGCAGGGAGTGGCACTGGAGGGTCTTTAAGGTCCCTTCCAACCCAAACCATTCCATAATTCACTGTGCCTGACCCAAACCTCCCCGAGGGCAGCAGGACGGTTTCTAGAGGTGCCGGGGAGCGTGGCTGAGCCCTGCTGTCCTGCACAGACTCACGGGGAAGCAACAAACCGCGATGCCCGGGCAAAGGACGGCGAGGTGAGGCCAAGGGCCAGATGGGATTCAAGAGAAAACTTTAGAAACAGTAAATTCATCGAGGTTCCTTGGGCGGAATCCCCAGAAAATGAGTCTGCAGCTGTCCAGGGAGGACATCGAAGCTGATTTTAGGGCTTGCAATGAGACCCAGGATCGGCTGGGAAACCCATGCAGAAACCGTTATCGTAGCCTCTCTGAGCCGAAGTCCTGGTGCTGGCAGACCTGATGGAGGGGCCGAGGGGACGTGGTGGCGTGTCCCCACACCGCCACCAAACCCTGCGTCGGCAGAACCCTGGGCAGAGAAAAGAGCAGGCATCGCCGCGGGCTGCGTTGCACAAGTTGAGCGTGTGTTGCAATGTTTTATGCGCAGGAACCGTTTCTCAACGTTGTACGTGCTTATTTCTCCTCATCTACATGACGAAATCCCGCACCTTGTTCAGTCCCCGGCGGGCATGAATTATCGGGCATGCAAAATATAAAACGGGCTTGTCCCCACTTTGATGGGGGACACACGATGCCCTCCTGCCACCCGTCTCTACGGTCTGAGCGCCTTCTGCCCGCAGCCGCATGTGTAGTGAGGCGGAGGCGAGCGCGTTAATTTTACATGGCGTAATTGGTGCCGTTAATCTCACTTTCCACCCAGCCGCGCCTTCGTCACCGAGGGCTGAAACTAAAATCGACCCCGGCTGAAAGTTGCTGAAAAAAAAAAAAAAAAAAACCAAAAGGAAAGAACGTTTCAAAATACGGAACTGGGCACAATTGGTAAAAAAAAAAAACAAAACCAAGAGAAAACTTCACTCTTCTTTGTCCTTTTGACATTCCAGGAAACAGGATGTGGTTGACCTAAATCTAGAGTTGCTTCACTGGTAGTTGAGTTTTTGACAGCGAGAAGCAAGTGGTGCTTGGTAGAAAAGTCAATTGGCGTCTCCTTTAGTTACGGCGACTCCCGGGCCTTGTCTCAGTCCTGAAAAATCCAGATTTTTTTCAAGTCCAGTTTTGCTGGGAGCTGGTCTACCCTTAACCCTCCAGACAGTTGCCGACCCAGACTCGCGGAGACGATGACTCCAGAAAATTCCCGGCACCCGTCTGATGGGCACCAGGACGATCCTGATCATCTTCCAGCCAAAATGGGGTAGAAAAGCACAAGACTGGCTTGTCTGGACAATAAGGAAGACTGTGAGGATGTGTGGATGCATATGGGGGTTTTTAAATTATAAAAAGATGCCAAACAACGCGGAGAAAGTATTTGAATGTACAATTAAGAGAAAAACGGAAGTATTAGGGATATTTTTCTCCACAAATCTCCTCGTTCGGTGTCCAATGAAAGTGCTCTCTGACAATGACATAGTTACAGTGTCCAAGCTGTGAACGTCAACCCATCTCAGCCTGTCATCAGCTTAAAAATAGAAATATTTTTATGATTCGTTATGAACCAAATGAAGAAGGTTGGGTGGGACACCGAAGCCACGCGTCCCCTGGTGGTCAGCGCTGAGCACCGCGGGCCTTCCCTTCTGCACCAAGAAATCGGCCAGGGACGCTCTGAGCTTTGCTGAGCAAATAATTCAGATTTAGGCTGTTCTTTTAAAAGATTTCTGACCGTTTCAGTCCAAAGTGAAATGAGGCACTGAAAGCGTGTGAAGACACGCCTGGGTTTTTTTTACCGTAAACCACTGAAGCCTGAAGGAGCCGCAAGGAACCGCTCAGAAGGGCCCACCAACGCTTGGGGGACCTGGGGAAGGGGTTTAAAAGCGCCGCTGATGTTAATCGAGAGCTGCAAACCAAAGCCAGCGCCCGCCCTGCTTTGTCGTGATAAATAGTCGTGATAAATCACCATTTCGCACTTGGCGGGTGACCGTGAGACCAAACATCTCGCTCTGGTTTATCTGGAAGAGACACAAGTTGTTCATAATCCAAGACGCGACAAATCCAAGGCATGCTGGTTTAATTTGAATCCTAACTACCCTCGGTCCTTTGAGCAGGGAGACATCTGCCGCTTCCCCTGTTTACCACGAGCAGAGGATTTGTACAACAGGAAGAAGTGACTCAACGTGAGCAGCGCTGGTGATGGGCACAACGAAACGTTCCGCTTTTGAACGCGGCTATTGTCGGGCTCCAAAAGATAAAGCAAGAACCGCAGGTTCTTGCAAGTCTTTGGCTTCATCTCAATAAGATAATGCTACGATGAAAGTAGGAAGGTGGAAAAGTTGAACCTAAGAAGTTTTCCTAGCCCTGCTGTAGCTGATGTTACTAGCCGCCTTTCTCATTCAGGAGCAGTGCCGATTTATCCCGTCCATTTGAAATCTCTCGGGTGGCTTTATTGGCACGTGGAGATCTGGGCCGAATGATTCATGTGCCTCACACGTATCTCATCAAGGAAATCAATTGCCTCGAATGTGTTGGTCTTCGTTGTCACAGCTGTCATCAGTCCGCCGTCTGTTGGGACACCTTCAGGAGGTGCCTCCCTGAGGAACCGTGCGCTCCTGATTGCCCGCTTGCTAAACACGGAAACATCTCTGCATGTTTTCCTGTGCTGGGAGGAAAATGGAGCCCCTGTGCCTGGCAGGCTTGCTGCCGCTCCCGTAAACATCCATCAACTAATTATTCTTTCAACCCTACTCAAAGCTCCTTGCCTTCGGCAGTGAGGATCAGGTGGCAGAGCCCCCACTGCAGCGCTTGGATGTGGGACCGGGGGCTCGGAGAGACTCCGGCTCGCTCCTTTGTCCATTCGCTACGGCTCTGCAGCCTTATTTACAAATTTAAATTAAATTTAAAACCAGTTATCTTACTGGACAACTCGCTGACAACTGGAAGGCTGATCTAGAAAGTCACTTTTCTGGAAATTAAGAAACACCTATGTTTCTTGAAGGACAGCGTGGCCTTATTCTTCTTATCTTAGACAATTCCATCAGAAACCCCTTCCAGCGTGGCCTTATTCTTCTTATCTCAGACACTTCCAGCAGAAACCCCCTCCAGTGTGTCCTTATTCTTCTTATCTCAGACACTTCCAGCAGAAACCCCTTCCAGCGTGGCCTTATTCTTCCTATCTTAGATGATTCCAGCAGAAACCCCTTCCAGCATGTCCTTATTCTTCTTATCTTAGACGATTCCAGCAGAACCCCCTTCCACTGTCGGCACTAGACCTGCATCCTAAAGGAGAACATCTCCGCACGGCCAACGCTTGCGCCGGAGGGGGCCAACTGTCCAGCCAAGTCCTTCCCCATCCTTGGATGGACAAACGTGTCACCTCATCTCCATCATGTCGCTCCTGGAGAGCTCACCGCTCTCCTCTGCCGCCATCCCGGGGGGAGCGAGCTCCGGCAGCGGTGGGTGTGCAGGGCAGGGCGGATATTTTTAACAGGAAAAACTCTCGTTCTGCTGTTGAGCAGAAGCATCGCTTCCCTTTCGGCTGCAGTTACCGTGAAATGAGGGAAATGTTTAAAACCCCAGCTCAGCGCAACTTCGCCACCAAACCTCGGCATCACCAGCCTGTTCCCGGTAGCGCCTCCCTCTTCTCTGCCCTCAGTCTCGCGCTTTGCAACTCAACGGCTGAATTTTTCTGCCGGGGTAAATCTCCCCTTTCTGCATAAAAGGTCTCAGGCTTCTTAGCAGCGTCTGCGTAAAATCCCCCGCTTGCTAAGCCGCGCCGCCGGGCGAACTGAATTACACCAAATGAGTCTGAAAACTCTTGACTCCTGCGTGAAATCCTCCCTCTTTAACCAAGACGCCCCTCAACGAGACCCCGATTGCGGCCGGCAGCGAAGCTTAGATCAGCATCTCCATCTGCCCGAGGAATAACGGTTTTAGAACACAATAATCCAAGTTCCTTGACAATGGTTTTGCAAACCCGAGACCACTTCCCATCTGCCACTCCGATTTCTCGCCTCCTCTTCCTCCTTCAGTGGAACAAAGGCCTTGGCAAAAACCGAATTAACAAATAAAGCTAATTTTTGAGGAGGTCGGAACCGCCACCCAACGGCGCGATCACCCCCAACTGACAGGAAACACTAACAAGGTCAGGCATCTTAAATAGCAGTACGTATTAACGAGGGGATTAATGAATCACGTTGGGGGAGGGGGAAAGGAGAATTTCCACTTAATGCATCGATTTATTGAAAAAGAATGCAAATATTCCAGCAGAAACGGAGCGCAGGTGCATGAGTTTGCGAAATAAGAATGAGGTGATTGCCAGCTTTAGGGGAAAATATCAGTAAAGCAGCCTTGTCTTGATAGATGGCAGCCCCCTGCCATACTTAATTACTTAATAAACCTGCCTTTTTAAGTAAGAAAAGTACAACTACGTTAAAATCCTCACTGCTTGTTTCTTCAATATTAAGGATAAGGAAAGGTTGGTGATGGCGAGAAGAAATCAGACTGGTGGTGAAGCACAGCAGATGCTCCCAGTGCTGGAAAGTGGTAAAAGGACCTCCCAGTTAGCAACAGAAGGACGAAGCTGGGACGCTTACTGGCTAAAAAATAAGACCGCACAAAATCATTTATACCGGTCATTTTGGTTTTGCGAAAGAGCTGTCAAATAAACCTCCTGACCAGGTGAGATTGGGGGGATAAAAGGCGCCCTGTGGATACGGCCTGCTTGGATTTCTCAAGGGCATTTGACTTTTACAGTCATGTCACCTTCGGTGTGGGATTCTTGGTCGCGCGTTGAAAGACTTTTCACTGCCAAACCTAAAAATACATCTTTAATCAATGTACAGGGTTGTTCCTAGAGGGATCGAGACATTCCTGCTTTATGGTGGGTTCGTTAAATGATCAGACTGGTACCACCATCTCTCCTGGTCAAGTGCTCGACGAGACCAAGGTTGTGGATTAGCTGCGCATGTCGGATGGCCAGGCTGGAAGCCCTGAGAAGTGGAGGTGGACACACGGGGCGGTCGCCTAACGTGAGTTTTTCGTGCAAGGCGGCGGGGAGAGGAGCCCTGGCTGCGGCCGGGAGAGGAAGATGGGGCAGGAACGGGCTCTGCGCGCGTCTCTGCACGCGATGCTGCACCACGAGCGCCCCAGAGCTTGGTTCTGCCGAGGGGTTGTGCTGAAGACACCAACGCGCTCTGGGGGGCAAGGGTGGGAAGAAAACTGGTCTCATAATACAGTTCCTAAACAAGCTCAGCTTATTGAGTTTATCAAAGACAACGAGACATCCTGTAACCGTCCCCGAGTGTCATCGTGAGCTACAGAAACTCTGCGTAAGCCAACAGTTTTGCCATTTTCGTGACAAAGACGCAATGGGATCCAGCTGCTGAAAGGCAAGCTGAAATAGAGAATTTTCTAGCTGCAAGGATAACGATGCATTGGACCGTGGCAGCAGGGAAAGGACGAGCGTGGCCTCCCGTGTTTCCACGATTACAGAACCAGTGAGATTTTTTTCACCCCTCCAAAGTGCCAGGGACTGGGCCCTGTTGAAGATGGGAGGAGGATTTGTGCTCTCAGGTGGTCCAGAGACCTCTCAGCTGCTCCGTCGGTCAGTGTTACTCCAATTTAAACGGATTATATTCGTAATTAAGGTGGTCACCTTTGAGAACAAGGACTTGGAGCAACTTTTGGTCGGAGGGAGTGGAGCTGATGATGTGCAAGTACCAGCGCTGGGTACTTCCAACCTCTTAAGAGAAAACGCTACACCTTCTGCCTCCCAAAAAAAGGGTGGTTTGCATCCCTTCCTCCTAGAGAAGTTAATGTCCGGTACAAACGCATCAAATAACTTCATCTGCCAGAGAAACACTTAGAGAACTGAGCAGCTGGGTTGGGGCTTGGAGCAACCTGGTCTAGTGGAAGGTTTGCGGGGGGCAGGGGGTGGGACTGGGTGGGCTTTAAGGTCCCTTCCAACCCAAACCCTCCTATGATCTTCATGGAAACCCCAGTTAGAGGAACTTACAGCTCTTTTCTAGCACCCCTATTTCCGAGGTGGCTGACAAGGCTGATCTGCGTCATACGTCCTACCGTGTCCCCAGAGCTCCCGGTACAAACAGTTAGAAAAGGTTGTTTCAAATGCCGTCACGTACCACTTGGTTCTGGGTCTCCCATGGCTGAATCTTCCGTGCTTTGGTCTGAAAGCAGCAGAATCCCAAATTACCCAGCTTTGAATCACAGCTGAATTAAGTAAAAAAAAAAACAAAAAACCAAAAAACCAAAAAAAACCCCAAATTCTCGATCACATCAGACGTGAAGAAATTATCCAGAGGCCCATGATAGCGGCGGGTGAAGAAGACCGGCCCGAAAGAACCGGCAGAAGCGCCCGGCGGTGAGCGCGGCTGCTGTCACCAGATCTGCTTCCTGCCGACACGCTTCCGCGTAAGGAAACGGTGCGGCGTGTAGTTGTCTGATCACGCCATTTGCATAACTCCGAGGTCTCTCGGTAAATAGCAGAGAAGGGACCGTTTCAGAGCCCCCCCCCCCCACCTTCGGCACTTTGAGCTCTCGTGGCGGCCTCGGTATTTCTGGCTGGAGAACGCTCTCTGCTTCCAAAGAAACACCCGTCCTCCCAAATATCCCCAACAAACCACGGAGAAACGGCTGGTGGTGCGGGGAAAGGGCTGTTGGGTTAAAAGAGGGGTCAGAAGAGGGAAAAGATGAGCATCTCGGGCAGCGGTCCTCCCCCGAGCCGCCGTCCCTCTGCTCTCCTCGCCGGCGCGGGGCTGTTACAGAGACCCCGGCCCGGCAAAACCGACATCCAAACTTTGGAGGGTTTTTGTGCCTTAAATAAAACCAAGCCCTGATGATTTTCATGCGTTTTTGACGAGCGAGGGAAAAAGCTATCGCTTGCCTCAAGATGTTTTTCAGCCCCCTCCGGGCGGTGGATGGGGACGTGGGGCTTTAAATCCGGACGTCGGTGGGGAGACACGCTCCAGCTCACCAGGAGCTGGTTTGCCGATCTCTAGCGCTGCCGTCCTTAGAGCTGGTGAATTTTGCCTCTGGTTGAGGAATACCGGTGGTGATTTAAGGATGAAACCGTGCTGCGGGGAACAGAAAACGTTTATTCAAAGATTCTGGATCGACGCGAGCGGAGACTGAAGGGAACTTCTCTGCGAATATCAGAGAAACTTGACAGCAAAAACGTGACAGTCGAGAGACGAACTTGTGCTCAGGGGTGAAACGGTTGATTTTTCTTTGCTAAATAGCGACTGATTAAAACCCCTGGGTTTTCTTATGCAACCTTGTGGCCCTGGGCTCCCAAAAAACCACACTTTCCTTTTCCTCGGCATCTGCTGGGGACTCCAGGAACGCCGCTAAGTTTCCTCTGCGAAATTTCTCCGGGCGGTCGCAGCCGGCAAATCCTCAGGCTCTTCCGTCCCTCCGAGGACAGCCAGACACGAGCCAGAGGTAAGATTCAGCTGGCCTTTCGGTCATCAACGCTTCTTTAATTTAAAAAAAAAAATAAAAAAATCCTGGGATCTCAGGGTCGCTGCTTCTGCGTTGGGCGTTTCAGGCGCAAGCGGGACAGTGTCTGCTCGGGCTCCGGAGGTGACGGTTGGCTTTCAGAAGCGGAACCGGGATGCACAAAGGACGGTGAAGTGCCGCTGGGATCAGCGCGATGAGCTTCTCCTGGCAAATCCTGCCTGGCCTGCGCCTCAGTTTTATAATTTCTACGATTACTAAACATTCTGCGATGTTAGGTCTAGGTGTGATTACCGTACCCTGCTCGCAAAGTGCTTCATTTACAGATAAGTGCTCCAAAAAAGCGTTTTTTGGGTGTAAAGGCGTTTATAGCCAAAAGGATTGCAACGTAGTACAGCAACACCCCCTCCAATTAATTATATTTTTTAAAAAAGCTAATAAAAGCTAACACAAAGCAAGGGGTACGGCTCCGCATTTACCAGGAACGTAACTCAGGATCCCAATTCCCGGTCTCACCAGCCCGTTTCCCTTTTCCTAGATGTTCTTGCTGAATGAGCCCGTCCTTTTTCGGTTGGGCTTTGGGTTTGGTTTTTTGTTTTATTTCGGTAAAAGCGGAGATGGTAAAACCTTAAAACCTCGCAACGCAGCCCGCAGACTCCACCTGCATTTCTAACCCGGGACTTTTTTTTTTTCTGGTAGTTTTGGTTTTTTAGGTTTTTTTTTTAATCCCTATTTTAGACCGAGCACAACGGCAAGTTACTGCAGAGCCCTGTGACACCCCCCTACGAGGTCGCATTAAACTTCCCTTTGCGTCACCGCTGCTGTTTTCGAAGGCAAGTGCGTTTTCACGCCGGCAAAGTCTGTTGAAGGCAGGGGAGGGAAGAACCCGGGGAGTGAAAGCGGGGCCGTGGTTGGGGCACTTTCCTTCCTTCCAGCTCCCCGCCGACGGCCTCGCGCCCGTCCTGGCTCCGCTCGGACGCCGAGCATTGGGAGGCGATGTTCACTGCTCCCCCTTGAAGCTTCTCCGACCCCCAAAACAAAGGCCAGGAACCAGCTTTGCTTCTCAGGAGGCTGAGGCTGGTTTTCAGGTGAGGATTTTCCACTAGATTTAAGTAAATCTGAGCTCCCAAGACGCCAACGTGCTAAACAGGGACAGAAAGGGCGCTACGGATTCAACTTCAAACCATCCGACTGAGGTCGGTGTGGTGTTGGACACCCCCGTAACTCCCCAGGACTGCGTAAACCAACCGTTAACGATCATCCCGTGGGTCAGGCTAATTCTCCCCCTGCCGCGCGCTGACAAAACAAACACACGAAAGCATTTTGCAGGGGGTTAGAGAGGAATTCAGCGCCGAGAGAAGCCCTGACACACGCCTGCTCGCCCCGACGGGCATCACCAAGCCATGAACGGCTCCCCGGAGCCTCGTATTTTCATTCTTTGCCGTCACCAACCGAACGCAACGCGTTTTTATTAGTGGAAACCAGAGAGAGAGGTGCAGTTTGCCAGCACAATGGCCAACCCAAATAAAAGGCGCTCGTGTCTAAGCCTTTATCTCGCTTTCGTGCGTTTTAAAAGCACCGTCTTCCCTAAGGAGGGGATGCGGGCAAGAACAAACCTTGGGGATCCCTGACTTCTGCTCAGTGTCGACACCGACGTGTGCGGGGAGACCCACGTGCCTGTGCTGAGCCCGGTTGAAAGCTTTCCGTCCCCGCCGAGCAGAGGGCAGGAGCTACAGCGCTCGTGGGGCGCACGAAGGTTGTGGATTTACCCTTGACACTGGCGATGAGGGTTGCTACGGCAGGCTGGACGGCATCCCCGGGCAAAGCAGGATACGTGTTCAAGAAGGAGGAGACGGCTTGCAGTAACTCTGCCAGTTTGCCTTCAACGGAAGCTGAGATAACTTCTCCTAAAATTAAGAAGGGGAAAAATTATGATTTTTTTTTTTTTTTGCACGCGTAAACTCTCCTCCTCACCTCTCCCGGGAGGAGCTCACTTCAGCACAGCGGTACGGGTACCCGGCTGTGTTCCTTAAATACTCGAGTTCTGCACGAAACAGAAAATAAGAAATGCCGAAGACCGAAGCAAGCAGAAAACCCACGTGCGGCGATGGGATGGATGTGGAAATTGCCCGGTCACCGGGGCCAGGACCCTCCGTGAGCCCCCACGCTGCCTTTTGTCCAGGTTCTACTCCACGAGCCCAAGCGATGAACGTCCCCGCTTCCTTCTGCAGGAGCATCGTGTATCGTCCTGTCTTTACATCCGAAGGCCAAGCTCCGTGGGAAGAACATCGTCCCAAGCCGAGCGCTCGGAAAGATGCTCGGCGGAAGAACCAGCCCAGGCAGGTTGAATTTCCATGTAGTTTGGTGGCTGCTAAAAGCCGACGTCTCGAAGCCAAGAGCGCCGCGGTGGTTAGGGGTTGGCTCCAGAAGCGTGGCCAACCCAACTGGTCGGGCGTGCCTGGGGGAAGGCCGTCACCGTGGCCTCCAGCTACAGCTTGCGGCCGTGGGTGGGGCAGGCAGGATCAGAGGGAATTCGGGATGCCTCCGTGGGGAGGGTGGCTCTCCTCCGGGAGGCTGCTTCTTCCAGCAAGTCGTTAAAGGGGTTTTGTTAATGCTGCCAACCCGCAGCTCCTAGAGCAGCGCCGAGCCTGTGATAATTTTCCCAATTCTCAGTTTAGGTCTATTTATTGGGCTCCAGCCTGGAGCGTCCTGCGAGGACGGAGGCTCTCCGGGGAAAAGGGGGAGAGGGGAACGTGCTGGACGCGGCACTTCTTCTGGAGCCCGTTTCCAGGCTGTGACTTGGGCTCCCACCGCTCCCCAGAGCATCTCCAGCTTGAGCCTCTTCTCTCCTGACACTCGGACTCCTTCCCAGCGAGGAATCCCGGTTTTCCCAATGGGGTCAGCGCGGGCACCCTTTTTTCCAGCCCGTTTAACTCACCCGTGAGTAATTGCAGCTGCCGTCAAGGGCACTCGAAAGGTTTTTGCATCGCTTTTGGAGGAAACCTGTGCACTTAGATGGTTAAGTGCTCTGAAATTTTATCTATTGATGCAATTCATTACGGGAAAGGACGTTTACATAATTAAATATCTGCGCAGCGAGAAGCCACTCTGAATTGTCTGAGGGCTGCCTAAATTCATCGTCTTACATAAATAATGCAGCAAGAATGAGGCAGGATCGCTTCTGCTGAACAGAATCTGCTGGGTTTGTAAGCAAACAAGCGGATTGAAAAATATTTACCTTTTCGGAAGAGCTCGCGGAAGTCCTGAAGTTTCCCGTCGATGTTCCTCAGGTGTGTGGTGACGCGAAACACCTCCGTGGGGTCCGGGTGGCCGGTGCCGCCCCGAGGACTCTGGATCAATGCCGGCCGCTGGCCATGGGGCTGGTGGCCTGGCGGGAGGCGTCTGCCTGGCCATCCGGCTGCGATGCCGGCGGGAGCGGCGTTGTCCCGGGCTCCCGGCCCGTTCATGGCAAGGTGCGGAGCTTCCCCGACTCCCCGGTGGCTTGAGCCTTTTTCTCAGGCTGGGTTTTGGGGCGCGCACCCCCCAGGTGAGCCCTCAGCCCGGCTCCCCCTCATCGAAAGGCGGCGAAGCAGCATTCTGCAACGGCCGCTGGAGAGGCGAGACAAAACACTCGGAAAAAAAAGGAAGGTAGGGGATGAATTCTCATGTTCTCAGCATTTATTCATTTTGCGATTCAGGAGAGTTGCAACCGGTGGTTTTGGAGAAATGACCGAAGCAAGTTTGAATTATCCAGTTTCTTCACATCCTTCCCAGCAAATGGAAACCCAAGTTTAGGAAACTTTTTCTTAGCGAGGCTTGGATATCAAAAACAAGCCCCGAATATCCATATGCAACAGCGCTGCATTTCCGTATCGGTCTCTCTTATTTACCATAACATTATCTGCAAGTAAGAACGTTGGTTTCGGCGAGCTGTAGAGAGCGCCTTCCATCGCTTTCGTTGTCCTTCCTCAGCTAAATCACGGACGGGGAGAAAGCCATCGCCTCTCCTGAGAAACCCCTGGGTTTACCCCAAGCGCCGGTGTTTGCTGGTGAAACCAGAAAACGGAGCCGTTGCCGATGTCCCCGCTGCATCGGGCTCCCGAATCTCCGAACCCTCGGTGCCTCCGCTGCTACGCGCAGCCTGCGTGGGACGAGAGAGAGAGACGAGTCTGCAACCTTGGGGCAGGTGTCAGGCCGTGCGGATTTTCCACATTCCTCTTGGGAGTTGTGAAATTACTCACTTCCCAGCCTATCTGCTGCATCAGACCCGTCCTCCTGCCCGCCTTTCGTTAACTCTCTGCTGTCCGAAACTCCTCAGGCATCTGCGGCGTTCCGCCCGCGCCGGGATATTTTTTTCTTTTTACGGAACGGGAAGGCCCTTTGCGAGGAGGTTGTGCCCGGCACGGGGAAAAGGTAAAGCAACAAATTACGTGGGATTATTCCCAAAAATTACACAGACCAACTGTAAGGTGGCACGTTTGAGAAAGTAATTACATCAGAAATTGCTTATTTGCACTAAAGGACGCTTAGATACTGCCCTAAGCATCTAAACACCCTTTGTTCTGTGTCCTATAAATAGAAATAATAAGCCCCACGCATGAAAGCAGGGCTAAACGTCTTAAAAACGGCATAGGATCCGTCAACTGGGAGGATTTTCATCTCTGACGGAACTAGAAATGAAGAAATAATGTTTGCGGCTGGTTTTTTGTAGGGTTGCTCTGCTCCTCGCCGCCAGCGTGAAGCTCAACGCTGCGCTCGCTCACCAGGCGCAGCGTCTTTTGGAGCATCGCTGGGACTTGATGAGCTTAAAGGTCTCTTCCAACCAAAAATGATTCTCCGATTCTCCGCTGCCTCCCCTTGTTCTCCCATCTGCAGCGACTCCAGCCCACGCGCTGCCTGGTGATGTTCTTTTCTTGGCTTCCCAACTATTATCCTAGAATCATGGAATGGTTTGGGTTGGAAGGGACCTTAAAGGCCACCCAGTGCCACCCCCTGCCCTGGGCAGGGCCACCTCCCGCCAGCCCAGGTTGCCCAAAGCCCCGGCCAACCTGGCCTTGGACCCCTCCAGGGATGGGGCAGCCACAGCTTCTCTGGGCAACCTGGGCCAGGGGCTCACCACCCTCAACGTGAAGAATTTCGTCTAATATCTAACCAAAATCTCCCCTTTTTCAGCTTAAAACCGTCCCCCCCTCGTCCCACGGCTCCCCTCCCTGATCCAGAGTCCCTTCCCGGCTTTCCCGGAGCCCCTTTAGGGACTGGAAGGGGCTCCAAGGTCTCCCCGGAGCCTTCTCTTCTCCAGGCTGAACCCCCCCAGCTCAGCCCGGCCCCACAGCAGAGGGGCTCCAGCCCTCCCAGCATCTCCGGGGCCTCCTCCGGCCCCGCTCCCACAGCTCCGTGTCCTTCTGGTGCTGAGGAACGTCTCGTGCCGTATTGCCAAGCTTTATTAATTACGAGGAAAGAGCGACTCCATCTCTCGCTGTCGTCTAAAGCACGCTCCTAAGCGTTACGGCTTCTTTTACTGGGTGAAAAAATATAAAAAAAATAATCCAGAAAATCAAGCAGAGAAACTAAAGCACTTGTTTCTCTCTACGGTGATGATGGCGATGGTGTCCCGCGCTGGCAGGTTCACTTCTCGCCGTCACCCGGTCTCCCTTCCTTGGCCGGTTCTTTCACACAACCACCAAGAAAAGGGCAACTTTTGGTTTTGTACGGAGGAAAATTTGGTGGTTAAGTTAAAAAACGGGCGGGGCTGGTACAGCTCCACTTTTAATATTATTGGCCTTTACGTAAATTCGGGTGGAGAATGTCCTTTTATTGACACGGAATGTCAATAAAATGTTGTTCTGTGGGAACGAGAAACAGCCGGTTGATAACGGCCAAAAACGTTGCCCTTTGCCTCCCTCCCGTTGCTCCCAATTTGTCATTTATAACTGGGTTGTTTTTTTTTTTAAACACAGGACGTGGCCCGAGGCAAATGGGATATTGCTTCGTCAGCGGCCGCCAGCCAGCACAGCTTCGCTCCTCCGCCTGAAAGCTCTTTTGGGTGCGATTTGTGCCTTTTCACGCGACGTCCATGCGCCGTAGAGCATCCCGAAGGAAATGCCCTTCTTCTGCCCGGCGCGGAGTCTCCTCCCAACCGTTTGTTTTATGGGACTTCTCCTCCCTCCCTCCTCTACCTGTCGGACTTGCTGGGCGAAGAGGGGGAAGATGAAGTGAGAAAACAAGTCGAACGAGCCTCTGTCTGTCTCCGACATGCGCTTCCCTTCCCAGATCCTTCGTGGATCCAGCAAAGCTTTTCTAAACCCTCTGCTCAGCTCCCCGCCGATACAGGACCAAACCTGAGCAAATTAATGCTCCCTTTCCCCCTTTCTCCTGCTTTTTAGACCCCTTGATTCGGGAAAGAAGGGGGATGCGCGCGGCAGGATTCCCCGCAGGCTCCGTAAATGAGATTTTTGGCTACGGAGAGAGTCGGTTTCGTACAAATCTGTTGGATTTGAGAGGACAGAGAGGAGCGATGTTCGCTAAGGATGTGCGCAGCCCCGGCAGGATTGGGACAGGCGGATCTTCCGCCTGGGATGGGATTCGGCTTCCCGACGGATCGCTGCCGGGCTCTCTGCTGCCGGAGACGGCAACGGCCGTGAGCAGATAACGAGAGGTGGCAGGTCACCAGCACGGCACCGCTGCGCTCCGGCCACGGAACAACCTGCTCCTCGGCAGGATTTGTCCAAAACCTTCACTTTTCAGCAGCGTAACGTGAGCAGTGACGCGAGAGATTTCTCACTTAGCGCGTGGGCGTCTGTCTCCCAAAAAAAAACCCCTCCCCGTATCGGCTTCTCAGAGGGATTCTGTTCCCGCTGCCGTTTCCCACAGCCTCTCCGTACCCCCGTGGCAGCGCTTGGGGGTTTTTTTTAATGCAATTCACATTTTTAGATCTCTTTAGCGAGTCATTCACTGAATGCCGGCCTCTGGCGGTTAGTTTTCTTCTAACTTTTTTGGTAAATACGTGACAAAGACGTCACCGTCACCGTGAGGATTTTTTTTACTACTCTAGGTCCCAGGGTGCAAAAAAGAAAATGTACTTCAGTCGAGGTCGGAATATCCTTATTACGCCAACCAATTTTCCGGGTATGAACAGCCATGCGCAGGAGTAGAGCGCATTTGCCTTAAAACAATTCAATTTTTGGAAAACTAAGGTGATTTTTGGCGCAATTCTAGAATAGAGAGAGACGTTGCTGATCCAGAGATGGCGGGTGGGGACAGAGACCCCGACCGGCTCCTAAGGAGACTCTTCACCGTCCTCTTTCCTCCCCTTTTTCTTCTCCTCCGGCGTCTTCTCCACCTTGTACTTGAGGCGGCGGAAGGGGTCGGTGATGCTCCTCCTGCTCAACTCATCAAAATCCTCCGCCAAGAGAAAATTCCGGTCCACCAGCTCGGCGGCTTCCTGCCAGTTTCGGAAGCAAGCGGGTCCCACGCGCCGGATCTCGTCCACGGCGTTGCCGACGATCACCTCCCCGTCGGGCCTCAGCACCACCACCACCGGCACCTCGGAGACGCCAAAGCGCAGCTCCAGGTCCCTGCGGGGCAAAAACGGGGCGGAAACCTCAAATCGGCGAGGGAGCCTCATCCTCCTCGCTGCTTCCTCATCCTCCTCCCCGCTCCTCATCCTCCTTGACACTTCTCATCCTCTCCTCATCCTCCTTGACACTCCTCATCCTTCTCGACACTCCTCACCGCTCCTCATCCTCCTCAACGCTCCTCATACTCCCTGCTGCTTCCTCATCATACTCGCTGCTTCCTCATCATCCTCGCTGCTTCCTCATCCTCTCCTCATCCTCCTCACCACTCCTCATCCTCCTCGTTGCTTCCTTATCCTCCTCCCCTCTTCCTCCTCCTCACCGCTCCTCATCCTCCTCAACACTCTTCATCCTCTCCTCACCCTCCATGTCAGTCCTCATCCTCCTCCCCTCTCCTCATCCTCCTCGACACTCTTCGTCCTCTCCTCATCCTCCTTGACACTCCTCCTCCTCCTCCCCGCTCCTCATCCTCTCCTCATCCTCCTCGCTGCTCCTCATCTTCCTCGCCACTCCTTGTCCTCCTTGATGCTCCTCATCCTCCTTGCGGCTTTCTCGTCCTCCTCCCCACCCTTATCCTCCTTGCAGCTTCCTCATCCTCTTCTCTTCCTCCTCGACACTCCTCATCCTCCTCACCGCTTCCTAATTCTCCTCCCCACTCTTCATCCTCCTCCCTGCTCCTCATCCTCCTCGCGGCTTCCTCATCCTATTCTCTTCCTCCTTGACACTCCTCATCCTCTCCTCATCCTCCTCACTGCTCCTCATCCTCCTCCCCGCTTCCTCATCCTCCTCCCCGCTTCCTCATCCTCCTCCCTGCTCCTCATACTCCTCGCTGCTTCCTCATCATCCTCGCTGCTTCCTCATCATCCTCACTGCTTCTTCATCCTCCTCCCCATTCCTCATCCTCATCAACACTCCTCATCCTCTCCCTGTCCTCCTTGCGGCTTCCTCATCCTCCTTGACACTCCTCATCCTCCTCACCCGGCAGGATTCCCGCGGCTGTCCCAGTGCAGGGTTACACAGAGCCCATTCGCTGATTGTAACCCGCTCGTTTGCCCGTCGCTGCTAATTAGAGCCTGGCGCGGATCTCTGTGGGGCCGGGGGTTTGGACATCACCCCGGGGTACGGGAGGTGCAGGTCGGCGGCTGGGACCAGTTTTAGGCCGCTTGAAATTTTAACCTGCTCCAGTTCGCCCTCAAAAGGAGCTGGAAATAATTCTGGGTGTTAATCGCAGCTCGTTCTGTCGCTAATGAGGTTACAGTAAACACGCCGAGCGCTTCCAACCCGCCTGGCTGCATCCATCTTTCACACTACGTCTCCTGCCTGGGGGGGGGGGCCCACGGCTGACGCAGCTTTTCGAGTTATAAATAGTGCGTTATAATATCAGAATACAGAGATATCAGCAAAAAGCAAGAAGGAAGGAAGAGGAAATATTCCTTCTGCTTTATAAATAGGTGCAGCCAAACAGCTTTGGTATTTTTTCCCTTAAAACACCGCGCTGACCGCTGCAGCGGGGACTGAAAACGAGGGAAAACATCTGGAAAAAGAGCCTAAATATCTAAAAATAAAGGCGGGGGGGGGGACGCGTACCTTTTGAAGGCGTCCCCGAAGGGAACGGCCAGCCAGCGTTTCGGCATGCTCCTGAGGAACGCGCTCTGCTGCTCCTCCGTCTCGTCCCGCGACACGTACACCAGGACCAGCTGCGATGCCCGTTCCACGTAAAACTCGTCGGTCAAACGGAGGAAGAAATCCTTGAGGATGGGGGCGAACTGCCGGCACCGCGGGCACTGCCCCGACCCGAAATAGAGCAGCAGCACCTTGTTCTCCAGCGCCAGGCCCAGCTCCCGCTCCGTCTCCACCTCGTCCCGCTCCCGGTTGCCCGTCAGGACCTTCCCGGTGAAGAGGGCGGCCATGGGCGATGCCGATGGACCGATCCGGTGGCCCACGGTGAGCTCTTGGTGGTGGGAAGGGATGCGGAGCTCCCCGGAGCCCCCCCGGCTCCCTGCCCCCGCCGGCGGCGTTTATTGATGAGCCCGGAGCCTCCGGTAATCGGCTTAAAGGGGAGGTCAGTGCCTGGGGGGGCGGTGACAGACCCGGGGGTGTGCGGGGTCAGGGCCACGGGAACGCGGGTGGTGCGGGTCCCGGGCCGTGCCGGTCCCGGGGATGCCGGACCCGAGGGTGCGGGTCTCAGGTGGGTGCGGGTCCTGGGCCGTGCCGGTCCCGGGGGTGCGGGTCCCGGGCCGTGGGAACGTGGGCAGTGCCGGTCCCGGGACGTGCCGGTCCGATCCTAGGAGTGCGGGACCTGGAGGTGCGGGTGCCGGGCCGCGGGAACGTGGGGAGTGCCGGTCCCGGGGGTGCGGGGCCCGGGCCGGTTGAACGTGGGCGGTGCGGGTCTGGGCCATGATGGACCGGGGGATGCGGGGGGGCCGTGTGAACCCAGTTATGTGGGTCCCGGGCCGTGGGAACCCGGGTGTGTCGGTGCTGGTGCCACGGAGCCCCGGGTGGTGCCGGTCCCGCGTGTGCGGGGGGGCCGTGGGAACCCGGTTATGTGGGTCCCGGGGCCGTGGGGTCCAGGGGGTGCCGTTCCCGGGCCATGGAAGCTGGATGTGCGGGTCTCGGGTGTACGGATCCCGGAGATGCCGGTCCCGGGTGTGCGTGTCCCGTGGGTGCGGCTCCCGGGGCGTGCCGGTTGTGCGGGTCCCCGGGTGTACGGATCCCGGGTGTGCGTGTCCCGAGCAGTGCCGGTCCCGGTGCGGACACGAACGAATTTCCCCACCATCCGTTACCCCGGGGCGGGCGCGGGCACAGACACACCCCAACCTCCCACACCCCCCCCGCCCCGGTTTTGTCAGTCCCGGCCGCCCCGCTCAGCACCCGGCACGGGCACCGGCGCCTCGCCCCGCCCCTCCGCCGCGACGTCCCCCCTGCGCCTCCCGCCTCGCCCAATCCCAGCCCGGCAGCCGCGCTCTCAGCCAATAGAAACCCGCGCTTCCCGCCGTCCTGCCCCTCCCCTCAGTGATGAGTGCGTGCGGGGCGGGGCTTCACCTCAGGCGGCGGCTGAGGCGGGAGCGGGCGCAGCCGGTGGGACCGGGACCGGGACCGGGACCGGGGCCGGGGCCGGGCGGCGGCGGCGGGGGCGGCCCGGGGCGGCCTCCTCCCCTGGCCCCATGCACCCGGCGGGGGTCTGCGCCGCCTCCCTGGGCTCCCTGGGGCTGCTGCGGCTGCTGGGGGCTCCCTGGCCATGGAGCCTGGCCGCCACGCTGGGCGTCTGCCTGGGCGGCGGGGGATGGCGGCTGCTGCGGCTGATCTACAGGACGGCGCCGAGGGACCTCTTGTGAGTGCGGAGCCCGGGGGGGGGGGATGGGGGGGGAGCGGGGACCCGGTACATCGCAGCCCCCCGCCAGCTTTGGAGGGAGGGGGGAAGCCGGCCCTGAGCCGGCAACGTGCGCTGGTAGCCCGGAAAACCACCGGCAACCTGGGCCACCGTCCCCAGCAGGGCGAGGGGGGGATTCTGCCCCTCTGCTCCGCTCTGGGGAGACCCCCCTGCAGCGCTGCCTCCGGCTCTGGGCCCATGGGAAGGACGCGGAGCTGTGGGAGCGGGGCCGGAGGAGGCCCCGGAGATGCTGGGAGGGCTGGAGCCCCTCTGCTGTGGGGCCAGGCTGAGCTGGGGGGGTTCAGCCTGGAGAAGAGAAGGCTCCGGGGAGACCTTGGGGCCCCTTCCAGTCCCTAAAGGGGCTCCGGGAAAGCTGGGAAGGGACTCTGGAGCAGGGAGGGGAGCCGTGGGACGAGGGGGGATGGGTTTAAACTGAAAAAGGGGAGATTTAGACCAGATGTAGAAATTCTTCACGTTGAGGGTGGTGAGCCCCTGGCCCAGGTTGCCCAGAGAAGCTGCAGCTGCCCCATCCCTGGAGGGGTTCAAGGCCAGGTTGGACGGGGCTTGGAGCAACCTGGGCTGGGTAGAGACGTCCCTGCTCATGGCAAGGGGTGGGACTCGATGGCCTCTAAAGTTCCCTTCCAACCCAAACCATCCTGCGATTCTAAGGGGCGAGGGCCAGCGGCAGGTCGAGGTCGCTGCCTTTAAACCTGAGCCATGTTGGGTTTTAACCGTTTTTACTCGCTGGCCTCCCTGCACGCAGACGGCGGTTGGAAGGGCTCAACCTGGAAGGGAGCGAGCAAACGGACATGGGATGCTCGTGGGATGCACGCCACGGCTCACCCGTGGAAGAGGAGTCACTGAGCTTAAAGAGAGGGTCGATCCGTCTTAAAATACGTAGTCTAAACTAAGGGGTTGCGGTATAAAGAGCAGTAAGTCTCCCACAGCTTCCCCATCTCCTGGGAGTCCCTCGCCATCGCATTTAGTTTGGTGTTTTTCAGGCCTTCACGAGGATGTGCCTTTATTCCAAAGGATTTAGGGCTCCTGCGATTGCCAGCTTCGCTGTGGCTGTCACTCTGCTTTGAAGAGCTGTTTCCTCCCGATTGCCCGGCAAGCTGGGAATAACGGCAGCAAATAAACCGGGCAGAATAAAGCCCTTTAAGTATCTGGAAAGTGCAGCTCAGCAGTGAAAAGGCTCCTCTGTTCTGTATTTGGCACGGCGCGGGGTAAGGTCACCCCGCTCGGCCTGACCACTGCCAACAGCTCGTTTCTGAAGCGCACCCTTCCCCCGCCTGCCAGCCTTCGCCGAGTGAGGCTCCTGCTCGTGACACCCAGTCGTGAGACTTGCAGGGTTGTTGGTGGTTTTGTTTTTTTTTTTTTTACGTGCTAATATTAAATGACCTTTCAAGTTTCTGGGGCTTCTTCCAAAGCCTTGTTGCACAACAGTTTCCTATTTTAATGGTGGAAAATTACCGCCTCCATCGTCCTACCTCCGGGAAGGAAACAGGATCCCCAGACCTGCTGTCCTCGTTTCGCTGGCGGTGTTATGGTAGTAATTTTATCTAATAAATTTATTTTCGTATCTAAGTTATAACTGAGAGCCAGCGCGCCCCTAAAGATAGTTTCCTCCAGGACAACACGAGACAGCTGAATTTCAGACAACAACTTTCGCTGCCATCCAGCTTGAACTGTGTCGAGGTTTAACTTGCAGCTGCTACCTTGGAGACTTAAAATAATTATGTAAATTACGGAAGGGGGGGGAGGGGAAATAAAAAGCAGGCCCATTAGAACAATCTGGTTTGTTCTTTTATTGAGCATTTGCTTTTTGTGGTATCGGGTATCCACAGAGGCAGTAATTCTTTCCTTGATAAGGCACCACCGTCTTTAAAGGAGCTCGCCACCCAAGAATTATTTATTAATTATTATTAAAATTTATGCTTTCTGCCTGGTAGCATTCAGATAGCCTTGCTTCCTATCCTCCCAGGACTGCGGCAGAGACTGACTCACAGGAAAACACGCCTGCGAGCAACGCACCCGAGTCCTCTCCTCTCCTGGGTGAAAGGGGAAGCCTCTGGCTTTGTTTTCTTGGAGCCAAAGCCACACGTTGTTGTTATCAAAGGACCTGGGTTGTCTTTGTCCTTTTAGCGCTTGCGGATCCTGAATTGTAAGAAATTGCGCAAAGATGCTGCGAAATGTCCTGGCAAGAAAGGCGCTTCCCGCCCGAAGCGTGTTGCTCCCATTCGAGCTAAAAACAATGGTTGCCGGGTCCTGGTTTTTTAGGATGGCACAAAACATCAGGGAAAAAATGTCATTTACCCTCTTGTTTGAATCAGTGTCGATGTGAAGATGGATTCACTGTGTTTTATAGCGTGGAAAGTACCGGAAGAGTTGTTGTATACTGTTTATTTACCATAATGTTAAAATAGCCGTCCCTTGCTGTAGAGCAGCAGTGACTCCAAGTTCCAGTTTCAGGGTGACATTTCGACTGTCCAAGGGGAGGAGGACACAAGGGCACGTGTGGAGCACGTGTGTCCTGCCCACATCCCTTCTAGTTCGGAAATTGTGCTGAAAATTAAGGGTTTTTTCTGCTCTTTCTTTGCTGCAGCGGCCTCTCGGTGCTGTTACGAGTCAAGTACAAGTTGCGAAGGCATCAAAAAGCCAAAAGCACCATCCCCAAGATGTTCCAGGATGTTGTCCGCAGGCACCCTGACAAAGTGGCCCTGATTTACGAGGCCACTGGGGAGCAGTGGACCTTCAGGAGGCTGGATGAGTATTCCAACGCCGTGGCTAACTACTTCTACCAGCAAGGCTTCCGGCTGGGGGACGTCATTGCCATCTTCATGGAGAGCCGCCCCGAGTTTGTCGGCCTCTGGCTAGGGATGGCAAAAATCGGCATCGAGGCGGCGCTAATCAACTTCAACTTGCGCTTGGATTCTCTGGTTTACTGCGTGACGACGTCGGGTGCGAAAGCCGTGATCTTCGGAGGGGAGCTGTCTTCAGGTGAGCCCTTTGGGTGTTCGTGCGCCTCGTGGGCAACTCGGGAACCGTTCGCTTGGTCTTGAAGGAGGCAGAGATTGAGTAAAACTAAAAACAAAAAGGCAGCTGGCTGTAGTAAAAGCTAGGGAAAATGGTAAATCTCCCGATTACAAAAGGCAGAAGCGTTCAGTTAGTACCCGAGGCTAAAAGAGGAGCGGTGTTTTGAGGAGAGCGTTCGGGAGCTCGGTTCCATCTGCCGGCATCTTCCTGATTTCGGGGTGCCTGAACCGATCTCGCTGATTTGCTCTTGTTTCGTTTGATTTGTCAGAGCTGCATCAGGAGCCTTGTGCTTCATCGAGAAGAGGCGATACGTGCCCCAAGGCGTATTTTTCTCTTTTGCTCTGTTAATACTCTTTGCTTGCTGCCGTGCTTTCTGCTGCGGGATAGGTCTGTTAGCAGCTGCTGATTTTTAAATACACCCCTACTTCTCTAATGAACCCTGTTAATGATGATTATTGTTACAGCCAATGGTTTATTATTCTGAATTGTCTCCTTGGAACCGTTCTGGATCATTTGAAGATCATGATGTGGTCATGGGGAGAGGCAATTTCACGTAGGTTTTTTTTTGTTAGGGCTTTTACTGGGCCCAGGTCAGTCTGACCGCACTGATGCAGGTGTTGTCGGGTGCGACATAAGTATTTGAAAGGTTCTTCAGGTCCTTCCGTGGTTTTGGGGCACAATAAGACGTTACACAGATTATTCTTGCCGCTGCCTAGAGCGTTCTGTTTGTTGCGAAAGCCACTTGCTTTGTCTTGCAGCAATATCCGAAGTGAACGGGATGTTGGGGAAGAACATGGCAAAATTCTGCTCCGGTGACTACAACCCGGGTGTCGTTCCTGTGGAGACCAAACATCTGGATCCTCTTCTGAGCACCGCCTCGAAATCGCCCCCGGCTCAGATTCCAGTCAAAGGTTTAGATGGTAATTTTATCGACGATTTTTATTTCTCCACGCGATGTGTGCGAGAGCTGGACCAGGCGACAGCAAAATGAGAAAACTAAGCAAGATGGGGGGATTAAATCAACCCAGTTTGGGCTCACAAATAGAAGAAAGGAGTGGGGGGGGGAAAGGAAAAAAGAAACAAATCCTGGTTCCAGGGTACTCTGGGTTAAGTCTCTCATTGTTTGAGATTTCCGAGCTTTATGTGCCTCATGTATTTAGTACCTGGAGGAGGAGATTGGTCTGTCCACTTTGTCTGTAGCCTTTGACAGCCTGTATTACCTTCCCCCGCGGCTGACTCGTGGTGTAATTAAAATCTTTCCTTGTAATAGGGCTGTGGGGAAGAGGCGTTTTGGTGGATTTGGGATTCAGGAAGGGAAGACGCTAGCTGGCCTCCAGTCTGTATTCCCTACTTTAAGACAATTAAGAGCATCTGAGATCCCTGAGGCGTGAGGCTCCGTTTTCGTACTTTGTTTAGTGATACTGCTAGAAGCTTTTCCTTTAGATTATTATTTCTTTTTCAATCACAGCCTTAGATACCTGCCCCACCTTCAGACGCAGGCTGAGACCTTCCCTCTAGACTGGTTGGAGTTAATGTCCGACCTGGGGAGTTAATCTAGTCCCAGGATGATTTGCGTAAAGGCGTACAGGTTGGGTTCTCAGAGCTCTGCAAACTCTTCGTTACACGTTCCTGTATCTGCCGTTGTGGACGACAGGGAGATTCTCCATCGGGCTGCAACTCCGCGCTTGTGTCGGCCTTCGCAGCTGACTGTCCCCTGCGCTGTCACCCGTTCGAAGCCGTTCCTCTGCAAACAAAGCCTAAAACGCAAACCAAACCCTGTGGGGCTTTTCTCAAGCCGTTGGGAAGGGTCTGTCTGATGCCCGTTTCTGTTCTTCTAGATCGGCTCTTCTACATCTACACTTCAGGAACCACGGGAATGCCCAAAGCTGCCATCGTGGTGCACAGCAGGTGAGGACCCGAGGAGGTGCTTCCCTCTGGAGGCGCTTTTCTCATCGCGAAGCCCCAGGTTTTACCTTCCTCGCTCGCTCAGCCTGCGCTGCCTTCTTGCAGGTATTACCGTATCGCTGCCTTCGGTTACTACGCCTACAAAATGCACCCAGAGGACGTCCTCTACAACTGCCTCCCCCTCTATCATTCTGCAGGTAAGCGTCCTCCTCCTGGGAGGCGGCCTCCCCCTTGGCTGCTCCTTCGTCCATCCTTGGGACCGAACGGCCCCGGGATGGTGGGAGCTTTCCCCGCGATCCTTCTTTTCCAGGTAACATCATGGGAGTTGGCCAGTGTCTAATCCACGGCCTCACCGTGGTGATCAGGAAGAAGTTCTCGGCCAGTCGCTTCTGGGACGACTGCGCGAAATACAGATGCACGGTGAGGGCTCTTTGGTGCTCCACGCCAGAGCGCCGGGTTCGCTGCTTAATTAGTGACCTCCAGATAATTCCCTGTCCCTTCTCAGACATGGAGGTGCCCGCGCAAAGGCGTCTTCGGGTTGCCAGTGCCGCTTTAGGCGTGCAGGACTCTAGGAAAGGTCTTTCATCCGGCTTTTCCTGCTTCCTCGTTGCGCGGTTGTCAAGACCAGCTTTGAAAATGTGAATTTGCATCCCTTACTGTTGTGGGAAAGCTCTGCCAGAATTCATCCGTGTTAGGAATCCCTGCAGAGGAATTCTCTTGGCGGTTCATAGCCCATAAACATCTATTTGTCTTTGTGTCAACATTACCTTCTAATTTAAGCAGCTTTCTCCTCCCTGGCGTTTATCTTGCCCTTCCCACCCCGGCAGTATTTATAGCTGGTAATTGGATCTCCGCGCGGGCTGCCTTTTGCTGGGTCAAGCTGTTCGTTTACGATTGACCCCAAATCTTTCAGAGCTTTTTTAGTCACCTATTAAAGCACAAGGGTTTTTCTTTATATCAATATCTTCATTCACGCTGAGGGATCCCTCCCGTGCTCTTTTCTGGTGGGTTCCAGGGGGCCCTGGTTTTATCTTTTGTGGTGAAAAATCCCACCTTGAACTTGCCAAACCTCACAGTTTATTAAAATGCCTGATGCGTCTCGCTCCACGAGGTACGCTGGCGCCGGTGGCCTCGTGGTCGGCTTTTTCCAGGGCGTTGTAAGCGTCGCCTGAAGCCTGAGCTATGTTTTTGTGTTTACTGCTTCAGATTATTCAGTATATCGGGGAAATCTGCAGGTATCTTCTGAATCAGCCGGTCCGAGAGTCAGAAACCCAACACTGCGTGCGGCTGGCGGTGGGCAATGGTTTGAGACCCACCATATGGGAGGACTTCACAAAGCGCTTCGGAGTTAAGCAGATCGGAGAGTTCTACGGAGCCACGGAGTGCAACTGCAGCATTGCCAACCTGGACGGGAAGGTGAGGAGGAGGAGGGTACTGCGAGGGGCTGGGAGGCAGCACAGAAGGGAGAAAAACCTCTGCTGGCTTCCCTGACGCCTCCTCGTTTTTTCGCAGGGAGATAAATTGGTAATTAGAGGTGACGTGCACAAAAACGTGGGGAAAATCTTAACTGGTTTGGTTTTGGTTTTTGTTTTTTTTCCTGTCTTTTGGAAGGTCGGTGCCTGTGGCTTCAACAGTCGGATTTTGCCCAATGTTTATCCCATTCGTTTGGTGAAGGTAAACGAGGACACGATGGAGCTGATCCGGGATTCCAGGGGGCTGTGTATCCCCTGTCGCCCAGGTGAGAGTTAACTCAAACCAATCCATTGCCGCTTTTTGTTCTAAAAATATATATCTAATAAGCTCTGGCTGGTTTAAGGGGTTTCTAGTGTTGTGCACGGGTTTCCGCTTCAGTCCTTTCCTCCAAAAATGGATCGGTTCAACAACTGAACATCTTTTGGTGGGCGCGAAGTTTAGGTTGGCGTGATGCGTCGGCGTCACCTTGCCTTGCTGCCGTTCCCTGCAGGAGAGCCCGGGCTGCTGGTCGGTCAGATCAACCAGCAGGATCCCCTGCGTCGCTTCGACGGCTACGTCAGCGAGAGTGCCACCAACAAGAAGATCGCTTACAACGTGCTTCGGAAAGGGGACCAGGCGTACCTTTCAGGTATTGCGGGCGTTCCTGCCGCAGAGGTGGTCTTGAGAGGCCGAAATCCCGGGATTTGTGAGAGGAATCACAGACCGGTCGGGGTTGGAAGTGCCCTCTGGAGATCATCTCCTCCAACCCCCTGCCGGAGCAGGGTCACCCAGAGCAGGCGGCACAGGAACGCGTCCAGGCGGGTTTGGAATATCTCCAAGAGCAGGAGACTCCGCAGCCCCTCTGGGCACAGCCTGTGCCAGGGCTCTGCCAACCACAAAGTGAAATTTCCCGTATTTCCCGTGTTCCAGTTTGTGCCCATTGCCCCTTGTCCTGTCGCTGGGCACGGCTGGAAAGAGTCTGGCCCCGTCCTCTTTACACCCGCCCTTTCAATATTGATGAGCTGATCCTAAAGGTCTTTTCCGACGTAAATGATTCTCTGATGAACAGATGCGTTAGTGTTTTGAAGTTGCCAGCTGTTGAGCTGCTCTGGATTTAGCAAAAAATGAACACTTCGAAGAGGGAGGGACGACTTTTTTTTTTTTTTTTCCTCCCCTGTCCTTTTCCTACTGCTGCCTCTCTCCGCTAACGAGGAGGTGCGGTGCACAGCGGTGGGAAGCCACCAAGGCGTTTCTGTGCTCTCCTGGGAAGAAGAGGGTGGCAGGGCAGCCCCGCGCTAACGAACGCGAGTCCCGAGGTGGTTTTTGGTGTCTCCCCCCCTTCCAGGAGACGTGTTGGTGATGGACGAGCTCGGTTACATGTACTTCAAAGATCGCAGCGGGGACACCTTCCGATGGCGAGGGGAGAACGTCTCCACCACCGAGGTGGAGGGAGCCTTGAGTCACATCCTCAACCAGACGGACGTTGCGGTGTACGGAGTGGAAGTTCCGGGTAAAACGTCGAGTCGGAGCTCTCGGGACTTGGGGAGAAAGAAAAATATTAGGCAAACGTACCAGATGTGTGTCAGAACGGGTGGAAATCGGTCCCCTCTGTTGTAACCAGGCACCCGGGAATGAAAAGATACACCAGAGTCAAAGGGTGGGGTTTGATGCGTTTATTCTGAGCAGTAGAAATAACTGGAGATCCAGTGGCGCAATCGTCACTTCTGTCTTATAAAAGGGAAGGTTTTTGTGACGTGAGCTTTGCAGAAGCTCTTGGGGTGAAAAGACCATTCCGTGGGTGTGTGGGCCCGTAAATAGAATCGTGGAATGGTTTGGGTGGGAAGGGACCTTAGAGATCCCCCAGTGCCACCCCGTGCCCTGGGCAGGGCCACCTCCCACCAGCCCAGGTTGCCCCAAGTCCCGTCCAACCTGGCCTTGAACCCCTCCAGGGATGGGGCAGCCACAGCTTCTCTGGGCAACCTGGGCCAGGGGCTCACCCCCCTCAACATGAAGAATTTCTTCTAATATCTAACCAAAATCTCCCCTTTTTCAGTTTAAAACCATTCCCCCTTGTCCCACGGCTCCCCTCCCTGATCCAGAGTCCCTCCCCAGCTTTCCCGGAGCCCCTTTAGGGACTGGAAGGGGCTCCAAGGTCTCCCCGGAGCCTTCTCTTCTCCAGGCTGAACCCCCCCAGCTCAGCCCGGCCCCACAGCAGAGGGGCTCCAGCCCTCCCACCGTCTCCGGGGCCTCCTCTGGCCCCGCTCCCACAGCTCCGCGTCCTTCCCATGGCCCCAGAGCCGAAGGCAGCGCTGCAGTGGGGGGTCTCTCCAGAGCGGAGCAGAGGGGCAGAATCCCCCCCCTCGCCCTGCGGGGGATGGCAGCCCAGGATGGTTTATCTTGGAGTCACGGAGGAGCCGGGGGTTGAGGGCGCAGCGACGGAACAGAGTGCGTGTTGTGGGCGTGTTGGCCGGGAAGGTGCCCTTGGTGGCACTCGGCCTTGAGTTTTTATCATGGTGAATGTGAGAGAAACCTGGAGAAAAGGAGAATTGGGTCAGCCTTGAGGGGGGGCGGCCGCGACTAAGGGCTGAGGGGACGCGTTGGCAGTGAGCCTCTGCTATGAAATCGGGTTTTCCTCAGCACGTTTGCGCTTCACCGTTGAAGAGACACGGGGTGGTGGTGGGGAAACACCTGCATCTCCTCAAAGTTCCTTATTTCCGCGCTCTGCTCCTCTCTTTCAGGGGTGGAGGGCAAAGCCGGGATGGCGGCCATCGCCGACCCCACGGCTAAAGTCAACCCCAACGTCCTCTACCAGGAGCTGCAGAAGGTGCTGCCCCCCTACGCCCGGCCCGTCTTCCTCCGCCTCCTCCCCCAGGTCGACACCACAGGTATCCGCTCCCCGCGGCAGCCTCCCGGCCTTTTTGTCTGCTTCGGGGCAATAAAAAAAAAAAACCACCAACAAACCCTCTCCCAGCTTCGAGCACGGCGGGTGCGGAAGCAGCGCTAGTCAAAATGATGATATTTAGTGAAGTCTTCAAAAGAAATCAGCTCGTTCCAGGCCTTTATTCAAAAGAAAGAGGGGTCCCATTCCTCTATATCTATCTATATCTCATCCACCCTCCGTTCCCCTTCCCAGGGTTTTATTCCAGTGCGTTATCGGCCCGGTCAGACGCTAATTGGCTGTTGCGGTTTCTCTTTTCCATTTTCCAGGAATTTTACCCGATTCTTTTACCAGCCTCTGCCTGAGGAGGAGTAAAAATTGCACCAAGTTGCTGTAAGAACTCCCCTAACGATGAGGGACGGTTAACGAGTTGCTAAAATTCTTAGGCAAAACCATGCAGTAGAAAGAAAACACCACCCGTGACATTTCCTCCTCGCTTTAAGCAGGCTTTTTGCTGCCAAATATCTATAATTTGTTTATTTTCCTCTTTTTGAAGGTACATTTAAGATTCAGAAAACCCGCTTACAGAGGGAAGGATTCGATACAACCTCGGACCGGTTGTATTTTCTGGATCTAAAGCTGGGAAAATACGTTCCTCTGGACGAATGCCTTTACGAAAAGATTTGTTCTGGAAAAGCCGCTTTATGATCTGCTCCGGATTCAGCATTTTTTTTTCCCTGCGGGGAAAACCCCTGACTCATGGGAGGGCTGCGGCGCTGGCGGGAAGCGATGGATTCCTGCGCCCTCCTTCCGTGGGGGTCTCCCCCCCCTCAAGCACATTAATCCGCCGCCCGCTGACGCCCCGTTAACCTGCCCCGACGCCGATAGAGTGTATTTTTGTAACCACTACCCACCACGGCCATATTTATTTACGGAGATACCTGTGCCCTGGCAGGGGGGGGCTTCTCTCTTAACCGGTTTAGACCACTTTTAACCTCACTTGGCGTTAGTTTTAACTACCCTTAGGGCTGGGGCTGTGAGGATATTAAAAAAAAGAAAAGAAAACCAAAGACTTCGATGGGTGCTGTGGTGGAGGGGAGCCGCTGGTGGGTTTACCCTCCCCGAAGCCTGGTGCTTGAGGCTTTAGGGAGCCCGGCTGAGGGAGGGGGTTGTTCTTGGATGGTGGAAAAGGGAATAACGGGGTGAAGCTGCGTGGGCTCAGCCCGCCTCTGCCCCCCTTTTTCCGGCGGGGCCGGGACCTGAGGGGCGGCCTAGGCCGCGGGTCGCTAGGCCGCGGCTAGGCCTAGGCCGCGGGTTGCTAGGCAACAGCGAGGCCTAGGCCGCGGGTTGCTAGGCAATGACGTAGGGCGCGTCACTTCCGGCGCGACGCTCCCGGTAGTGCCGCCGTCGCCATGGCCGCCGCTGCCTGCCGCGTCTCGGTGTTCCCCTCCCCGCAGGAGCTGGGCCCAGCCCTGGCCCAGCTGGTTGCCGAGCGGGCGGCGGCGGCGGGCGGCGGCCGCTTCTCGCTGGGCCTCTCCGGAGGGAGCCTGGTGGGCATCCTCTCCCGGGACCTGCCCGCCGCCGCCGCAGGCCCCGCCGCCCCGGCCCGCTGGCTGGTGGCCTTCTGCGACGAGCGGCTGGTGCCGCCCGAACACCCCGAGAGCACCGGCGGGGCCTACAAGGTGAGCGGGGCCGGGCCGGGCCGGGCCGGGGAAGCTCTGCTGCCCCCCCGGGCCGGCCCTGATCGTTGCCCCCCCTCCCGCAGGCCCAGCTGCTGCCGCGGCTGCCCGGCCCCGGGCCGCGGGTGCTGGCCCTCACCCCCGGGCTGTCCCCCGCCGCCGCCGCCGAGGATTACGCCGCCCAGCTCCGCCAGGTACCGGCCGTGGGGCGGGTGGGGGGGATGCTGAGCGTCGGCTGGAAGCGTTCCCCGCCCCGGTTCCATCTCCCGGTCTCTCCCTGCAGGCTTTCCCGGGCCAGGAGGTGCCCGTCTTCGATTTGCTGGTGCTGGGGGTCGGGCCGGACGGACATACCTGCTCCCTCTTCCCCGGACACCCCCTGCTCCAGGTGAGCTTGGCGTCCGGCTCCCGCCGGTGCCCCCGGGGGTGCCATTACCCCGAGATTTTCATCGGTAACTCACCAACGGCGTCCATGAGGCAGTTCCTGCTCTGGGGGCGGTGCATTTTAAAAAGAAAAAAAAAAAAAAAAAAAGAGGAGGGGAAAAAAGCTGTTGTGAGGAGAGAAAAGCTGCCGAGGTTGGGTCATCCTCCTGCTCGGCTCTTTTAAATTTCTCCTGATTTGGGGAGTTTGGGGGGAAACAAAAAAGGAGACCCTGACTTGGGTGGGGAAACACTGAGGCCCCTCAGCAGCCCCCGCTCACGCCGGTTACGGTCAGAGCCTGGATTGCTCCCCTGCTTCAGGCGTTTTTCCCTTTTTTCATGATTTTTTTTTTTTCCCCCTCTGATAGGAAAAAGAGAAAATCGTCGCTGCTATCACTGACTCCCCGAAGCCGCCGCCGGAGCGGATAACGTTAACCCTGCCGGTGCTGAATGCCGCGCGGATGGTTGTGTTCGTGGCTACGGGGGAAGGCAAAGCTGCCGTTTTAAAGGTTTGGACCCCAATTCTTCATCATCTTAATTAAAATCCAAGGCATTTGGGGGGGAATGAGCAATCGAGAGGCTTCAAGCAACTGCCGAAGCGTTTCAGGTGCGGTTTGCGGCTCCCTTCCGCCGCCCGCTCGGCTGAGGCGCCGTTCCCTCTCTCCCAACAGCGCATTTTGGAAGGTGACGAGGAAAACCCCCTCCCCGCCGCCCGCGTCCGGCCTCTCTCCGGGCAGCTGCGCTGGTTCCTGGACGAGCCGGCGGCCAAAGAGCTGACCATTCCCCTGGAGAAACATTCCGTCTTGTAGAGCCGCCGGCCAGGCTCGGGTGACGGCAGCCGCAGCCCCGGCTGCGTGACATTCCAGGTGAAGAACGCCACATTTGATCGTAGCGCTCGGTTGTGGCACAAAAAACACTTTTTTTTTTTTTTTTTTTCCCTGTCCCTTTTTTCTGGAGCAATCGGTGCTTTGCCGAGCACGAATTTCCACGTAATAATTCCTTCGCTTCGGTGGGTGCTGGGTTGGAATCGTGCCCGGTGACGGCGTCACGCGGTTCGATTTGCTCACTGTGACGTGAAACGGGTACGCGGTATTAAACGGATGGATTTGGGCTCTTCTGCTCCTGGTTCTTTTTCCACGGGGCCACGCTCTTCCGTAAATGAGGGACTCAAGGAGCCGGCGCGGGGTCTGGGGTGTCGGCGGCGTGAGGACGGACAGACGGACGGACAGACGGACACGTGTCTGGAGCGGCTCCGGCTGCAGGGTGACGCTCTTTCCCTCGCTGTTTGATTTGATTTCTCTCTGTTAATCCTGATTTCATTGTGCTTTAGTTCTTGCCGAAAACTCCGTGTCGGTGGCTCCTCCCTGTTTTTCCACGCGCCCGCGTGCGCAGCGGTGAGGTTGGAGCTTTCGGTGGTGAAAAAGGCTTTGAGGTGGCACGGCGTCCGTTGGCGCAGCCGGAAAGGAACCGTGTCCTGTCTTGATAGACGAAGAAGCTGAGTCAGAAAAGGCAGGTGCTTTAGGAAGCGCAGCTCTTCCGTGCCAGATTTGGGGGGGGGGGAAAAAACAAACCCCAAGAATTGAAGTTCCTGGGCTGGAGGTGGATATTTACGGACGCGTGAGAAGCTGGACGGGACTTGGAGCAGCACAAGGCGCAGCCGTCCCTCTTGACGGCGTCTTTCAGAGCCGCGGAGAAGTCGATGAGTGCCGGAGTACGAGCGATTCGGCCTTCGTCAGCGAAGTGCCCGGGGGCTGCTTTGTCCGTAGTCGTCTCTGCGTCGCCTTCCTGGGGAACGCCGCGAGCAGGAGCGGGGAGAGGCTGCTCTCGGTGTCTCTGAAATCAAGTTCCAAGGAGATCCAGACAGAAAACGTCAGGATTCATGAGTTAAACGTGAAGGTAACGAAAATCACGTTTTATCTGCCCGATAGCCGAGCTCTGCGTCCTAAAAACATGAAGCAAACGGACAAGACTTTGCAGGTGGACAAGGCTTTGAAGCTAAAATCTAACGCGAAGTTAAAATAATATTTAAAATAACGCGATCCCCCGTTCTCGGGCCTGACAAACGACACAAGTTTGAAGGAGATGGTTTTGGAAACGCGAGTCCAAAACCGTGCGGTGGTAAATCCTCCTGTGTCTGGTCCGTGGTACTGTGTCCGTCGAAACCCACTTCTCTTCCGCCGTGTTACCCCCCGGGGATTCCAAACCCGTTTTCCCTCCGGCTTTATGCCTTTTTCTAAACCATCCCCCCCTTGATTTCCTTGTATTAAAAATATATGGGGGTCGCGACCAGCCCGAGCGCTGATCGCGCTGGGACGGGTGTTTCTGCTCGGAGTTTCCTGCTTCTGCCCGTCCCGCGGGGCGCGAAGGGTGGCAAAACCCGCCCGTTGCCGAAGGGTGAAAACGGCAGATTTCGCTCGGCTTGATTAGGGAAGCGAGAGCGGGCGCAGAGAGCCAGCGAGCGCTGCCCCTTCCGCCGTGCCCTCTCAAATGCGGAAATAACTCGGAAAAATCCCCTCGTTGTATCCTGCGCCGTCGTTTCTGTGTCGTTCCTGAATTCCTTGCTCCCGAATTCCCTCTTTCCCCTTTCTGTCCCCCTGCCCTGTCCCCCGCTTCCCCTTTCTTCCCCCCCTCTCCCCACTTCCCCCTTTCTTTCCCTCTTTCCATGTTCTCCACCCGCGCTTCCTCTGGGCCCCCCTTCCCCTTTTCCCGCTTCCCCCTTTCTTTCCCCCCTTTCCACGTTCCCCACCCCCACTTCCCCTGCCCCCCCCTTTCCCTGTTCTTCCGCTCCTGTCCCCTTCCCCTTTTCCCACTTCCCCCTTTCTTTCCCCCCGTCCCGTTTCCCCTTTCTTTCCCCCGACTCGTCCCATGTCCCCTCTTTCCCCCTTTTCCATCCGCCTCCCCCATCCTCTGTCCCCTCTTTCTTCCCCCTTGTCCCCTCTCCCCCCTTCCCCACAACCCTCCCCCTGCTTCCCCCACGCCCCCCCTTTCTTTCCTTCCCCGTTCTTCCCGTCCCGCCTCCCCCGTTTCTTCCCCCCCTGCATCCCCCTTTGCCCCTCTCCCCACCCGTCTGCGGTCCCCCGCGGGGCCCCGAGGTTTGTGGGGCGACGGAAGCGCTTCCCAAAGACAGAACAAGCCCCAGGTTTCCCTCCTGGCACCTTGGGCCGGGATATTTTTGAGCCCCGGGAGAGCGAAAATTGCTAATTATAAATTACATTAGCAAATTAATAATAAGCAAATTAAATATATTTGCAATTAAAAATAACGCCTTTTTTTTTTTTTTTTTTTTTTTTTTTTAACTCTCCCAGGGCCAGGGTCAAAAATTGCCCGTGTCCGGCGATGGCCGGAGGCGGCTGCCTGCAGAACCCCCCCCCGGTTTCACCGCTGAGCTCCCCCCACCCCCGGCACAGCGGGGCCAGCTCCATCCTCATCCTCAGGGGCTGCACCTGCCCTGGCCCTTCCCCCCCCCTGCAGCTTTTTTAAACCCTTGGCCCGGCCCCATCCCCACCTCACGCCCCCCCCTGGGCTGCCTCGGGGACAAGGGCCATGGCCAAAGCCGCAGGGCACCCCCTCCCCTCTCCCTTTTTCCGCTCTCCCAGGGCAGTTTTTTGCCTTTTCAGTCAATAAGTCTGTAAAAAACTATCTTCTAGTCCTGCTGGAAAACCCCGCTGAGATGCTGGCTCCTGTGCTGAAGGCCATTGAGCTCAAGGAAGATGGACAAATCGGCGCCGCTCCTGCGCGTTTTCCAGGCTTTCCCGCGAAGCGTCGGCAGCCTTGAACTGGGGATGGCGAGTCCTGGTGAGGGTTTGGTGAGTTATTGCTTCAAGAATGTCCTTTTTCCCTGCCCTAGGAAGGACGGGAGTTTCCTTCCGAAGGCCCGAGCGCAGCGCGTCTCCCAACAGCTGGTGGCGTCGCCGCCCTTTGGGTTGGCGAGAAACGATAAAACCGTGTTCCTTTGCGCGTTCCCAATCTCCCCTCTTCCAGTTTAAACCCATCCCCGCTCGTCCCACGGCTCCCCTCCCTGCTCCAGAGTCCCTTCCCGGCTTTCCCGGAGCCCCTTTAGGGACTGGAAGGGGCTCCAAGGTCTCCCCGGAGCCTTCTCTTCTCTGGGCTGAACCCCCCCAACTCAGCCTGGCCCCACAGCAGAGGGGCTCCAGCCCTCCCAGCATCTCCGGGGCCTCCTCCGGCCCCGCTCCCACAGCTCCGCATCCTTCCCATGGCACCAGAGCCGAAGGCAGCGCCGCAGGGGGGTCTCAACAGATCGGAGCAGAGGGGCAGAATCCCCCCCCTCGCCCTGCTGGGGACGGTGGCCCAGGTTGCCGGTGGCTTTCTGGGCTACCAGCGCACGTTGCCAGCTCATATTGACCCCCACCAACACTCCAAAGTCCTTCTCCTCAGGGCTCCTCCACCCCCCAGCCTGGATTTGGGCTCGGGATTGCCGCGATGGGGAGGAAAATCCCGCGTCCCCCCCCCAGCGCGGGCTCAGCAGGTTTTTTTTTTGTCCTCGCGGGTGACGCAGAATGTCACCCCCAACCTTCCCCGGCCCCTGGCAGAGGTCACCAGCCGCCACCAGCTCACCCGAGTGCCGGGACGAGCCCCGGGGGCGGCTGCCGAAGGTGAGGGGGGGGCCGCTCTCCCTTTCCGTTTACCCCCGCCGTGGGTTTATTTGGACGCGTTTTGGGGTGGGTTTTGTTTTTTTTTTTCCCATTGAATCACCCTCTTTGCCGCGTTTCCCGGCTGCTCTCTCGCGCCTCTTCGGAACTGAATCGCAGAAGTTCGCGGTTCGCTCGGGAGGGGCCGCTCCGGATTTTTCTTCCTTTTTTTTTTTCCTGCCGAAACATTTGGAGTTTGGGTGTAAACGGGTCCCGTCGAGCCCGCGATGGGCTCGGAGCAGGGCTGGGGGGGGACTCGGCTGGGGAAAACGGGCTCAAACAAGCGGGTTTTAGTTCAGCGGGAAAAAGCGGCTCCTTCAGGTTCGGTCTCTCGGCAGAAAAGAGCTTTTAATTCCAGCGGCGGCGGCTGCCAAACCGCAGCCCGAAAACCTCCTCCGGAGGGACAGAGTCCCGTTCTGTGCCCCCCCCCGGGCCCCGCCGTGGGTGTGTCCCCCCCCTTTCAGCTGCGCTTCCCACAACATTCTGCTTTTATTTTTATTCTATTCCCTTTTTTGGCGTCTTCCCCTTTCCGCTTCCCTCCGTAGCGAGTCCCGGGGGTGGTTTTGGGGGCGAAGGGGGGACCTGTCCCGGGGGCTCACGGGCTCCTCTGGGATCCCAGGGGGCTTCTCTCCTCCCTGCTCTCGCTCTGCCCGAATTTTTGGGGAGCTTTACCCAATTCCCGTCGTTTTTCCCATCCCGGCTGCTGGTTTGGCAGCCTCCCGGCTCTCTGGGAGCGCAGACGCTGCCCCGTTCCCCCCCCGCCCTCCCCCCCCGCCCGCCGCATAGGAGCTGCCCCAATACAAGCATTTTGTGTTCTCCGACTTCGCCGTCATCATCAACCTGGAAAATATTAACGAAGCAGCGGCGCTGGCCGCGTCCCCCGTCAAAATATTTGCAGTCCCCGTCCTCGCCGCCGCTTTTTTACCCACAGCAGAGATTTTGGGTTGGTTTTTGGGTGGGGTTTTTTTTGGGTTTTTTTTTTTTTTTAAGCCGTCGTTAAACAGCCGTTTCCATGTTTGTACATTCGAGTTGAATTCCAGCTGTTGCCCCTCGCTCCCTTCCAGAATCCCAAGGCTGATTTTTAGTTTGAATTCCTGCCAGTTTTCCTTCCCTTCCCTCCCCCTGGATGCCTGGAACCTCCCGCCGGCCAAACCCGGGTTGTGGGGGGGGGGAAAAATCATCTCATTTTACAGGGCTGATGTCACGGGCGGTCGCGTCCCCGTCCCCCCCACCCCTGCCCGGAACAAGGGAGCCGTTGTGGGCCGGTGACTCACGGCGGGGGCGAGGGACGCTTTAACCCTCTTTAAATCCGAGGAGGTGACAATATTCCCCGCGTCTCTCCAACGGTCGAGGGTTTTCCGTCGGCCGGGCGCGAAAAGAGGGTGAAGAGGGGCTGAGACGGGCCCGGCTTGTTCTCTTGGAAGTCGACGTTTTCGAGCATTTTCCCTGGGGAATTTCACTCGAGGGTAGAATTTTGCGGGGAAAACACTGCGGGGAGAGGGGGGGGGGACACGTTTCGAAGGTGAAGCCGACTTGAAATTTTGAAGGGGGAAAAAATGCCCGGAGGTGAAATTTTGAGAGTAAAAATAGGCGAAAGTGGAATGTTGAGGGTAAAAATGCTGGGAAAGCACGTATTTGGAAGATAAAACTACTTGAAGTTTCGAAGGCGAAATGCTCGGAAGTAGGATTTTGGGGGTGAAAACGCTCGGAGGTAGAATTTTTGAGGGTGAAAATTACTTGGAAGTGCCGCTTTGAGGGTGAAATACTCGGCCGCGAGCCGCTGAAGGTGGAATTCGGGGCGGAGGGGGACAGAGACCGGTGAGGGGGGAGCCGGGGAGGTGCCCGGTGCCGCGGTGGCGACCGCCCGGGGCCCGCGCTCGCCCCGTCCTGGCGCCGGGCCCGCGGGAGGTGGGGGGGAGCCGGGGGGGCGTGGCTAAAGACGGGGGGGGCGTGGTCGTGCATGGACACGCCCACTTAGGGGGCGTGGCCTCGGCGCGTCCCGGCCATAGAGGGCTCTGTCCGCGAGGGGGGCGTGGCCAGCGTGGGCGTAGCCAATGAGGAGGCGTGGTCGCGCGGGGGGCGTGGGGGTGTAGTGGGCGTGGCCACGGGGGCGTGGCCAGAGGGGCGGAGCCGCGGGCGGCCCAGGATGGCGGCGCGGCCGTGGCCGCTGCTGCTGCTGGCGCTGGCGGCGGGGCCGGGCCCGGGGCCGGGGCCGGCGGGCGGGTACTTCCCCGAGGAGCGCTGGAGCCCCGAGTCGCCGCTGCGGCCGCCGCGGGTGGTGGTGGCGCTGCTGGCGCGGAACGCGGCCCATGCGCTGCCCGCCACGCTGGGGGCGCTGGAGCGGCTGCGGCACCCCAAGGAGCGGACGGCGCTGTGGTGCGGGGCGGGGGGGGGCACCGGGGGGACGGGACACGGGGCGGGGGGGAGGTGGGATGGGGGGGGGGCACGCGTGGGAGGGCGCGGGGGATATGGGACGGGGGGGGACACGGGGCATTGGGCACACGGAGCGGGGGGGGGGGGCGGGGGGGACACGGGCGGTGGGGCCGCAAGGTGGGGGGACATGGGGTGGGGGGGCATGGGGAGGGATGCGAGATGGGGGGAAGAACACGGTGGGGGGGGGCGATATGGGGTGGGGGGGACGCGGAGGGGCATTAGAGGATACCGGGGCGGGGGGGGGGGGCGACACTCAGAGGGACATGGGGCTGGGGGGAGACATGGGGTGGGGAGGACATGGGGAGGGGGGGGGGGCATGAGTAGGGGGACATGGGGGGGGGGACACACGGGGTGTGAGGGGGACACGGCGGGGGACGTGGGGCAGGGAGGGATCCTCGGGGCTGAGGGGGTTGTGGGGGAGCTATGGGGGGGGGGGGGGGGGGATGACACATGGAGGGGGGGGGGCAGCCAGAGGTGACAGCCGTGTCCCCGCAGGGTGGCCGTGGACCACAGCGAGGACAACACGACGGCGCTGCTGCGGGAATGGCTGCTGCGGGTGCGGGGGCTCTACCACCGCGTGGAGTGGAGGCCCATGGAGGAGCCGCGGTGAGGGGGGGGCACCCCGGGGGGACGGGGGCAGAGGGGGAGCCCCGCGGGGTGCGGGTGTCGGGGGGGGGGGGGGTTGTCCCCAGCCTGAGGGGGGGGTCTCCATGAGTTGTAGGTGCTCAAGTTTGGGGGGGGGGTCCTGTCGATGCCTAGCTTTGGGGGGGGGGTCTCCGTGGGCTGGGGGTCCCCAGCCTGGGCGGGGGGGGGGGGTGTCCTTCTAGGTGCCCAGGTTCAGGGGGAGCCCCTTTTGGGGGGAGTCCTTTGGCTGTGGGTCCCCATCGGAAGGGGGTCCCTGTGGGCACCCAGGCCTGGGGGGGGGGGTGTCCCTGTGGGCTATGGGTGCCCGGTTTTGGGGAGGAGGGGGGTGTCTATGGGCTGCGGGTCCCCATCCTAAGGGGGTCCCCGTGGGCTGTGGGTGCCCAAGTTTGTGGGGGGGTGTCCCTGTGGGTGCCCAGGTTCAGGGGGAGCCCCAGGGGCTGCGGGTGCCCTGTTTTGGGGGGGTTTCTTTGGCTGTGGGTGCTCAGGTTTGGGGGGGGGGGGGGTCCATACACTCTCAGTCCCCAGCCTGAGAAGGGGGTCCCGATGAGCTGTGGGTCCCCAAGTTTGGGGGGGGGAGGGTCCTTTGGCTGTGGGTCCCCACCGTAAGGGGGTCCCTGTGGGCACCCAGGTTTGAGGGGTCCCCGTGGACTTTGGGTGCCCAGTGGTTTTTTTGAGGGGGGGAGGGTATGTTGCCTATGGGCCGTGGGTCCCTGTGGGTGCCCAGTCTCAGGGGGGTCCCCACGGAGCGGGTGGGGGGGTGCAGGGTTGGGGGGGATGGCTCCGGGGACAGGAGGGCAGCGCAGTGTCATCCCGTTTCCCCCCCCTCCCCCCCCCAGGTCGTACCCCGACGAGGAGGGTCCCAAACACTGGCCCCCCTCCCGCTACGAGCACGTGATGAAGCTGCGGCAGGCGGCGCTGGAGTCCGCCCGCGCCATGTGGGCCGACTACCTGCTGGTAAGGGGGTCCCGCCACCCCGGGGAGGGGGGGACAGGACACAGCACCCCGGGGTGGGGGGGGGGAACGGGACACGGCCCCGCGGCAGCGGTGGTTTCGGGGGCTGACGGGGCCGTTTTGGGTGTCTCGGTGCCGCCGGGCAGTTCCTGGACGCCGACAACGTCCTGACCAACCCCGACACGCTGGGGCTGCTGATGGCCGAGAACAAGACGGTGGTGGCCCCGATGCTGGACTCGCGCGCCGCGTACTCCAACTTCTGGTGCGGGATGACGGCGCAGGTGAGAGCCGCGTCCCCTGGGTGCCGCGTCCCTCAGGTCCTCTGGGTGCCGCATCCCCGGCGTCCTCCCCGTGCCAGCTCCCCTGGGTCTTCTGGGTGTCGAGTCCTCCAGGTCCCCTGGGTGCCACCTTCTCTGGGTCCCCTGGAGCCCGTGTCCTCCAGGCACTGGGTCCTCCGTGTCCCCTGGGTGCCGCTTCCTCCAGGTGACAGGTCCCCTGGGTGCCACATGCCTTGGGTGATGGGTCCCCTGGGTTCTCTGGGTCCTCTGGGTGCCAGGTCCCCTGTGTGCTGAGTTCTCTGGGTCCCCTGGGGCCCATGTCCTTTGGGTGGTGGCTCCTCTGGATCCCCCGGGTGCCGCATCCCCTGGGTGCTCCAGGTCCCCTGGGTGCTGGATCCTCTGAGTCCCCTGGGCACCCCGTCTCTTGGGTACCGCATCCCCTGGGTGCAGAGGACCCTCTGGGTGCCCTGTCCTCTGTGTCCCCTGAGCGCCGGGTCCTATATGTCCCCTGGGTGCTGCGTCCCCTGGGCGCCGTGTTCCCTGGGTGCCACATCTTTTGGGTGCCATGGCCTCTGGGTCCTCTGTGTCCCCTGGGTGCTGGCTCCTCCAGGTCTTCGGGGTCCCCTGGGCACCGCGTCTCTTGGGTACCGTGTCCCCTGGGTGCAGAGGACCCTCTGGGTGCCGGGTCCTGTTGTGTCCACTGGATCCCCTGGGTGCCGCATCCTCTGGGTCCTCGGCGTCCCCTGGGCGCGCCGGGTCCTCCCTGTCCCCCCCGAGCCGGCGCCCAGAGGGTCCCTCCGCGCCAGGGCTACTACCGCCGCACGCCGGCGTACCTGCCCATCCGGAAGCGGGAGCGCCGCGGCTGCTTCCCGGTGCCCATGGCGCACTCCACGCTGCTGCTGGACCTGCGCAAGGAGGGCTCGCGCGCGCTGGCCTTCTACCCCCCGCACCCCGACTACGCCTGGGCCTTCGACGACATCATCGTCTTCGCCTTCTCCTGCCGCCAGGCCGGTGAGGGGACGTCGGGCTCGCGTAACTTTGCCTTGGGCTCGCGTAACTTTGAGGTTGGGCTCGCGTAACTTTGAGGTTGGGCTCGCTTAATTTTGAGGTTGGGCTCGCTTAATTTTGCATTGGGCTCACTCAATTTTAAGGGTGGGCTCGCTCAATTTTAAGGCTGGGCTCGCTTGATTTGGCATTGGGCTCACTTAATTTTGAGGTTGGGCTCGCTTAACTTTGAGGTTGGGCTCACTTAATTAACTTTGCACTGGGCTCGCTTAATTTTGAGGTTGGGCTCGCTTAATTTTGCGTTGGGCTCGCTCAGTTTTAAGGCTGGGCTCGCTTGATTTGGCGTTGGGCTCACTTAATTTTGAGGTTGGGCTCGCTTAACTTTGCGTTGGGCTCGCTCAATTTTAAGGCTGGGCTCGCTTAATTTGGCGTTGGGCTCGCTGGACTTTGAGGTTGGGCTCACTTAATTAACTTTGCGCTGGGCTCGCTTAATTTTGCATTGGGCTCGCTTAACTTTGAGGTCGGGCTCGCTTAGTTTTGAGGTCGGGCTCGCTTAATTTTGCATTGGGCTCGCTTGACTTTGAGGTCGGGCTCGCTTAACTTTGAGGTCGGGCTCGCTTAGTTTTGAGGTCGGGCTCGCTTAATTTTGCATTGGGCTCGCTTGACTTTGAGGTCGGGCTCGCTTAACTTTGAGGTCGGGCTCGCTTAATTTTGCGTTGGGCTCGCTTAGTTTTGAGGTCGGGCTCGCTTAATTAACTTCGAGTTGGGCTTGCTTGATTTTGCATTGGGCTCGCTGAACTTTGAGGTTGGGCTCACTTAATTTTGTGTTGGGCTCGCTTAACTCAGTTTGGGCTCGCTTAATTTTTGGGCTCGCTGAACTTGGCCGTTGGGTTCACTTTGAGTTTTGGGCTCCTTTAACTTTAAGTTTGGGCTCTCTCAACGTTAACTTTGGGCTCTCTCAACGCTAAGTTCGGGCTCGTTTAAATAAGTTTGGGCTCGCTTAACTTTGGGCTCACCTCGTTTGAGGTTGGGCTCGCTTAATTTTGACTTTGGGCTCCCTTAACCGTGACGTTGGGCTCCCTTTAGCTTTGGGCTCGCTTAATGTTGAGTTTGGGCTCGTACGACTTTATAAAGTTCCTTTAATTTGGCGCGTGGCCCTGGCGTGGCCCGGCCCGGGCTGGCGGGAGCCGAGTTTGGCCTGGCTTCGCGGTAATTTTGGGCTGGCTGAACGTCGCTTTGGGCCGGCGTCGCCCGCCGTGACCCCGGCGTGACGCGCTGCGGTGCCGTCCCCAGGGGTCCCCATGTTCGTGTGTAACCGGGAGCCGTTCGGGTTCCTGCCGGTGCCGCTGCGCTCCCACAGCTCCCTGCGGGACGAGGCCGAGAGCTTCCTGCACGTCCTGCTGGAGATCATGGGTCAGCGCGGGGCGGGGGGACGCGGGGGGGACATGGGGACACGGGGGGACATGAGGGGACGGGGGGACACAGTGGGACAGGAGGGGCAGGAAGGGATGGGGGGACACGGGGGGACACGGGGGACGTGAGGGGATGCGAGGACGCGAGGGGATGGTGGACACAGGGACACAGTAGGAGCGGGGGACATGAGGGGACGGGGGCACAGTGGGACACGGGGGGACAAGGGGGGATGGGGGGACACGAGGGGACACAAGGGGACAGGGGGGAAACGGGGGACACAGTGGGACACGAGGGACAGAAAGGGATGGGGGGACACGGGGGACACGAGGGGACATGGGGGGACATGGGGGGGACGGGGGGACATGGGGGGACATGGGGGCACATGAGGGGACACGGGGGGACACGAGGGACAGGAAGGGATGGGGGGGACACGGGGACACGAGGGGATGTGAGGACACGAGGGGACGGGGGGGCCCAGTAGGAGATGAGGGGACAGGGAGGACATGGCAGGACAGGGGGGGGACACGAGGCGGGGGGGGGATGGCGGGATATGAGGGGACACAAGGGGATGGGGGGACACGGGGGGGGACGTGAGGGGACGTAGGGGGATGTGAGGGGATTGGGGGGACACGAGGGGTTGGGGGGGGACACGATGGGACATGGGGACACACCGGGGGGGACATTGCGGGACGGGGATGGGGGGGGGGACATGGCAGGACACAAGGGGACACGGTGGGACGGGGGAGGACACGGCTCGGCCACAGCAGACACCCCCCCCACCCCCCCCCCCGCCCCTCGGTGTCCCCTCCTGTGGGTGCCAGCCCGGTGTCCCCCCCTGTCCCCCCCCCAGTGAAGAACCCCCCGGCGGAGCCATCCCCACACGTGTGGGTCCCCCCCAAGGTCCCCGACAAGATGGGCTTCGACGAGGTGAGGGGCTCACGGGGGGCGGGGGGGGGGGGGCATCCCCTTTTCTCCGCGATTTGGGGGCTTTTTTTCCTCATCCTTCCGGATTTTCCCCTTCCCCCCCAAAAAAAAAAGAAAGGGTGATTTTCCCCTTTTTCTTCCAAATTTGGGTGGTTTGTTTGGTTTTGGTTTTTTTTTTTTTCCTTACGGATTTAGGAGTGGGGTTTTCCCTTTTCTCCCAAGTTTTGGGGTTTTTTTCCCCCCTTCTCTGCTGGGTTTTTGGGGAGCTTTTCCCCTTTTCTTCTGATTTGAGACGTTTCCCTCTCTCTCTGCTGGATTTTGGGGGGAATTCTTCCCTTTTCTTCAGAATTTGGGGTATTTCTCCCCCCCCCTTCTGGATTTTGGGATTTTTTTCCCCCCCTTCTGAATTTTGGGTTTTTTTTCCCCCTTTTCTTCTAGATTTTGGGGGGAATTCTTCCCTTTTCTTCAGAATTTGGGATGTTTTTCCCCCTCTCTCTTCTGGGTCTTGGGGTGCCTTTTCCCTTTTCTTCTGAATTTTTGGGTGCTTTTTCCCTCTTCTCCCCCAAAATTGGGGATTTTCCCCTCTCTCTTTCGGATTTTGGGGGAATTCTTCCCTTTTCTTCAGAATTTGGGGTGTTTCTCCCCCCCCTTCTGGATTTTGGGTTTTTTTCCCCCCTTTTCTTCTGAATTTTGAGGGTTTTTCCCCCCTTTTCTTCTATATTTTGGGGGGAGTTCTTCCCTTTTCTTCAGAATTTGGGTTCCCCCCCCCCTTATGGATTTTGGGGTGCTTTTTCCCTTTTCTCCCCAAATTTGGGGGTTTTCCCCTCTCTCTCTTTTGGATTTTGAGGGGAGTTCTTCCCTTTTGTTCAGAATTTGGGGGGTTTTTTCCCCCCCCCTCCCCCTTCTGCATTTTGGGGTGCCTTTTCCCTTCCCTTCTGAATTTTGGGTTGTTTTTTTTTTTTTCTCCCTCTTGTCCGGATTTTGGGGGGTATTTCCCCACCCCCACCCCCCCCGCCTTTTCCCCAGGTTTTCATGATCAACCTGAAGCGGCGCGGGGACCGCCGGGCGCGGATGCTGCGGACGCTGCGGGAGCAGGAGATCGCCGTCAAGCTGGTGGAGGCCGTGGACGGCAAGTGAGTGCGGGGGGATCCCGGGAAGGGGGTCCCGGGGTGGGAAGGGGCAGGGAGGGGGAGGGGGGGGGTGGTCCGGAGCCGCTCTGGGTCGGGGGGGGGTTTGTCCCCTCCCCCCGGGCAGGGTCCCCGGAGCCGGTGTCTCGGCAGGGCCATGAACAGCAGCGAGGTGGAGGCGCTGGGCATCCGGATGCTGCCGGGGTACAAGGACCCCTACCACGGGCGGCCCCTCACCAAGGGGGAGCTCGGCTGCTTCCTCAGCCACTACCGCGTCTGGCAGGAGGTGAGCGGCGCCGGGAGCGGGGGGGGGGACACCCCGATCCCCTGGGAATGACACGGGGACGGGCCCCTCATCCCCGCGGGGAGGGAGGGGAAGAGGCCCCTGACGGCGGGGAAGGGGACAGATCCCGAATCCCCGTGGTGACAAAGGGGAGAAATCCCCGATCCCGATGGTGACGAAGGGGTTTAATCCCTGATCCCGAGGGGAAGGAGGGGGACAAATCCCGATGGCAACAAAGGGGACAAATCCCTGATCCTGACGGTAACGAAGGGGACGAGTCCCTAATTTTAACAATGGAGGAGACGAATCCCGAATCCCAACAGTAGGGAAGGGGACGAGTCCCTAATCCCGATGGTGACGAAGGGGACGAGTCCCTGATCCCCAGGGGGAGGAGGGAGACGAATCCCTAATCCCAAAGGGAAGGGAGGGGATGAGACCCTAATCCTGACGGGAACAAAGGTCACAGGTCCCTAATCCTGGTGGTAACGACGGGGACGAGTCCCTAATTCCAGCGGGAAGGAAGGGGGCAAGTCCCTAATCCTGATGGGAAGGACAGGGACGAGTCCCTGATGCGGATGTTAAGGGACAAATCCTAAATCCCGACGGTGACGAAGGGGACGAGTCCCTGATCCTGATGGCAATGAAGTGGACGGGTCCCCAATCCCGAGGGAAAGGATGGGGACAGGTCCTGGGGGAAAGGACAGGGATGGGTCCCCGATCCCGAGGAAAAGGATGGGGATGGGTCACCAATCCAAAGGGAAAGGACGGGGACGGGTCCCCGATCCCAAGGGAAAGGATGGGGACGGGTCCTGGGGGAAAGGACAGGGATGGGTCCCCGGTCCCGGGGGAAAGGACAGGGATGGGTCCCCGATCCCGAGGGAAAGGACAGGGACGGGTCCCTGATCCCGAGGGAAAGGATGGAGACGGGTCCCCGATCCCGAGGGAAAGGATGGGGACGGGTCCTGGGGGAAAGGACAGGGATGGGTCCCCGATCCCGAGGGAAAGGACAGGGATGGGTCCCCGATCCCGAGGGAAAGGACGGGGACGGGTCCCCAGTCCCGAGGGGACGCTGGCCCCCCTCACCCTCGGGCGCCAGGTGTGGGACATGGTGGCATTGGGGGGGGGTGACATCGCTCCTGCCTGGCCCCGTGTCATCCCCGGCGCCGCCGTCCCTCCGCCATCCCAGGAAAACCGGGTGGGATCCCCCCCCCCCGGCTTTTTCCCCCTAACCACCCCCCCCCCCCCCCATCCCCCCGTTTCCCGTCGGGTCGCAGATCGCGGGGCGGGGGCTGGAGAAGTCGGTGGTGTTCGAGGACGACCTGCGCTTCGAGATCTTCTTCAAGCGGCGCCTGATGACGCTGATGCAGGACCTGGAGGCGGCCGGCCTGGCCTGGGACCTCATGTGAGGCTCCCCCCCCCCAATCCCCCCCCCCCCGGCTCCTTAACGACTCGCCCGGCGCTAACGAGGGGGTCCCCTGTCGTCATCGAGGGTCCCCTTGTCGTCATCATCGTCTCTCTCTCTCTCCCCCCCCCCCCGACTCCAGCTACATCGGGAGGAAGCGGATGCAGGTGGAGCGGCCGGAGAAGGCGGTGCCGCGCGTGCGGAACCTGGTGGAAGCCGATTATTCCTACTGGACGCTGGGCTACGTCCTCTCCCTGCGCGGCGCCCGCAAGCTGCTGGCGGCCGAACCCCTGGGCAAGATGCTGCCGGTGGACGAGTTCCTGCCCGTCATGTTCGACAAACACCCGCTGTGAGTCCCCGGGGGGGGGGTCCCAGGGTCGGGAGGGGGTGGGCGGGGGGGGTCGGAGAGGCTGGAGAGGTTTCCCCTCGGAGCCGGGCCCTTGTCCCTCCGGATGGTTCTGTCGGAGACCTTGTTCTTCTCCCCTTAGAGCTGCTTCTGCGGCTCCGTTTCCCCTCAGGATCCGTTTCTCGTCCCTTTGGAGCCATTTTCCATTGCCCCTCGGAGCTGGTCCCTTGTCCCTTTGCCGATGGCTCCGTGTCCCTTTGGAGATGGCTCCACGTCCCTTTGGCTCCTTTCCCCTCGGAGCTGGTCCCTTGGGGGACATTTTTCTTGTCCCTTTGGCCGCGTTTCCCCTCAGGATCCGTTTCTTGTCCCTTTGGAGCCATTTTCCTCGTCCTCTCAGAGCTGTTGCCCCTCAGTGATGGTCCCTTTGCCAATGGCTCCATGTCCCTTTGGATCCGCCTCCCCTCAGACCTGGTTCCTTGGGAACCATTTCTCTTGTCCCCACGGATCCGTTCCCCCTCGGAGGTGGCCTCTTGTCCCTTGGGCTCCATTTTCCCCCAGAATCCTTTCCTTGTCCCTTTGGAGCCATTTTCCTTCTCTTGGAGCTGTTGCCCCTCAGAGCTGGTCCCTTGTCCTTTCGGAGATGGCTCCGTGTCCCTCTGGCTCCGTTCCCCTCGGAGCTGGTTCCTCATTCCTTGGGGGATGTTTCTCTTGTCCCTTTGGATCCCTTCCCCCCCCCCCCCCCCCCCCGAGACCTTTTTTTGTCCCTTTGGAGCCATTTTCCTTCTCCTCTTGGAGCCGTTGCCCCTCGGAGCTGGTCCCTTGTCCCTTTGCCGATGGCTCCGTCCCCCTCGGAGCCGCTCCCGTGTCCCTCGGTGCCGTCCCTCGTCCCTTCGGCTCTGGTTCCTCATCCCTTGGAGCACCCTCTTCCCTGGGAGCCCTTTTCTCATCCCTCCTCCGCTTCCAGGGGCCTTCCCTCCCGCATCCCAGGATCCCCCCTTTTTACCCTCCACGTCCCGGGGGGGTGGGAGGGGAAAAAAAAAAAGCCGCTTTTCCCAATTTTTTTTTTTTTTTTTTTTTCCCCTTTTCTTTTTTTGTATGTGTGTCTGTGTGTGGGGGGGGGGTTTCTTCTCCCGTCCCAGCGCCGACTACAGCCGGCACTTCCCGCGGCGGGACCTGGCGGCGTTTTCGGCGGAGCCGCTGCTGGTGTTCCCCACGCACTACACGGGGGAGGAGGGGTACGTCAGCGACACCGAGACCTCGGTGCTGTGGGACGACGCGGCCACCGCCACCGACTGGGACCGCGCCAGGTCCCACAAGATGCGGGAGCAGGAGCAGCTGCGGCGCGAGGCCCAGAACTCCGACGTGCTGCAGTCGCCCCTCGACAGCGCCGCCCGCGACGAGCTATGACCCGGCGGGGGGGGCTGGGGGGGGGGGACGGGGACGGTGGCGGTGGCTGGGGGGGGGGGACACACACACGGGAGACAGCGCTTGGAAAAAAAATTCTATTTTTATTTTTAATTTTGGGGTTTGGAGAGTGATGGACGCGGCCCCCGCGGCCCCCGCCCACCTCCGTCCTTACAGCCCAGGGACACCCCCCCCCCCCCGCCCCCCCCACGGCTCGGTCACAGGGGTCTGTGTGGTGTCATCGTGTTGTCCCCGTCCGCCCCCCCCCCCCCCCGCAAAATGTGTCCCCACCCCCACCCCCCCCGCAAAATATTCCCCCTCCTTGAAAAAGTCCCCCCCGGGGGGGCGGGGTGGGGGGGGGGTCCTGTGGTCCCTTGAGGTCCAGGCAGCTCCCGGGGGGCTGTGGGAGGGGGAAACTGAGGCAGGGACCGTGCTGTCACCCCCCCACCCCCCCCGGATTGTCCCCTTGAGGGAATGGCCACCACCCCCCCACCCCGAGGGGAAACTGAGGCACGGCCAGGAGAGCTGTGACCGGGGGCGGGGGGCGGGGGGGGGGGGTTGAGGATGGTGGTACCAGGGGCTGGGGGGGGGGGTCAGAGCTCGTCGTGGTCCTCGTGCGAGGGGGGGGCGTGACACGCCGCCGGCGTCACCAGCTCCATCAGGTACTCGCAGCGACTGGGCTCGGTGGTGGCCGTCACCGCTGTCTCCGTCCCGCAGGACAACTTCACCTGCGCGGGAGCCGGGGGGGGGGGGGTCAGTGGGGGGGGACGGGGACACCCCCCGGGGTGGGGGGGGGACGACAGGGACAAGGGGCACCCCCAGGGCACGGGGACAGCCTGGGGGACAGCCCAGGGGAGGGGGGGACACCCTCTCAGGGACCGCGGGGGGGGGGGGGGACTGGGGGCCGGGGACACTCTGGGGGTCAGGGACCCCCCCCCCCCAGCGGCCGTGGGGCCCAGGGACAGCCCGGGGGCCAGGGCTGGGGACTCCGGCGGGGACCAGGGACACCCTCGCAGGGACGTGGGGGGGGACCCGGGGACGAGGACACGCCCCCAGCGGATGG